>NC_056744.1:1812621174-1812727759 GCF_019279795.1 Protopterus annectens
AGTAAATGTTAGAGCTGTGATAGGGAAGAAAGAGGTAATTGGGGGCATATTTTCTGGGAGTGCGGTGAGTTGGCAGACATTAAGGATTTCCTGCAGGATGCACTGTCAGAGATGCTAGGTGGGCAGATTGCTGTGACGAGAAACATTATTTTTCTGATCTATGATACAGAA
The DNA here is from genome assembly GCF_019279795.1 of Protopterus annectens. Classification (NCBI taxonomy): domain Eukaryota; kingdom Metazoa; phylum Chordata; order Ceratodontiformes; family Protopteridae; genus Protopterus; species Protopterus annectens. Next base: position 1,812,621,346 of record NC_056744.1, read on the forward strand.
TTGGAATTGCCTAGACATGGTAAGGCCTTGCTGTGTCTAATAATGGTGGCCGCCTCAAAAGCAATTACTAGAAAATAGAAATCAAAATGTAAACCAACTATACTGGAAGTAGTGAATATACTAATGGAGATAAAACAACTAGAATTAAGGAAAAATGGGAATTGTAGGAACAATACATACAAGGGAGGAATGAGGTTTAAAAAGCGGCAGGACATAAATGAGCTCTGTAATGTTTGAGTGAGAAAGACTGGCTAGGTTATAAGTGATGTATAATGTTTGTAACTGGAAGTGTGCCAGTATGGTGTGTGATATAAAATGCTTGTGACTAGGACTGTGTCGCTGTGGTTTGTTTTCATTTATATAATTGTATGATTGTCTATGTAGTAAATGATGGTTTAATAAAGATGTTTCTTGTTTAAGAAAAAAAGGCAGGAATTAAATAATTGATGTAATATTGCTTAGGTTATATGCTATACAGCAATAAATGTGAAGTATAATGCTTGTTATGTTAATATAGTTTGATTACTTTTATATGAACGTAAATTTGCTAATGCCAGAAGTGATAACTGAATAAAGGTGTTTGAAAAAAAAATCAGATTCTACAGAGTTGACTAAAAGCAGGACAGAATTTGATCTCATGCTTTTATCTAGTACACGAGGGTTGAATTTCTACTGCGTTAACTTTCCTTTTGTCTTCATCACTGCTGTAATGTATTGTCACACTGTCTCTTTTTCACGTCTGTAACTCCTGAAACATATTCTTATCTTATTTGTCATTTCTGCTGTTCTCCTCCAATTTCCCCCGAACAGATTCTAAGGTAGGACAGGAGACATCAATACGTCTTACTTGGTCCCCTAGTTGCTGGATAGTCAGTCAGCTAGAAACCATGCTTATTTTAATCTTGAGTGCTTTAGCAGTTTTAAAGTGGACCATGAATGCAGATATTAATGAGTGATCAGCAAGGCCCTCAGATATTATTCTAGCAACAGTGATATTCTGGTGCATCCATAAGGATGCAGCCAGGTATAGTGGTGGTCCCTGTTACAGGATTATTTGGTGGAAGGGTCCTTAATTAAGTAAATCTAAAAAAACCGATTAACTCCTTTTAATGTTCTTAAGACTTGCAGTTTAAGTCAGACTGGCTGACTTTAGAACCTGTTAAGGAAGAAATGGATGTGTGCAGATATAACAGATGTTAGACTTGGACAGCAGAAATGACTCTGGTTTTGTGTTGTGCATTCCACTGTGGTGCCCATTACGGTAACAGGCAATTGGTTGAAATTAGACACAGTATATGTTATTCTTTTTCCACATCCCAGACTGTGGATAACAGTAACTGCTTCTCTCCTTTTACAGAATGCATCACGTAGATTGTCTAGGTTCCTTGAAACAAAGAAATGCTTGGTGATATGTATGACAAGTCCAGCCAGGTGTTCCATTTTCCTGAATCCCCAATCTTGCACCACTCATGTAATCATCCACATAAACACAGTCAGTTTGCCCCTTGCCTGATCTGGATACTGGCAGTGCCTGCCCTGTTGGAAGGCCACCAATTTACCTTCTCTGTGTTACAATCCTTTCCCCCCAATCATTATTTCCTACACATTTAATAATGTGTTGACCATTTTGTCCTTTCACTGCTACTCTCATGACTTCCTGTCCAATGTTTGCTAAAAAAAACACCAGGAACAGGTTTTACCCTTCCTAAGTTAATTCGCTGCCCCTTTCCCCTATTTTATATCTCTTTCTACCAAGCCCCCAAGCACCAGCACTCCTCTTTCTTATCCATGTCCGTACTACTTTTGACCAGTCTGGATAACGTTCGTATGCCCTTTGCCACTGTTTTCCTCATTTAGAGAGATACCCTTTGACATGGTTTGCCCAATTCACAGACATCCCTTTGGCACAGTTTGTCCCATTCACAGACATCCCTTTGACATGGTTTTCCCCATTCACAGACATCCCTTTGGCACAGTTTGCCCCATTCACAGACATACCCTTTTGCATGGTTTTCCCCATTCACAGACATCCCTTTGGCACAGTTTGCCCCATTCACAGACATACCCTTTTGCATGGTTTTTCCCATTCACAGACATACCCTTTTGCATGGTTTTCCCCATTCACAGACATACCCTTTGGTACAGTTTGCTCATTCACAGACATACCCTTTGGTACAGTTTGCCCATTCATAGACATAACCTTTGGCACGGTTTGCCCCATTCACAGACTTCTTTTCCCCAGGTTACTGCTACATTTCAGTCATCCAATAAACCTCATTCCTCCAACACTTTGAGGTATCTTCTTTTATCCTCCTTTATCCTGCAGCTTGTTCTTATTTTTGATCCTGTCTCTTTCCCACTCTGCTATTGTCCTAGAACTTTTCTTTTGTTCTTGCCACTATGTTATTGGTTTGCACTGAATCATACCTGTTTCCTCTTTCCAATTATTTTCATGGGGAGCTGATCCTTCACTACTAATGTACCTTCTTAGAATGCCTCCTGGCCCCTCCTGAAAGCTCTTGAGCTTCCAAGCCCATGTATCTGTATGAAACTAGTTTAAATTCAGCAGTTTGCATATCAGTTCTCATTACTCCCCTAAAGTTTCTTTAATAAGACTGATGCAATGCTTCCTGTACATCTGACACAGTATCTTGCACCATTTCCTATACATCTGACACAGTACCTTGCACCGCTTCCTGTACATCTGACACAGTACCATGTACCATTTCCTGTACATCTGACACAGTACCATGCACCACTTCCTGTACATCTGACACAGTACCTTGCACTGCTTCCTGTACATCTGACACAGTACCTTGCACCACTTTCTGTACATCTGACACAGTACCTTGTACCACTTCCTGTACATTTGACAAAGTACATTGCACCATTTCCTATACATCTGCCACAGTACCATGTGCCATTTCCTGTACATCTGACACAGTACCTTGCACTATTTCCTATACATCTGACACAGTACCTTGTACCACTTCCTGTACATCTGACGCAGTACCATGCACCGCTTCCTGTACATCTGACACAGTACCTTGCACTGTTTCCTGTACATCTGACACAGTACGTTGTACCACTTCTTGTACATCTGACATAGTACCTTGCACCACTTTCTGTACATCTGACACAATACCATGCACCATTTTCTGTACATCTGACATAGTACCTTGCACCATTTCCTGTACATCTGACACAGTACCTTGCACCATTTCCTGTACATCTGACACAGTACCTTGCGCCATTTCCTGTACATCTGGCACAGTACCTTGCACCACTTTCTGTACATCTGTCACAGTACCATGTACCATTTCATGTACATCTGACACAGTACCTTATACCGTTTCCTGTACATATGACACAGTACCATGCACCACTTTCTGTACATCTGATGCAGTACCATGCACCACTTCCTGTACATCTGACACAGTACCTTGCACCACTTCCTTTACATCTGACACAGTACCATGCACCATTTCCTGTACATCTAACACAGTATCTTGCACTGCTTCCTGTCCATCTGACACAGTACCTTGCACCACTTCCTGTACATCTGACACATTACCATGCACCACTTCCTGTACATCTGACACAGTACCTTGTACTGCTTCCTGTACATCTGACACAGTACCATGCACCATTTCCTGTACATCTGACACAGTACCTTGCACTGTTTCCTGTACATATGATACAGTACCATGCACCACTTCCTGTACATCTGACACAGTAAATTGCACCATTTCCTGTACATCTGACACAGTACCTTGCACTATTTCCTGTACATCTGACATTACCTTGCACCATTTCCTGTACATCTGACACAGTACCTTGCACTGTTTCCTGTACATCTAACCCAGTACCTTGCACCACTTCCTGTACATCTAACACAGTACCTTGCACTGCTTCCAGTACATCTGACACAGTACCATGCACCACTTTCTGTACATATGACACAGTACCTTGCACTACTTTCTGTACATCTGACACAGTACCATGCACCACTTCCTGTACATCTGTCAAAGTACCTTGCACCACTTTCTGTACATCTGACATAGTACCTTGTACCACTTCCTGTACATCTGACACAGTACCTTGCACTACTTCCTGTACATCTGACACAGTACTTTGCACCATTTCCTGTACATCTGACACAGTACCGTGTACTGTTTCCTGTACATCTGACACAGTACCTTGCACCACTTCCTGTACATCTGACACAAGTACATCGCACTGCTTCCTGTACATCTGACATAGTACCTTGTACCACTTTCTGTACATCTGACACAGTACCTTGCACTACTTCCTGTACATCTGACACAGTACCTTGTACCGCTTCCTGTACATCTGACACAGTACCTTGCACCGCTTCCTGTACATCTGACACAGTACCTTGCACCGCTTCCTGTACATCTGACACAGTACCTTGCACTATTTCCTGTACATCTGACACAGTACCTTGCACTCCTTCCTGTACATCTGACATAGTACCTTGCACTGTTCCCTGTACATCCGACACAGTACCTTGTACCACTTCCTGCACATCTGACATAGTACCTCTTACCTCCTTCATTCCGCATGCCCTCCGGTACACAGTGTCCACCTTTCCTACTTAACTCATTCCCTCCAATGGAGCTCTGTAAGGTTGCCTTGTAACTTCCAGTGGGCAGAACCTTTTGAAAGAATAAAATTATGTTCTCACATTTCAAATAAATGTTTATATCTCTGGAACCGTAAGATTATCAAAGAAGTATAAATTGCAAACTCTTCAGCACAAACTATTTTATAGTGGTAGTATTCTTTAGGTTCTACGTCTTAAACCAAAATTTATTAGGTACAGTTAACACAGTAACTATTACATTTGTAATATTTTGTAAACAACACTCCATCTCTCAACATATTTCTATTAATATCACACTAGCATCCTACTTACATACTACTCCCTTCATGTCTACAAACTTTGCTACTCTCCACAATTATGCATGTAGCTAGTTTTCTGATTATGTCTCTAATAATCCTTAATGTAAAATGATTCTCCTTACTCTCCTATCACTAGCCTCTCTTCATGTTCATCATATCTAGTCCCTATCTGACCTATGCTAGGTTCTCCTACAGACACTACCTCTTACACCAGTAACACAAATCACAGCTCCTTACCCATCACCACTCATCTCCTTCACACAGACAGTATATTGTTCTTTAAATCTATACTGTTTCTGACACAGCTATACATGTTTAACATTAAAATTACTGGCAAACCAAAATTAAAACTTACATTTACTGTACAATCCTGAAACTCCTCCAGTGCTGTGGTGACATCCACCCTAACCCGAGTCGCAACATCACTCAATTCCCATCATCAACCCATATTCCAGGTTCACAAAATATGCTTAAATTTATCTCAGTAAACACACACAGCATGTGCAACAACACCTCTGAGTTGCATGCTTGGATAACTGCATAATCTCCTGAAATAATAGTAATCACTAAAACCTGGCTTAAACTGCACATAAAAGATACTGAAGTACTTCCTCTTGGCTTTAATATGTTTAGAGCTGATCAACTTAAAAGAAAAGGAGGCAGTGTTGCAGTAATGTATCCTAACACCTTGCAACCAATCCATAACCTTCTTTGACAAAGCTGAACTATTGATCACCTACCTTAAATTAAACAACAATAAAAGTATCTGCATTATAGCTTTATACATACCCCCATGGCAATAACTTAACTCTGGAAAGTATCCTATCACGGGTGTCAAATTCTCTGTCTGGAAACAGTAATATTAAGTAATGTCAGCAATGACTGTCAGAAACTTAACTTACAGTTTCCCACAGATAGCATAAACCTATCTGGATTTTCTCAACTAATTACTCACCCAACTTTTACCAGTTCCGCAAACCAAAATGGCTTAATTATTAATTGAATTTTAGTGTCCCATCCTAGCAATTTCTCTCAATCCAAAACACTTACAGCCTCTGTCAGTGATCACCAACCCATCTGCACAACTAGCCTTATATCTCATTTATGCACACAACATACCTACAAGACAATGCAAAACCTATCCATGTTTGACTAGCAGGCTTTTACAAATATATTAAACTCCATTAACTGGTCCTTCCTTAAATACTTACTACTAGATGAAGCAGATGAAGAATTTAATTCTAAATTCCTAAACACCTTAGACAATTTAGCTCCCACCAGAAGGAAAATAGTCAAAAACAGCTATACTCCCCAGCTTTCTGTCTATACCAGATCACTCATGCAAAAAGAGACAAAGCTTGGACAACTTACCTAAAACATAAGACTCATAATAATTTACAGCATTTCAATGCACAATGTAACCTTGTAAGGAAACAGGTTAATGCAGATAAAAAATAATTATATACAAAGCCACATGATCAGCACAAATCCACTTTCTCTCAGCCTCCTATTACCTATCACTCCACATTTTCCCTTCAGCCATTTCCCACTTCCTTCATCAAATGCCCCCTGTGCAAGCTCAAGCTATGTTTGCTCTCTGCAGACAATCTTTCTAATGAATTCCTAAAATGGTGGTGACTAAATTGCCTACCCAGTCTCCATAGTCATTAATAGATCTATCAGTGAAGCTTTTGTCCCCTCCCTGTGGAACATATCCTTCATCCTTCCCCTAAACAAAAGTGGTGCCTTCACAGAAATTTCTAACTTTAGGCCAATTGATATTATTTTACCACTATCAATATTTCTAGAAAAATGTATCCATAAACAACAACTTCAATACCTACTTGACAATAATCTTTCTTCCACCCAGCATGGATTCAGACCAGCACACAGCACTATCACTGCTCTACTATCCTTTACTGACACTGTCAACAAAGCTCATGACTCAGGAAACTTTGCCTTTTCTCTGTTCTTAGATCTAGCCAAAGCCTTTGATACTGTCTCCCACCCCCAGCTCTTATCCCAACTATCTCTTCTGGGTTTAACTGAAACATCCTTATAGTGGTTCACTAGCTATCTCTCTAACAGATACCAGTCTGACAAATGGAACCCTAACTTCTCTCCTTACTTACCAGTCAGCACTGGGGTATCCCAAGGCTCAATACTAGGCCCACTCCTCATCAACATTTTTATTAACCATCTTAATACTGCCACAAAACAATCCACCTGAATTTAATATGCTGATGACTCTACATTGATCTGCTCCATGAGGAATCTTTCTCATCTACAGAGCTTAACTCAGAAAACATTCAGTTCCATTGAGTCTTAGCTAATCAACAACCATCTACTACTTAACCCCCCAAAAACTAAACTTTTATTTTTACCAAAACAATTTTCTCGAGATACTTCTAACTTTGCTATTACTTCTCTGAACAATACTTCAATCGATGTGGTTTCACACACAAAACTGTTAGGTAACTATCAACAACAATCTTAAATTTGACCTGCATATCAGCAACAACATAAAAAAAACTAATCAAAAATTGGGCATGATGTATAGGCTAAGAAATTTATCTCCAACTCTGCAAGAATAACCGTTGCCACCACCTATCACTTACCCTCCATTCTGTATGCTTCACCTGTTCTAACCAACCTTCACTCTTCTGTCAAAGCAAAACTTAGCCAATGTTATAATAAAATAGCTGAATTTGCCACAGGCCAAGCTCACTACACTCACAATTGCTCTGCTTTCAAGTCCCTAAATTGGCTTGAGCAACCTCACCTTCTCACCTTTAATCAACTAAGACACAAAATACTGTACAACTCTTCATTTTCACAAACTACTTCAACTCTATATTCCATCTCATGACCTTTGCTCTTCTCACAAGTATCTACTATCTATTTACAAACCTCAAGGATCTAACGTTGTTAGTCTGTATTCTGTGTTGCCAAATCATTCCAAAATCAATCAGACTTGTACCCCACTACTATTCCTTCAAGTCTAGGCTGAAAGGACATCTAACCAATAACTGGACCTGCCCATGGTCCACATCTAACCAATAACTGGACCTGCCCATGGTCCACATCTAACCAATAACTGGACCTGCCCATGGTCCACGCCATCTTAGTGCTCTTTTTCACTCCCTTCTCCCAGTCTTAATAGATGTTTTATTGATCTATCCTAATTCCCTTCCTGTATTACCTACTTTCTAGACTTTCTATAATTCCTTAACCTTCTAATGTTCCTTCTCTCTGTTCTCACACTAACCTTTATCTATCCCAGAAATTCTGACTGACATTTACTACCTACATCTCTTGCCAGAAAGTATATATAGTTTTACGACTTCTTACTTATTACTGAATACATTTTTCATGCATTATTACTTAACATACATATTAGGAACGCTCTTCTACATAATGTATGTTCGACTTTATTGCTTGCTTTATATTTGCTTATTTTCTTCTTTTATTGTATCCACAAATGTTACTCTTGTGTGATTGTCTTAGTTTTTGTAACCAATGTAGATTTGTAATTCTGTTTAAATTGCACTGTGGAGCTTTTCTCCCTGGGCCTCCACTGAAAATGGGCTTGTAACTAGTCATACTTTCCCAGTAAACATATGTCACATAAAATAAAACAAATATCTCAGCAACGACTCAAATTGCACATATACTGTCAGCAACATTTTATTCATCTAGCTGAGAGCTTTCATATGAGGCTAATGTGTTCTGTCTGTGTTACTTGGTCGTTGAAATATTTAGAAAAATCTGAAAATTATATCTATATAAATTAATATCATAAAAACAGCAGTTAATATCTATTTACCTACACTAGACAGACTTTAAATAGTAATGCAGTTGAGTTTGCTTTAAGATGAAATCTTTTAAGACTTTGTATGATGCATGGTTTTTGAATTATTAATGCAAATATGAACAAGCAGTATTTGATGCCTAGAAGCGTCAGTTGGAGTCAACTGCAGATGCACCTGGAGGCATCAAATTCTCCTTCACAATTTTCTAACTACTCTTTTATTCACCTTCGCTTCCAACCCCGGTCTCCCAACTGAAATTTCCCTGGGTGTCCTTCCCTGCAAGTCCTGTCCTAGTAGTCACAGCCACTTTGGTGTTTTACATATTTGGCAATTCCTGGATTTTGCCAAGTAATTTAAGGTAAACAATAAGGTGTTTTAATTTACCTCTTACATCATATGACCTTCCAGAAGGTACTAACATGTCACCATCAAAAGACATGAGCTGGCCCACGTACCGATTCTTTTACCTCCTATGTTCCTGTGATAAGTTGGATTAGGCTTACCCCCTGACCAATGTAGTTTAACCCTGAAAGCGATGCACAAGTGGTTAAATATCACCGGGTGGATACATCTTGCATTGCCCACTGTATGGCATATTCATTTGTATTATACATGAGAGTTATTTTAAAAATATATATATTTTATTTTCCCCTTTTTTGTTACTCCATTGTATAATTCATACTTCCTTGTTAATGACCTTTGTCTCATTCCTCTGTTTGCTCAGCCATGATCCTAGCATTTGCTGATAACTCTGCATGTGTTCACCAATCTACTGGGTGAAACATGTCTATGTTAACTTACTGAAAAGCAATATAGTGAAAGTCAGAATTCTGAATGTGCAGTGTTGAAATGTTAAAACGTTGAAATCAAAATACCTAACTCCCCTGAATGTGTAGAGAGCTAGACTTGCCCACCCCCACACAAAGAACCTGTGCTACAAATAGGGGAGTAATATTATTTGCTGACTGGTTGCATATTGGTGCAGTGTAGTTATGTAGTACGTGTATGTTATTAGTAGGTATTTTATGTTCAACATCTTAAAGTTTCAACATTTTAAAATTGTAGGGTTTTGCATTCAGTGCTATGATTTCCAGTATACCACTAATCAATAAGTTGTCATACACCCAGGTGACACACACATACCTTAGAGTTAGTAGAGCTGTCAGCAGGACAAGAAAAGCAATATGGTATATTACCATTCTAACTACCCCTTGGGCCCTTACAAGCCTAGCCATGCTCCCCAAACTATTTGGGTCCCAAGTGTCATACAGGGAGTGGGGTGATGTTAATTGGCAGGTACATAAGGATTTGTAGAGGGTGTTAATTAGGATAATATTTTTGTTGCTGACAGCCTCTGTCCATGATGGACATGCGGGCCAGCTCAGGAGAAATTTACAATTTCCCATCCAGTTATCAAGGTTTTGTTTCACTAGGTTCAGGGATGAACTCTGTTTTACATGGATGTGGAGCCTATTGCACAGTATGGGAATTATTTGGGACACATCTGTATCTCCAGCACATTCTGTTTGTCACAAGTGAAGTTCAGATCCCTGGACGTAGTATTTTTGTGCTGTTTGTTTTGCATATATGCAACAGAGCAATCAAGGCTGGGTTTGAGGAAACTCTGTAAACCTGGCAAAGATTCCCTTTCAGGAGTCTATAGGAAATTGACTGCAGACACAGAGCATTCAGGTGATCAGAGTATGACAGGGTATTCATGCCCTAAATTCTCCTGGTGAGAAACCTTTGTGGGTGTTCCAACTGTTGTGAGTGTTTGTTAGATACATGCCATAGGAGAGCATTGGATTCAGTGATAGAACTGATAAAGAATGAGTAGGGTGGAACTTGGGGGGGGGGCATTGCATTCAGTGATAGGACTGATAAAGAATGAGTAGGGTGGTACTTGAGGGGTCACTGCATTCAGTGATAGGACTGATAAAGAATGAGTAGGGTGGTACTTGGGGGGCATTGTATTCAGTAATAGAAATGATAAAGAATGAGTCAGGTGGTACTTGGGGGGCATTGCATTCAATGATAGAACTGATAAAGAATTAGTAGGTTGGTACTTGGGGGGGCATTGCAGTCAATGATAGAACTGATAAAGAATGAGTCAGGTGGTACTTGGGGGGCTTTGTATTCAGTGATAGGACTGATAAAGAATCAGCAGGGTGGTACTTGGGGGGGCATTGCAGTCAATGATAGAACTGATAAAGAATGAGTCAGGTGGTACTTGGGGGGCTTTGTATTCAGTGATAGGACTGATAAAGAATCAGCAGGGTGGTACTTGGGGGCATTGTATTAAATGATAGAACTGATAAAGAATGTGTATGGTGGTACTTGGGGGGCATTGTGGTAGAACTGATAAAGAATGAGTAGGGTGGTACTTGTGGGGGCATTGCATTCAGTGATAGAACTGATAAAGAATGAGTAGGGTGGTACTTGGGAGGCATTGCATTCAATGCTAGGACTGATAAAGAATGAGTAGGGTGGTACTTGGGGGGGCATTGCATTCAATGATAGGACTGATAAGGAATGAATAGGGTGGTACTTGGGGGGCATTGCATTCAGTGATAGAACTGATAAAGGATGAATAGGGTGGTACTTGGGGGGGCATTGTATTTAGTGATAGAACTGATAAAGAATGAGTCGGATGATACTTGGGGGGGACATTGCATTCAGTGATAGAACTGATAGAGAATGAGTCGGGTGATACTTGGGGGGGCATTGCATTCAGTGATAGAATTGATAAAGAATGAGTCGGGAGGTACTTGGGGGGCATTGCATTCAGTGATAGGACTGATAAAGAATGAGTAGGGTGGTACTGGGGGGCATTGTATTCATTGATAGGTCTGATAAAGAATGAGGAGGGTGGTACTTGGGGGGGGCATTGGTAAAGAGTGAGTAAGGTGGTACTTGGGAAATCATTGCATTCAGTGATATAACTGATAAAGAATGAGTAGGTGGAACTTGGGGGGCATTGTATTCAGTGATAGAACTGATAAAGAATGAATCGGGTGGTACATGGGGGGCATTGTATTCAGTGATAGAACTGATAAAGAATGAGTAGGGTGGTACTTTGGGGGGCATTGCATTCAGTGATAGAACTGATAAAGAATGAGTAGGGTGGTACTAGGGGAGCAATTCCATTCAGTGATAGAACTGATAAGAATGGGTCGGGTGGTACTTGGGGGGGCATTGGATTCAGTGATAGGACTGATAAAGAATGAGTAGGGTGGTACTTGGGGGGCTTGCATTCAATGATAGGACTGATAAAGAATGAGTAGGGTGGTACTTGGGGGGCATTGCATTTAATGATAGAACTGATAAAGAATGAGTAGGGTGGTACTTGGGGGGGCATTGCATTCAATGATATAACTGATAAAGAATGTGTAGGGTGGAACTTGGGGGCAGTGCATTCAATGATAGAACTGATAAAGAATGAGTAGGGTGGAACTGGGGGGGGGCATTGCATTGAATGATATAACTGATAAAGAATGAGTAGGGTGGAACTTGGGGGCAGTGCATTCAATGATATAACTGATAAAGAAAGAGTAGGGTGGTACTTGGGGGGGCAGTGCATTCAATGATATGACTGATAAAGAATGAGTCAGGTGGTACTTGGGGGGCACTGTATTCAGTGATAGGACTGATAAAGAATGTGTAGGGTGGTACTTGGGGGGCATTGCATTCAATGATAGAACTGATAAAGAATGAGTAGGGTGGAAATGGGGGGGCATTGCATTCAATGATATAACTGATAAAGAATGAGTAGGGTGGAGCTTGGGGGGCAGTGCATTCAATGATAGAACTGATAAAGAATGAGTAGGGTGGAACTTGGGGGGCATTTCATTCAATGATATAACTGATAAAGAAAGAGTAGGGTGGTACTTGGGGGGCAGTGCATTCAATGATATGACTGATAAAGAATAAGTCAGGTGGTACTTGGGGGGCACTGTATTCAGTGATAGGACTGATAAAGAATGTGTAGGGTGGTACTTGGGGGTCATTGCATTCAATGATAGAACTGATAAAGATTGAGTAGGGTGGTAATTGGGGGGCATTGTATTCAGTGATAGAACTGATAAAGAATGAATAGGGTGGTACATGGGGGCATTGTATTCAGTGATAGAACTGATAAAGAATGAGTCGGGTGGTACTTGGGGGGCATTGGATTCAGTGATAGTAATGATATAGAATGAGTAGGTTGGTACTTGGGGGGCTTGCATTCAATGATAGGACTGATAAAGAATGAGTAGGGTGGAACTTGGGGGGCATTGCATTCAGTGATAGAACTGATAAAGAATGAATAGGGTGGTACTTGGGGGGCTTTGTATTCAGTGATAGAACTGATAAAGAATGAGTAGGGTGGTACTTGGGGGGCATTGCATTCAGTGATAGTACTGATAAAGAATGAGTAGGGTGGTACTTGGGGGGCATTGCATTCAGTGATAGAATTGATAAAGAATGAACAGGGTGGTACTTGGGGGGCTTTGTATTCAGTGATAGAACTGATAAAGAATGAGTAGGGTGGTACTTTGGGGGGCTTTGTATTCAGTGATAGAATTGATAAAGAATGAGTAGGGTGGTACTTGGGGGGCTTTGTATTCAGTGATAGAACTGATAAAGAATGAGTAGGGGGTACTTGGGGGACATTGTACTCAGTGATAGAACTGATAAAGAATGAGTCGGGTGGTACTTGGAGGGGCATTGGATTCAGTGATAGAACTGATAAAGAATGAGTGCATTCAATGATATAACTGATAAAGAATGAGTAGGTTGGTACTTGGGGGAGGAATTGCATTCAGTGATAGGACTGATAAAGAATGAGTAGGGTGGTGCTTGGGGGGCACTGCATTCAGTGATAGAATTGATAAAGAATGAACAGGGTGGTACTTGGGGGGCTTTGTATTCAGTGATAGAACTGATAAAGAATGAGTAGGGTGGTACTTTGGGGGGCATTGTATTCAGTGATAGAATTGATAAAGAATGAATAGGGTGGTACTTGGGGGGCTTTGTATTCAGTGATGGAACTGATAAAGAATGAGTAGAGTGGTACTTTGTGGGGGTATTGTATTCAGTGATAGAAGTGATAAACAATGAGTAGGGTGGTACTTGGGGGGCTTTGTATTCAGTGATAGAACTGATAAAGAATGAGTAGGGGGTACTTGGGGGACATTGTATTCAGTGATAGAACTGATAAAGAATGAGTAGGGGGTACTTGGGGGGCATTGGATTCAGTGATAGAACTGATAAAGAATGAGTAGGGTGGAACTTGGGGGCAGTGCATTCAATGATATAACTGATAAAGAATGAGTAGCATGGTACTTAGGGGAGGAATTGCATTCAGTGATAGGACTGATAAAGAATGAGTAGGGCGGTGCTTGGGGGGGCATTGCATTCAGTGATAGAACTGATAAAGAATGAATAGGGTGGTACTTGGGGGGCTTTGTATTCAATGATAGGACTGATAAAGAATGAGTAGGGTGGTACTTTGTGGGGGTATTGTATTCAGTGATAGAAGTGATAAAGAATGAGTAGGGTGGTACTAGGGGGCTTTGTATTCAGTGATACAACTGATAAAGAATGAGTAGGGTGGTACTTGGGGGGCATTGTATTCAGTGATAGAACTGATAAAGAATGAATAGGGTGGTACTTGGGGGGCATTGCATTCAGTGATAGAACTGATAAAGAATGAGTAGGGTGGTACTTGGGGAGCAATTCCATTCAGTGATAGAACTGATAAAGAATGAATAGGGTGGTACTTGGGGGGGCTTGCATTCAATGATAGGACTAATAAAGAATGAGTAGGGTGGTACTGGGGGGGCATTGTATTCAGTAATAGGTCTGATAAAAAATGAGGAGGGTGGTACTTGGGGGGGCATTGCATTCAGTGATAAAACTGATAAAGAATGAGTCGGGTGGCACTTGGGGGGCATTGGATTCAGTGATAGAACTGATAAAGAATGAGTCAGGTGGTACTTGAGGGCATTGCATTCAGTGATATAACTGATAAAGAATGAGTAGGGTGGAACTTGGGGGCAGTGCATTCAATGATATAACTAATAAAGAATGAGTAGGGTGGAACTTGGGGGTCACTGTATTCAGTGATAGAACTGATAAAGAATGAATAGGGTGGTACATGGGGGGCTTTGTATTCAGTGATAGAACTGATAAAGAATGAGTAGGGTGGTACTTTGGGGGGCATTGCATTCAGTGATAGAACTGATAAAGAATGAGTAGGGTGGTACTAGGGGAGCAATTCCATTCAGTGATAGAACTGATAAGAATGAGTCGGGTTGTACTTGGGGGCATTGGATTCAGTGATAGGACTGATAAGGAATGAGTAGGGTGGTACTTGGGGGGCTTGCATTCAATGATAGGACTGATAAAGTATGAGTAGGGTGGTACTTGGGGGGCATTGTATTCAGTGATAGAACTGATAAAGAATGAATAGGGTGGTACTTGGGGGGCATTGTATTCAGTAATAGAACTGATAAAAAAATTAATAGGGTGGTACTTGGGGGGGCATTGCATTCAATGATAGAACTGATAAAGAATGAGTAGGGTGCTACTTGGGGGGGCTTGCATTCAATGATAGGACTGATAAAGAATGAGTAGGGTGGTACTTGGGGGGATTGTATTCAGTGATAGAACTGATAAAGAATGAATAGGGTAGTACTTGGGGGGCATTGCATTCAGTGATAGAACTGATAAAGAATGAGTAGGATGGTACGGGGGGCTTTGTATTCAGTGATAGAACTGATAAAGGATGAGTAGGGTGCTACTTGTGGGGGCATTGGCTTCAGTGATAGGACTGATAAAGAATGAGTAGGGTGGTACTTGGGGGGCTTGCATTCAATGATAGGACTGATAAAGAATGAGTAGGGTGGTACTTGGGGGGCATTGTATTCAGTGATAGAACTGATAAAGAATGAATAGGGTGGTACTTGGGGGGCAATGCATTCAGTGATAGAACTGATAATGAATGAGTAGGATGGTACGGGGGGCATTGTATTCAGTGATAGTACTGATAAAGAATGAGTAAGGTGATACTTGGGGGGCATTGTATTTAGTGATAGAACTGATAAAGAATGAGTAGTGTGGTATTTGGGGGCATTGCATTCAGAGATAGAACTGATAAAGAATGAATAGGGTGGTACTTGGGGGGCATTCTATTCAGTGATAGGACTGATAAAGAATGAGTAGGGTGATACTTGGGGAGCAATTCCATTCAGTGATAGACCTGATAAAGAATTAGTAGGGTGGTACTTGGGGGGGCATTGTATTCATTGATAGGACTGATAAAGAATGAGTAGTGTGGTACTGGGGGGGCATTGTATTCAGTGATAGAACTGATAAAGAATGAGTAGGGTGGTACTTGGGGGGGGCATTGTATTCAGTGATAGGACTGATAAAGAATGAGTAGGGTGGTACTTGGGAGGCATTGCATTCAATGATAAGACTGATAAAGAATGAGTAGGGTGGTACTTGGGGGGCATTGCATTCAATGATAAGACTGATAACGAATGAATAGGGTGGTACTTGGGGGGCATTGCATTCAGTGATAGGACTGATAAAGAATGAGTAAGGTGGTACTTGGGGGGCATTGTATTCAGTGATAGAACTGATAAAGAATGTGTAGGGTGGTACTTGAGGGGCATTGCATTTAATGATAGAACTGATAAAGAATGAGTAGGGCGGTACTTGGGGGGGCATTGCATTCAGTGATAGAACTGATAAAGAATGAATAGGGTGGTACTTGGGGGGCATTGCATTCAGTGATAGGACTGATAAAGAATGAGTAGGGCGGTACTTGAGGGGCATTGCATTCAGTGATAGAACTGATAAAGAATGAGTAGGGCGGTACTTGGGGGGCATTGCATTCAGTGATAGAACTGATAAAGAATGAATAGGGTGGTACTTGGGGGGCATTGCATTCAGTGATAGGACTGATAAAGAATGAGTAGGGTGGTACTTGGGGGGCATAGCATTCAATGATAAGACTGACAAAGATTGAGTATGGTGGTACTTGGGGGGCATTGTATTCAGTGATAGGACTGATAAATAATGAGTAGGGTGGTACTTGGGGGGGCATTGTATTCAGTGATAGAACTGATAAAGAGTGAGTAGGGTGGTACTTGGGGGGGCATTGCATTCAGTGATAGGACTGATAAAGAATGAGTAGGGTGGTACTTGGGGGGCATTGTATTCAGTGATAGGACTGATAAAGAATGAATAGGGTGGTACTTGGGGGGCATTGTATTCAGTGATAGGACTGATAAAGAATGAATAGGGTGGTACTTGGGGGGCATTGTATTCAGTGATAGGACTGATAAAGAATAAGTAGGGTGGGACTTGGGGGGCATTGCATTCAGTAATAGGACTGATAAAGAATGAGTAGGGTGGGACTATACCTTCCTTGGATGTAGATGTGCTGCTGTAATTTCATAAAGTACATCCCCTCCCCTATCCCCTGCAAGAACATCAACCCTCCTCCCTATCCATCTTATTAATCCATTTTCCTTCAAAGGTGCATTTTTAAAATAAACTAGTGATCTTGCTGCCAGCATTGTCATAGCAGCAAGTGCAAAAATGTATATTGTGCAGCTGTCTGACTCCAGGTGTCTAACACTCTGTTGGATATTTTAAGGCCTACTGTGAAGCCTGGTGGGGTAGTGAAGGGGGATGAAGTTGCACAAATTAACCCACCTTGTCAAGTGTGCAGCATATTCCAGTACACTGCAGTACTAATGACCATTGGCAGAATATTCTAGTACACTGCAGTTCTAATGACCCTTAGCAGTATATTCTAGTACTCTACAGTACTAGTGACCCTATGCAGTATATTCTGGTACACTGCAGTACTAATGACCATCGGCAGCATATTCTAGCACTCCACAGTACTCGTGACCCTAAGCTGTATATTCTAGTACACTGCAGTACTAATGACCATCCACATGATATTCTAGTACACTGCAGTACTAATGACCCTCAGCAGTATATTCTATTACACTGCAGTACTAATGACCCTCAGCAGCATATTCTAGTACACTGCAGTACTAATGACCCATGACAGTATATTCTAGTACTGTGCAGTACTAGTGACCCTAAGCAGCATATTCTAGTACACTGCAGTACTAATAACCATCGGCAGCATATTCTAGTACACTGCAGTACTAATGACCCTCAGCAGTATATTCTATTACACTGCAGTACTAATGACCCTCAGCAGTATATTCTAGTACTCTGCAATACTAGTGACCCTAAGCAGCATATTCTAGTACACTCTAGTACTAGGCATGGCCCTTGACAGCATATTCTAGTACACTGCAGTACTATTCATGGCTCTAAGCAGAATGTTTTAGTACAGTGCAGTAGTACTGGTGCCATTCAGCAGAATATTCTAATATACTGCATACTTTCCATAACCCTAAGCAGAACACTGTATCATACTGTAGCACTGTTCATTATCATCAACTGGATAAAGAATGTCTTCATTTTGTCAAGAGAGTGAGTGTGTGTATGTGTGTGCTCAAAAGCACAAACCTTGAAAACACTGCTGCCTGAATGGAGCTGTTACAGAAATCTTATACAAGTATGTTAATGCTGCATAGGGGCAGCTGTACCCACCAGGATTGAGTACAGAGCTAGCTTAAACAAGCCACCCTGGTAGAATCACACCATCAGGAGGTGTTATAACAGAAGGAAGAAAATCATGACAACAATAAGGAGGCACCCAGCAGGATAAAAGCACTCTCAAATGAAAACAAACAAATCAGAAGAAAATTAAGTCTACCAAAGAGACATTTGAGGTACATCTAACATTTTAGGCCAAGGATGACCACAAGGCATACTTTAGCTATGTTTGTAACCTCAAAGGCAACATACAGTTGTGTGCAGAGCCCATTGTTAATGCAGCCATCTATACTGAGCCAGAAGATATTGTAAACCTACTGGCAGACAAATTCAGCTCTAACTTTACCCCTCTCCCCCCAACCACCCCTCAGGAAATACCATGAAATACAACTCCCCCTACTATTACTAGGGAACAGGTCCACAATGCCCTCTCCAAGACAACACCACTGCATCAATAGGCCCAGACAATATTATTCTAAATGGCATGAAACATAATCTATCAGGCCCTCTGGCATTGCTATTTAACCACAGCCTCCAAACACGCCTCATGACTAATGAATGAAGAACAGCAACAGTCATCCCTCTGCAAAAAGGTGGATCATCTACAGATCCTGGAAACTACAGATCCATAAGTCTCATTTATCTGATATGCAAAGCCATGGAATAAATGATCATGGAAATGATCAATAAAGACATAGGAAACATCCAGACACTGACCTCATCCCAATTTGGTTTCATCAAAGGCAGGTCTTGCTTACTCAACCTGGTGGACTTCTTTGAGAATGTCACCAAAGCAACAGATGAGGGCAAAATGGTTTACACTGCCTACTTTGACCTGGCCAAAGCATTTGACACAATACCTCACTCGGGCATTGTTGATAAATTCAAGAGTTTGGGAATAAACCTATATGTCACCTGGTGGCTAGGCAGCTGGCTTGCAGACAGGACCCAGGAAATTAGGACTGGGTTGTCCACCTGTACAAAGAGGTCAGTCACAAGTAGAGTTCCTCAGAGATTGGTCCTGGCACTGCTCCTTTTGGGCATTAACTTCTCTGAATTCAGGGCCAGTGTCAAGGGTCTCTGGTTGACCATATTTTGTTTATGTATGTATGTATGTATGTATTTTTGTCTGCCGAGAAAGTCTGTCTGGGCATAAAATAGCCTGTTTTCAGCAGAGGACTGGGGAGAAAAGCTCCAGAGTACAATGTTTTAATAATGCAGTATTCATATAAAATACATCGCATATATAGTACAATTTACATTTAGGATTCATGTTGAGAGATTAATACTGATTACATAGTGTAGAAAAAGATTCAAAGAAGGGTGAAAAATACACATTCAGTTTAAAGAGCATACAGTGTTCACATCTGTGAGCCACATGAGTAAACATAAGTAGTTGTCTAATAGGATAAAAATAGAAACAGGCAACTGAGTGATGAAGGAGAGATAGTCAGTGAGTAAGTCGACTGAGGAAGAAAAATGGGGGAGTAAGGTAAGTGAAGGGGAGAGTAAGACTGCCTATTAGTGCAGCTAGATGGGATTAGTGCTACTTGTAGATGACCTCAAATTAGGAGCAGGCACAGTATCCCCAACAACACTAATGTTCTCTAGGAAGGGCTGACAGACAAATAACTTGTGTCAAAGCCATGGACTACAACTAAATGCCAAGAAATGTATAATAGTATCCATCAGGAAGTCATTCACTTCTGGCAACTGTCATGTTGAAAACACACCCCTAAGAGTAAACCCAGCAGTTAAGGACTTGGGGGGACACATATTTATTCTAGCATTTGACCATCACATGTTTACAGTACCAAGGAAATCATTCTGTTATGCAACTTACAAACAAAGGTATGTCATCTAGGTCCAAGGAGGTAATTATTCCATTGCATTCACACTCATCAGACGTATAATTGAGTACAGGGTCCCCTTTGGTATGTACCTAACCATGAGCATCCAGCAACTGGAATGTGTCTAGGTTCCTCACTAAAAGAACACAGGGAGTGAGTAACATGTCCTATGCACCTATGTAGACTACCTCAAAACCCTATCACTTTATTCTGTTCCCCACTGTTGTTGAGAGGAGATCTATGCCTGGCATATAAGGCATTGTCATAGGTTCATAGAATAGTACTAGGCTAACTACCCTTGTGGGTGGGCCATTTTAAGCCTAGTCAATTACCCCATGTGAGATTTAAATCCTGCACCTTGTGTCTGTAAGGTAAACACCTTAACCATTATGCTAACCTGCACACCCAAGATTATATAGCCACCCTGATGGACATCCTGCATATCTGCAAGACAAAGAGCACCAGAATTATCCATTCTAAAGACTTAAACCTTGCCTGTGACATAAATAGGATCTGCTGGACAGACAGGTATGTATCTCAGAGATTATCCTGTCTCTGGAACAGGCTCCCCATCTATGTGAAGCAGAGCTTCTCCCTAACACAATTCAAATGTAACTTGGACAACTGTTTGGGGAACAGGAAATTCATCTCTTTGTTTGTCACCTGTGACTTTTATTTATCCTCTATGTCCATTCTATTATTTGTTGTTGCATTTCATATGATAATATTATGTAGTTCATTAATGGAACTGTCTATGTTGGAGCTTTTCTCCCCAGGTCTCCTCTGAAAATGAGATTAATGCCCAGTCAGACTTTTCCAGTAAATAAATGCCAAATAAATAAAAATGTCTGTAATGGACACAGGCACCCTGTAGTGGGTTAATCTCCCAGACTCCTGCTTGTAAATGTTTCATCTCCCAAGCCCCTGCTTACACTTGTCAAGGGTAACAGAACTTGTCAGAGATTTGGGTTGCATGGCTTGACTTAAAAAGGCCCTCGTAGTCATTAACCTAGTACATACCTATGAACTATAAACACACCTTATTCTAATAAATAAAACACAAGCCGCTGCCATTTAAACTAAATAATAAAATTCTTTACTTAAAATAAAAAATAACCAATGCATTCTGTAAGTTTATATATGGAAAGACATTTACATTTGCACACAGAAATACAAAATAAATGGGCTTAAATAGATAGCATACAGAATTCTAACCAGCACCTCATGTGGTCCGTTCATCACCTGTAGCTGAAACATTTACTGAACTCTTCCTACTGCTGATGTAGGACACCAAACGGCAGCTGCACGGGCAGACAGATTCCAGCTTCCCCTCTGTCAGGAATGCAGCTCTCTTGTGCATGCTTCAGAAGCAAGGCAATGACTAACGCTTGTTCTATCTCTACCTAAAGTGTCCCAGGTTCTATTACCAGTTTTGCTTTAGTATGAATAAAAAGCTCCCTTATTTCACAGTCATATTCATTTGGAGAGGAACACCAAATATGATAATTAAGGCTTTTGACCTGCAGTAAAATTTCAAGGAAAACTGTGATTTAACCACAACAAATGTGTGCAACCCAAGAAGCCAGTTGTACTTTAACAACTGAAAGCAAATGCATATTATGGACAGCTGACATTTAAAATGCTGACACATTTATTACAAACAAACAATGTTTTATTTACACTTTTTTTTATTAAAAATACATTTCCCTTAGCTTAATACATTTTTCTCTATGCTTTACTGAAAGGTAATTACCAATATCCCTCAGCCTGTTACACTTCTCTTGAAAAACTCTTAAATTTACTTTGGCATAGGACTACTTTAACAGTCTTCACAGGGGTCTCATTTTGTTCATGAAACAACACAGTTCACTATCAGACACACCAGGTGCACATACTATGGTGCACAGCAGCCCTGCTTGGCTGTAAAAAGATGTTTATCGTGTTTCACTGTTGCAGTCATCACTGTAGGGTTCTTCCTGCTGGCAGGCAGCCCTCGGTCGGCCAGAATCCTAAAGTCTGGGTCCAGCGTCGGCTGCGAACGTATCCTCCCTGACGTCAGTGCGCCAGGGGTACAAAGCCTCCAGTTTTTCTTGCCCCAGATGTCAGGTGCCCAAAATTAAAGGCTAACACTATAACAAAACACCACAAGAGTATAACATACAATATTCCCCATAACCTGCAGCAAATACACCTCAGAAGAAGGGTAAGGCAGAGAACCACACCAATAAAAGAAAAAGAGGGGACAGGAGGGGGTTAACCCAGACTGCAACAGTGAAGACACTCGAACATCTACATTTATGGTAAGTGTACACAACTGTACTATGTTCATCACTGTAGGGTTGAATCCCAAAGCTGAGATAAAGGGTGGTGGTTATTGAGTAGAAGGGGCAGCTAGAAGACCCTGCAAGACTGCAGAAGCAAAGCCTGTCCTGGACTTAGAATAAAGAGGGAGATTATAGTACTTAGAGAAAGTATGCACTGAAATCCAAGTGCAGCTTCCAAAATATCTTTGGTAGGTACTCCCCTGAGAAAGGCAGCTGAAGTAGCAGTAGCTCTGGTAGAGTGAGTCCTAATTTTTCCTGGGATTTGCTTTCCATGATGAGAGTAACAAAATCTGATTCCATGAGCAATCCATTTGGAAATGGTCTGTTTTGAAATAGCTTGCATTGAGAATTAGCTGCATAAGCAACAAACAGTTGCTCTGTTTTCCTGATATCCTTGGTTCTGTCAGGTAAAAACGAAGCTGCCTATGTATGTCCAAAGAATGCAAGATCCTCTCCCCCTTATTTTGAGGATTAGGGAAAAAAGTTGGCAGGTGAATGGTTTGATTTAAAGATACTTTAGAAACCACTTTAGGCATGAAAGTAGGGTTAGTCCTCAAAGAAACCCTTTCTTGATGAAAAATAATGTAAGGTTCCACAGCCATGAGTGCTTGTAACTCCAAGACTCTCATGGCTAAAGTTAAAGACAGTAGGATAGCAGTCTTCCATGATAAGTACTTTATATCGGAAGTGGCAGCAGGCTGAAAAGGCGGTTGAGTAAGCTTTTCTAGTACATAACTGAGGTCCCAAGCAGGAATGGGTGGTCCCCTAGGGGGCCTTAAATTCTTTGCCCCTCTGAGATATTGTTTAAGAAGTGGATGTGAAAAAATTGGTGGATCTGTGTTATAATGTGCAGAAATAGCTGAGGCATGTATTTTAATAGAGGAAAAAGATAAGCCCTTGTGCAACATCTCCGTTAGGTACTGTAAAATCAGAGGAATATTTGGAATGAGAGGGTCCGAATCCTGAGCTTGCATCCAGGTGCAAAATCTCTTCCATTTTCCTGCATAAGATTTCCTAGTACTAGGCCTTCTGGCTTCTAAGATAACATCCATTACCTGTTTGGTAAGAGTAGGATTAATTATAGGCCCTGAATATGCCAGGCTGCCAGGCTGAGAGTTTTGATATGAGAGTGCAGGACCTGGCCCTGATGTTGAGACAAAAGATTTGGAATCAAGGGTAGAATCCAAGGAGGTTCCTGGGATAGATTAATCAGTGTTGAGTACCAAAATTGCTGGGGCCAATTTGGGGCCAATAAGATCATCTTTGGTTTGTCCTGTTTTATTTTTAATATCACTCTTGATAGAAGAGGCAGTGGAGGGAAGGCATACACCGAGAGATTCCTCCAGCTGAATGAGAGAGCATCCACCTTCCATGCTAGCTTGTGATAAGTCCTTGTGCAAAAAGTCTGTAACTGGTAGTTCTGGGGAGATGCAAACAGATCTATGTCCGGGCAACCCCAGGCTTCTATAATCATCTTGAATATGTGAGTGTCCAACATCCATTCGTGTGGGTCCGACAAGTTCCTGCTCAGACTGTCTGCCAGAGTGTTTTCTTTTCCTGGTAGGAACTGAGCTTGTAACTCCACTTTGTAAGCCAGTGCTGTGTTCCATAGAGTCATAGCTAGCCTGCAAAGGGGGTAGGAGTGGGAATCCCCCTGCTTGTTTATGTACCACATAACTGTGGTGTTGTCTGTCTGTATCAGTAACTGCCCTGGCTGTAAAAGATCCCTGAAAGCCGTGAGGGCATTCTGCACAGCTAACATCTCTTTTAAATTGATATGCAGGTGCATCTGATCCTCTGTCCAAGAACCTTGCAGGCCTTTTCCCTGCATGTGGGCTCCCCATGCATAATCCGAGGCATCCGTGGTTAACACTTGGTGGGCTGGAGGTAGACTGAAGGCTTTCCCTTTGTTTTGAAGACATGCTGTGGCCCACCAATGAAATTCCTTTTGTAGGCAAGGCAAGACTGCAATCATGGTTTCCAGACTGTGACAATGTTGGGACCATACGCTTTTTAGGTACCACTGTATCTTCCTCATATGCAGTCTTGCATATGGTATGAGCAGGATGCAGGATGCCATGTAACCCAAAGCCTGCAGAAATCTTCTTGCAGTTAGCTGAGACACTGACGCCAGGCCATTGAAAGTTGAAGCCAGTTGCATTTGTCTTTCTGGCGTCAGGAATGCCATCTGGGCTTTTGTGCTTAAAAGAGCACCCAGGAATGTTATTTGTTGAGTGGGTACCAAATTTGACTTTTTTAAGTTTACACTGAATCCCAGGCACTTGAGTAGATTCTGAACAAATTCCAGGTGCTGGAGTAAAATGTCCTTATTGTCTGCTTGAATAAGGCAGTCATCCAGATAAGGGTAAATTTGAATTCCCTTGAGTCTGCAATAAGCTACAACTGGTGCCAGGCACTTGGTAAGGACCCTGGGCGCAGTAGATAAGCCAAAGGGCAGTACAGAGAATTGGTAATGCTTCGAGCCTGCCTTGAACCTGAGGTATCTTCTGCACTCCTTTCTGATCGGAATGTGCAGGTAAGCCTCCTTTAAATCCAATGTCACCATCCATGCATTTTTACTCAACATTGGCAGGAGCTGCTGCAGAGTAAACATCTTGAACTTTGGTATCTCCAGGAAAGTATTTAAGACTGACAGATCCAGGATGGGTCTCCAAGAATTTTCCTTTCTGGGAACTAGAAAGAGTCTTGAATAAAAACCTTGCCCCGTCTCTGAATTTTGTTTTACAGAAAAGTGTATGCGACACACAAACAGCTATATGACAAAAATGCTCAGAGGTACCTATATTTTAGCACCTACATCTTGCTTATATGATTTCATTAATACAAACCTTTTAAGTTCAATAAGTGTTTGCTGGACATCAATCATTATTTATTTATTTCCAGTTTAATGACCAGGGAAGTCCACTAGGCCCAAGGAGCCGGTTTTCATTGGAGGCCCAGGGAGAAAAGCTCCAATCTATACAAGTTACACTAAGGATACATAATACAATTATTAATATCGAAGAAAATTCAGCAGGTGTAAAATACAAATAGAAGCTTATTTACACATCAGCAGATACAAGCATATTTACAAATCAAGAAAAGAATTTACAAATCATGTTGCTTTATGCCTGAGTACAGCCCTCATTTTGTTACCTTGCCAGTTGATAATGCTCTTTTTGAACAGTTACAAAGACTCAGTTTGTAAATCAGTGTTAATTTACATCACAGAGCAAATGTGCAGCCTGTCAGATATTATGATTACACTAAAGGCACTGTATAGGAAATGCAGTTTAGTAGTCTGGAAACAAAGAGTAACGATTACATATAAATCCTTATATAAAACATGACACAACAAAAATACAGTTCAAAACAATGAATTCAGTTACTTCAGGACTTCATTTAGAAGGCGGTGGAAGTATAAATTACAAAGATGTGAAAAGGTAATATTTCTGTGGACGTCAACATTACACAAGACAGTTTGAGCAACCAGTTAGTAACGTGACAACAACTAGTATAATGCTTATTTTGTGTACTTGCTTAGGTTGGTTTATCTGTCAAATTATTTAACATGCTTTCACAGGAAAGAGGAGCAGGTGGGTCCCCTCAACAGTACAGCTTAAAAAGCTCCTAAGAACCCACCTTACAAAGACCTGGCTCTGTCCCTGCAGCTCCCCTGAATAGAACGCTCCCTCGCCCCATTCTGCTCATCACCCTACCTCCTTATCCCTCCTGCCTAATTTGTACAGGACTTTTTGTCAAGCATTGTGCTGACTGCATTAAATTATGACTATCTCTACATCTGCTGTACTATAGTTCTATGTATACGCAGCTACGGCCTCTGTTTTCTTTCCGTAACTCTAAATGTAACTACAAATTCACTGTATGTACTGTAGCTATAATGTTATGTTATCTTACCTGCTGTTCTTATTACTGTGTGTTTTATTAGTTCTTTTCTTACTATGTTAATGTACAACTTGGAGCTTTTCTCCCTGGGCCTCCATTGAAAAAGGACATTTGTCCAGTTGGACTTTCCCGGTAAATAAATAAAATAAATAAATAATAAATAATCATCTTGTGTACAAGTTCAGTACAGTGGAACAGGAAAGTAAATATTAGCCATGAAAATAAAGACATTCTCTAAAAGAAGAGATGCTGAAATACTTCTATCCACCACCGCTCAACTCTTAGTCCTGAGAAGACTTTTCATGCTGAAAGTATTTTGTATGAAGCATGTACCCAGTTTTATTTTATACTCATTAAGTATATATAGCTTAACAGTGTGCTGAACACCGGGTAGGTTGGTTTTAATAGGTACAGAATCACACCCTGTTTTTTCAGTACTATTTTTTGTCTTTTTTAATATATATTTTTGGTTCTCCCACCCTCACAGTTTCCCAAATAGTTTTTCATTTCTAATTCTGTCTTCCTTAATACCCACATCACTCTGCATGTGTGCATAGGGGGGGTGCCACCCTTTGCATGGGCAGATTTGCCCTTTGGTATGTACCTGACCAGGCATATGCAGCAACTACAGTGACCTTAGAGGTTCCTTACAAAAAGAACACAAGACATAATAAGCCTGCCTTATGCAGAGTGCCTTAAAGCCCTTTCCCTATACTCAGTCTCCTATAGATTGCTGAGGGGTGATCTATGCCTGGCTTACAAAGTATTTGCAAACCCCACACTTACAAATCTTCTAAATATTCATAAGGCAAACAGTACCAGAAATACAAGGTCTAAAGACCTGAATTTTGTCTGTGACTTAAACAGAACGTGCTGGAGAGACAGATGTGTGACCCATAGACTGATCCTCCTGTGGAACTTGCTTCCCATCCATGTGAAACTGAGATCATCTACTACCTAGTTTAACTGTGATCTAGACCAGTGGATGGCGAATGGGAAATTTGCACCAGGCCTGGCACCCATGCTCCTTATGGACAGAGGTAGCATAAATGCCTGGCCATTAGTGTCCTGTTTGGGTACAGGACATTATTCTTTTGGGAAAACATGACTAGGTTTAGAAAGGCACCCCCCAGGTTGTTAGCCTAGTAACAATCTATGAATCTGTGGAGTCACACATTCTTGTCAGGCAGTGAAGGCAAAAGCTGGGAGATGTGGGATGTCAGCTACTGCTGGTTCAGCTTTTTTCAAGCTTCTCTCTTTGTGGTGGCAAGATAACACATTGCTGGAATGGTACCTGTAATACTGGGGCACAAGTGTCTACTTCGCACCCCCCCCCCCCCCACACACACACACCATGGCCAATTTAGAGTGCCCATAATACCCACAACATATCTTGACAAGTACTACATTTTAGAGATTGTAAATAATTCCTACATGTAGAGAATTAAAATCTAACAAAAAAGTAAAGTAATTTACTAATACTCATTCTTAAAAAAAACATATATACCAGGAAATGTAAAAGGTTAGCTGTATCACTGGTATCACTGTTGCCTATAAAAGGGAGAAATCAAAGCAGTTCTAAATTTTCCCATTTTGTTACTACATAATCAGGACTTCCAGAGTCACTGACATTAAAAATGTTTTAGTCATTGTTTTTGATTCAGTTAGTCACAATTTGCTAACGTGAACAAACATTGCAAACATAAAGGTGTATAACAGAATCCACAGACGTCATGGAGATCTCTTTTCCAGTAGCTGCAAAGTTCTCACTGGATATCAGCTCTGTTCACATATATATCTTCGGTTTCACAGTCAAAATGAAAGAAACAAGACTCTTTTTTTTTTAAGTTATCCAAAACAGGGGCAACAGTGATGCTATATGCCTACCTAGATCTAAAGGCACTGTTCCTTGTGGGAGTTGTAAGGCTTGTGGTTACATCAATAGAGAGACAACCTTCATACATCCCTCTACAGGAAGGAGTTTTTCATTCAAGGGCAAGGCTACCTGCAGAACCACCAATGTTGTGTATTTGGCAAACTGCACATCATGTTCAAGATATTATGTTGGCAAAACCAATAACATGCTCAAGGTTAGGATCCTGCAGCACCTTTCGTCTATCAGGAACTGTGATGAACACAATGCCCTTTATAATCACATTAAAGATAATCCGACACATCACTTTAGGTTCAGGGTGATTGTTAATGTGTTTCTTAACTGAAGAGGTGGTGATATTAAGTTAAAGACGGAAGCTATTGAATCCAGATGGATTTTAGAATTAACAGCCCACATTAATCCAGGGCTTAATGATGTGGTACCTCTCAAGCCAACCCTCAGAAATAGGCGGGCTTTTTATTGAGTCCTGATTGGATGTTAAGTATTTTAAATATGTATTGTTAGCTTGAGTACTTTGTCTGATGAAGGGTTTTGGCCCGAAAGCGCTAACTCTGTTTTCTTTTGTGTTTTAAATAAATATTTTTATATTGATTTGCACAGCAGCAGTTCCCAGCGACGTTTTTTCTTGCTGCTTTTTTTTTAAGTAAGATAATAGTTTTTATTATTTTACAGAAACCAGGTTCTGCATTTCCCTGTACCATCACTTTGATTGTAGGAAAGGGAACATGAATATATTAATGTATTAATATATAGTTAACATAAAGTAACAAGTAAACATGTTAATTTGTATCTTACAAAAGGTCACAAAAATAACTGTCAGCAGTAGTGTAGTGCAAATAGAAAGAATATTTGTATTTATTTTTCTTATCATGTGGTCTTTTCAGTAATGTGTCTTGCTCAACATCCAGATATTTTCCCCCAAACATACTCCATAGTTTGGCCCCGACTGCTGCTCCTATCATTGCAAAAGTGCCTGTACCAGCCATTGTATCGAATGCTACTTAGCACCCTCAGTGCAACCCTGCTGCCAAAAATGAACGCATCAGTAGCGGCACGTGGACCATTCACCATGCCAGCACCTACCGCAAATAGAAGGACAAGACACCGCATGCTAATAGCAACTTTTGATTTAATAACCATAGTCCCAAACTCCTATCCATATCTAGAGATATACTTCTCTAAATCCTCCTCGCACTCAACTGCCAATAAGTTGAAAAAACACAATAACCCCATCATTAAATTACTTTAAGTAAATTACTAAAAACCACAGCAACCCCATCATGAAATAGATAGATTACTAAAAACTGCAGGAACCTTGCCCCATCATTAAACAGCTACATTACTAAAAACACAGCAACCCTGACCACACCATTAAGTAGATAAATTACTAAAAACCACAGCAACTCCCATAAATAAATAAATTACTAAAACCATAGCAACCCCATCATTAAATAGATACATTACTAAAAACACAGTAACCGTGCCCTCACCATTAAGTAGATAAATTACTAAAAACCACAGCAACTCCACCACATCATTAGATGCATTACTAAAAAACACAATAACCCCATCATTAAATTACTTTAAGTAAATTACTAAAAAACACAGCAACCCCATCATTAAATAGATACATTACTAAAAACTGCGGGAACCCTGCCCCATCATTAAAAATCTACATTATTAAAAACACAGCAACCCTGACCACACCATTAAGTAGATAAATTACTAAAAACCACAGCAACTCCACCACATCATTCTGCTCTGCAGAAAGGCTTGGACGCTCAAGACATTTTGCTGGCAACAACCTGGAACATGTAAGAGATGCTACATTTTTTAAAGGAGTCTTCATCCTCTCATGAAGAAGAATAAAGCTTTTTTATGGATGCATGATAGCCTTCTATGTGAAGTTTCTGATTACATCAAGAAAGGCTTCAAATATTTTGAACAGAAAACTTTTGGTGTTCTATCAATGCTTCTATTTACTAGAAATCTGCAGTTATACTGCATTAAAAAGTGAAGACTGAATTAAATTTACCGAGCTTAGACTGAAGCACTTTTTATACATGTTTCTCATTTTCCATCGGGATGCACTTTATGTACATTAATATGGTTTTACAGATAGATGACATTACAGTGAGGTCTACATTAAGCAGAACAGTAACAATACAAGCAATCACAATGCTACACATCTTCTGTCAATTCATTAACAACAGTCCTCATTTCTGAACTGCAATGGATTGCCATGTTCCTGTTAGCACAGACTTTATCAAGATTGTGAAACTAACAGACTGTTCACGGTACTGTGTTATGATATCTCCTTCAGACACAGGAGGTTCTGGGTTCAGTCCTGACCTCCTCTCATTGTGTAAGTAAACTATGCTATCTGACAGTGCAGGGAATTGATGCAGTTACCCGTTAAGTTACTTTGTGTGGTCCAGGGTTTGATTCCCCCAACCTTCATTTGCCTACGGGGTCTCCATGAGCAAGTCAGTTTGTCCCAAAGTACTGTGTGGTCATTAAAAATCTCGACTAGGCTCCTCAATGGTCTTGTGGACTGCATGCAGAGTAACTACCTCTGCATCCATGAATCTACCAACATTAAACAAGTTGCATGAGCTACTGAAATTTTTAATTAAAATACACTTGAAACATTAATTAACCACATGAAGGTTTAAATAGGTTCTAACTTTTTCGACCTAATTTTAACAAGCTATGCAGTTAAGGAATGCCATTGTAAGGTCATAGACACGTCTAGTGGCAAAACAACACATGCATCAGCCAGATACCACCATGCCATCTGATCATAAGTATGGGTTTTCCAGTTGCTGAAAGAAGATGCTAATAGGGGTCTATATTACGTTGTCAAAAGGCTTGTTCATCGAACGCCTTTTCATCGACACGTAAACATTGAAGTACCAAAACTCTGAATGGCTACTTCAGCAAATTTTTTCCCAGAGGAAAAGAATCCCTTTACCAACCATAAACAAAGCAAACTGTAAGACCCTATGAAGTGGGGGGCTTTGCCCCCACACCCACTGATGTGGGGGTTATGCCCCCTTACCCCCTAACTAAATAGTCCAACTCTGAGATCACACTACAGTGGAGGAAAGGGCAAATTCACGTTGATCACCCAGTGATTTTTTCCCCTGGGAAAAATTCACTGATGTGGCCATTCGGAGTTTTGGTACTTCGATGTTTACATGTCGATGAAAAGGCATTCAATGAACAAGCCTTTCGACAAAGTACTATGGACTCCTAATAGACCTGTACTCTGTGACAGACAACTGCATGTGTAACATCGGTGGCTCTGATTTAGGAAGTACCTGATGTGCAGCACGAAGCAAACATTCACATCTGTGATAAAGCAGATATACGAAGTGATACAGCACTCTGAGGTAATGACCTATGTGTGTGATGCAATGTCTCCATAACCTTCTGAATATCGTTAGGTACAGCTCTACAGAATTATGTTTAGACCCATCAGTATTTAGTGCACCTAAGATAGAGATTCTTGTATTAAGGGCTTTAATGCAAGTCCTATAGTTTAATCCCCAGAACTTCTTTTACTTGCAGTCTGATCCATGGGAGTTCAGAATGCTATGCATCATTTTATGCAAAATGGATGGGCATGTGTTATTTGGCATATGGAAGAACAGTGCACATGATCCACTGATGAAGCGGCTTCTCGACAGTGTGGCCATACTGCTTTGGTGGTTTGTGCCATGAGCCTAATGTGCGTGACCGTACAGTAGTATTTCATACAGTGAAACCTAGTTTTCCATTAATACAGCATTGCAAGTTAATTTTGTTATGAAGGGTAGTTTAAACCAGAACAGTTTGCCTGCTTTTGGTGTTGTCTTCAGGTACCAAACCACACAGCACCTCTGTGATCACAAGCTACTCTCCTGTCAAGTGATTATGATAAAACAGATTTACATCCCACAGACCAGGGGAATCAAGCTCTAAAATGACTTCTCAGTAACTCTGAGGAATGGAATATATTGTGCAAATTTCTTTGCTAATAAAAGACAAGAAACATAAAGCATAACTTTAAAAGAATGCAGACAGATCTGTATGAAATTATATGTTTTAAAGTTTAAAATTTCTATGTGACATCAGTAGTGCTATATTAGCACAGGCGGTGCACAGAACCAGAAATGACTGACCGCTGCTGCCAGTTCTCATACCCTTGTATTACATGTGATTTCACTTTTAGAACACTGACAGCGGTCTTAAGAACAACTAACTGCAGAGATGCAGTTTCCATGCAGGTACCCAAGTAGCATATTACCTCTTCTTGAGGAGTATCAGTAGACTTGCTTAAGTCATCCTCCAGATCCCGTTCGCTGCATGAAGTACTAGTCATCTGTTAAGGAAGAACATTGAAAAAACATTAACAAAGCCTCGGGCTTGTTGCTTATCTGCAGCTGCGATGTGGACTTTACAGTTTCTCTTCGAGTTTTCTGAAAGAGATTAAAACTTCCATTAACACCCCATCCAATCAAACAACAAGAAATAAAGGCAGATGGGGGCATCACTCTCAAAGCATACTGCAGCACACACATACTGTGTGTTGCAATGGATCCCTATTATAACATCGAAGTTGCATAACTTTGAATGTTGTAATAGCGAACTGTAAACAGAGAACGCTAAAAAATAGCGACGCTGCAGAAAACCAAATTTTTTCCTAGGGAAAGAATTTGGTTGTACTTTTCTGCGACTTCGCTATTTTCCGCAGTGTGGTGCGAAAGTTACTGGCTGGGTTCAGGTAAGTGTGTGATAGTGATGGACTTTAGGGTTTGGGCACGGGTCAGGTATCTGTGCGATAGTGACGGACTTTAGGGTTAGGGCTGGGTTAGTGATAGTCCATAGATAGTCATGTATGTTAGGTTTATTGTAGGTTTTTAAGGTGTTTTGTGTGAGTCTGTTGTTTGTGTGTTTTTCAGAACAGCAAATGTTTTCGCTGGGAAAAAATTTGCTGTTCTGAGGTTTCAAAGTTATTACGTTTCGAACTTCCAAGTTCAAACTTATGGTGTTCAAAATTTTGGAAGTTTGATAATGTAATATGAACCCTGTTGCAATATGTGTGGAATCTTAAACCAATATTCGAAATTTTGGAAGTTCGATAACGTAATATGAACCCTGTTGCAATATGTGTGGAATCTTAAACCAATATAACAGGCATGATGTCCCCTTATATATGCTGTGTGATTGCTACCCTGTTATTAGTGGTTCCAGAATCTCACTGGCAAGGGGCACTGTGGATCTCATGTTTAGCACTAAGTCTGACATCACTGTGTGTCGGTCTGTAAAAATGCCACAGTTATCCAAAACATCTGCTCTTCCTGCCACGTAAAACCACTGCATGACCAGCTAAGGCTTCAAAAAGAGCACCCCTTACTAATTCTGTACACAATACTCACATGCTTGTGCGTGCATGAGTGCATGGTTATGTAAATTCATGTGCAAGTGTGTGCGTTTTTTTGAGTTATTCAAAAAACATTTAAGTTTCACTGATATCCCTATATTGAGCAACAATTTGGAAATGCATAAAAACACAAAATATTTTTTTTCAAAGTGGCAACACCTTCTTCACTCCCTCCAGGTGTGAGGGTCTGGCCTTTCATAACCCCCAAACTTAAAATTAGATGCAGTCCACACTGGCATACACAATATATAAGTGTTTGATGTTTCAAAAAACCACGATTAAAGGAAATTGAAGAAAAGATGCCTCATGTACCTACCCTCATGAGAAGGTAGGTATGCTGTGTGTGTGCGCGTGCGCACGTGCGTGCATGTGTTAGCTCTAATGTGTGTGGATATATACTTGTCTACAATATTTCATCACCACAATTTTTCATTGCAGCACAGTCCATCAAGTCCAACTCATCAGTCCTAAAGCATCAAAACACTACAAAACTACTAAAAAACGCAGAAACCCTGCCCCGTCATTAAACAGATAAATTACTAAAAACCACAACAAATTCCCCCATCATTAAATAGATACAGTACTAAAAACCACAGCAACCCCCATCATTAAATAGATACATTCCTAAAAATCAAAGCAACTCTCATATCATTATATAGTTAAATTACTAAGAACTACAGTAACCATGCCCCACCATTAAAATGATAAATTACTAAAAAAACACTGCAACTCCCATATTATTAAATAAATTACTTAAAACCACAGTAACCATGCCCCCATAATTAAATAAATTACTTAAAACCCCAGTAACCATGCCCCCATAATTAAATAAAGTACTAAAAACCACAGCATCCCCATCATTAAACAGCTACATTACTAAAAACACAGCAACCCTGACCACACCATTAAATAAATAAATTACTAAAAACCACAGCAACCCCATCATTAAATAGATACATTACTAAAAACTGCAGGAACCCTGCCCCATCTTTAAACAGCTACATTACTAAAACACAGCAACCCTGACCACACCATTAAGTAAATGTTGTTGTGTCGTTCGGCTTTTCCCGGTTAGGAGTCGCCACAGCGGAACTCCGGTCCGCTAATAATTGGCAGTAGATTTTTATGTGCCGAGATGCCGGCCCTGACGCACAACCTTCAACAAAGGTACGCCCATTCATGCATGTCTCCATACAGAAGACGCTCTAGCTGAGAATCGAACAGGACAACGTCTTACTGTGAGGCGACAATGCTACCGCAGCACCACCACCGCGGATACTAAAAAGCACAGCAACTCCACCACATCATTCTGCTCTGCAGAAAGGCTTGGACACTCTCAAGACATTTTCTGGCAACAACCTGGAATATGTAAGAGATGCTATATGTTTTAAATGAGTCTTCATCCTCTCATGAAGAAGAATAAAGCATTTTTATGGATGCATGATAGTCTTCTATGTGAAGTTTCTGATTACATCAAGAAAGGCTTCCAATACTTTGAACAGAAAACTTTTGGGGTTCTATGAATGCTTCTATTTACTAGAAATCTGCAGTTATACTGCATCAAAAAGTGAAGTCTGAATTAAATTTACCGAGCTTAGACTGAAGCACTTTTTATACACATTTCTCATTTTCTGTCTGGTTGCAATTTATGTACATTAATATGGTTTTCCAGATAGATGACATTACAGTGAGATCTGCATTAACCAGAACAGTTAAGAATACAAGCAATCAGAATGATACACATCTTCTTTCAATTCAGTAATAGCAGTCCTCATTTCTGAACTGTAGTGGATTGCCATGTTCCTGTTATCACAGACTTTATCAAGATTGTAAAACTGACAGACTGTTCATGGTACTGTGTTATGATATCTCCTTCCGACACATGAGGTTCTGGATTCAATCCTGACCTCCTCCCATTGTGTAAGTAAACTATGCTGTCTGACAGTGCAGAGAATCAATGCAGTTACCTGTTAACAAGTTGCTTTGTGTGGTCCTGGGTTTGATTCCCCCAACCTACATTTGCCTATGGGGTCCCCTTGAGTAAGTCACTTTGTCCCAAAGCACTGTGTTGTCATTAAAAACCTGGACTAGGCTATTCAATGGTCTTGTGCATTGTATGTATAGTGACTACCTACGCATCCATGAATCTACCAACATTAAACAAGCTTCAAGAAGTTGCAAGAGTTACTGAAAATTTTCATTAAAATTCACTTGAAATATTAGTTAATGCACATAGGTTTAAAGAGGTTCTAATATTTTCCACCTAATTTTAACAAGCTATGCAGTCAAGTAATGCCATCGTAAGGTCATAGACACATGTCTAGTGGCAAGAACCACCAAAACAACATGTGCATCATCAAGATACCACCGTTCCATGTGATCATAAGTATGGGTTTTCCAGTTGCTGAAAGATTATGGTAATATGAGTCTATATTACGTTGTCAAAAGGCTTGTTCATCAAACGCCTTTTCATCGACACATAAACATTGAAGTACCAAAACTCTGAATGGCCACGTCAGCAATTTTTTTCTCAGGGGAAAATATCTCTTGGCCAACCACAAACAAAACAAACTGTAAGAATGTGCCCTCCTACCCCCCAAACTAAATATACCAACTCTGAGACCGCACTACAGTGGAGGAAAGGGTAAATTCCTGACACGGCCTAGCAATTTATTTCCCCTGGAAAAATTCACTTAAGTGGCTGTTCGAAGTTTTGGTGCTTCAATGTTTACATGTTGATGAAAAGGCGTTTGATGAACAAGCCTTTCGACAACGTACTATAGACCCCTAATAGAACTGTACTCTGTGACAGACAACTGTATACATAACATCAGAGGCTCTGCTTTAGGACGTACCTGATGTGCAGCACAAAGCAAACATTCGCATCTGTGATAAATAAAGCAGATATACGAAGTGATACAGCACTCTGAGGTAATGACCTATGTATGTGATGCAATGTCTCTGTAACATTCTGAATATTGTTAGGTACAGCTCTACAGAATTATGTTAAGACCCATCAGTATTTAGTGCACCTAAGATAGAGATTCTTGTATTAAGGGCTTTAATGCAAGTCCTATACTTTAATCCCCAGAACTCCTTTACTTACAGTCTGATCTGGGAGGTCAGAATGTTGTGCATCACTTAATGCAAAATGGGTGGTCGTGTGTTATTTGGCATTTGGAAGAACAGTGCACATGATCTGCTGATGTAGCAGCTTCTCGACAGTGCGGCCATACTGCTTTCGCGGTTTGTGCTGTGAATTTAATGTATGCGACCGTACAGTAGTATTCCATACAGTGAAACCTAATTTTCCATTAGTACTGCATTGCAAGTTAGTTTTGTTATGAAGGATAGTTTTAATGAAAACAGATTGTTTAAACAAGAACAGTTTGCCTGCTTTTGGTTTTGTCTTCAGGTACCACACCTCACAGTACCTCTGTGATCACAAGTTACCCTCCTGCCAAGTAATTATGATAAAACAGATTTACATCCCACAGGCCAGGTGAATCAAGCTATAAAATTAATTCTCACTAACTCTGATGAATGCAATATATTGTGCAAATTTCTTTGGTAATAAAGACACGAAACATAAAGCATAATTTTAAAAGAATGCAGACAGATCTGTATGAAATTATATATTTTAAAGTTAAAATTCTCTATGTGACATCAGTAGCGCTATATTAGCACTGGTGATCCAGAGAACCAGAAATGACTGACTGCGGCTGCCAGTTCTCACACCCTTGGAATACATGTGATTTCACTTTTACAACACTGACAGCGGTCTTAAGAACATCAAACTACAGAGATGCCATCTCTATGCAAGTATCCAAGTAGCATCTTACCTCTGGCAGGGGATTCTCGTCCTACTGGTTACTGTTATCCTCCGTCTCTGTTGGGTTTTCCAGAATAAGAAGCTGCTGTTAAGGAAGAACATTTAAAAAACATTAACAAAGCCTTGGGCGTGTTGCTTATCTGCAGCTGTGATTTGGACTTTGCTGTTTCTGTTCTAGTTTTCTGAAAAAAATCAAAACTTCCATTAATACCCCACCCAATCAAACAACAAGAAATAAAGGCATATGGGGGCATCATTCTCAAAGCATACTGCAACACACAAATACTGCGTGTTGCAATATGTGTGGAATCTTAAACCAATATAACAGGCATGCTATTCTCTTATACATGCTCTTTGATTGCTGCCCTGTTATTAGTGGTTCCAGAGTCTCACTGGTTAGGGGCACCGTGGATCTCATGTTCAGCACTAAGTCTGACGTCACTGTATGTCAGTCTGTAAAAATGCCACAGTTATCCACATCATCTGCACTTCCTGCCACGTAAAACCACTGCATGATCAGCTAAGGTTTCAAAAAGAGCATCCCTTACTAATTATGTGCACATGCTTGTTTGTGTGTGAATGGATGTGTGTGCGTTTATCTGAGTTATTTAAAAAACATTTAAGTTTCACTGATATTCCTACATTGAGAAACAATTTGGAAATGCATACAAACACAAAATATTTTTTTTTCAAAGTGGCAACACCTTCTTCACTTCCCCCCAGGTGGGAGGGTCTGGACTTTCGTAACCCCCAAACTTAAAATCAGATGCAGTCCACACTGGCATACGCAATATATAAGTGTATGATGTCTCAACAAACCACGATTAAATGAAATTGAAGAAAAGATGCCTCATGTACCTACCCTCATGAGAAGGTAGGTATGCTGTGTATGTATGTTAGGACTAATGTGCATGGATATATAGTTGTCTACATTATTTCTTCACCAACATTTTTCATTGTAGCACAATCCATCAAAACCAACTCATCGAGTCCTGAAAAATCAAAACACTACAAAACTACTAAAACCCACAGCAACCCCACCCCATCATTAAAAGGATAAATTACTAAAAACCACAACAAACTCACCCCATCTTTAGACAAATTACTAAAAAACCACAGCAACCCCCTTCATTAAATAGATAAAGTCCTAAAAATCAAAGCAACTCTCATATCATTATATAGCTAAATTACTAAGAACTGCAGCTATCCCGCCCCATCATTAAAAGGATAAATTATTAAAAACCACAGCAAACTATCCCATCATTAAATAAATAAATTACTAAAAACCATAGCAACCCTATCATTAAAAAGATAAATTCCTAAAAATCAAAGCAACTCTCATATCATTATATAGAAAAATTACTAAGAGCAACAGCAATCATGCCCCATCATTAAATAGTTAAATTGCTAAAAACCACAGCAACACCCCTATCATTAAATTACTTAAAACCAGAGTAACCATGCCCCCATAATTAAATAAAATACTAAAAACCACAGCAACCCACATAATTAAAGAAATTACTAAAGACCACAGCAACCCCATCATTAAATAGATGCATTACTAAAAACTGCAGCAACCTTGCCTCATCATTAAATAGCTACATTGTTAAAAACACAGCAACCGTGCTCCCGCCATTAAGTAGATAAATTAATAAAAATCACATCAACTCCACCACATCATAAGATACATTACTAAAAAACCCAGCAACCCCATCATTGAATTACTTTTAAGTAAATTACTAAAAAGCATTGCAACCACACCCTCATTAAACAGATAACTTACTAAAAACCACAGCAACCCCCCATCATTAGAAACATTACGAAAAGCTACAGCAACCCCGCCTCATCATTAAGTGGATACATTACTGAAAACCACAGTAACTCCACCCCCACTATTGAATAGATAAATTAATAAAAAGACAGCTGTGACAAAGGGGGATACTGTCAGCCCAGCTAGCTGGAATTTTGTAAATAATTATTTATCATTTGTGAATATCAACATGATTTACATCAGATGCTTGTGTTACAACTGTATTAGAACTGTGTCATGTGTGTCAAGCTGCATGTACAGATGTGTGTGTTGAAAAGGTATTTGCAGGGTGCTGTGCTTGAAATGTGGCTGTGGTGTGCCTTGCTGGAGGAGAGCAGAGATGTGCATGCACTATTATAGCTGTTTGGATGTATGTATTTTGTCAGTGGAGACTGTAATGCGAGAGGTTAACTTCAGAGAAATGGATGAAGTTGAATTGCTTTGTAGGCTATGCAGTAGGGAATGGTGTCTTTCAGTTTTTGATGCAGCTGGAGGCAGAGAGTCTGTGCTGAGGAGCTGTCAGTATTGTCTTGGAAGTGTTTTATTGTTTTGACTTTCAACATCTGCCAAGGATCTGAGGTCTGTGTATTTTTGAAGGTGAATGCTGGATGCTGCCAATTGCTATCAGTGGTTGTTTTGGGGCTGGGAATTAGAGGTTGGGTAGCAAGGGGTGATGTCATTCTGCAGGCTAGCCCAGCAGTAATATTATTTTGAGGGATCTCCTGGTGAGACAGAGCATTTTGTATTATGTCTTGGATCTAACATCAAGGAAAACCATTCACCACACATTTGCCTTGCTCTAATGAAGTAACTTTTTAGGGAAAAGTATAATTCTCTTAAATTTAGTCAGGAATATAGCAAAGCTTAATTTAGATGTTTTTTCTTTATTTATTTGAGACTGTCGTGCAATGTTTTAAATATTTCCTGTGGTTTTGAATTCCGGTGTCCCTGTGAATGTACATTTAGTATTGTCTTGTTCTTTTATTATTTATTATTAAATATATTTAAAACCTTTCATTGTGGCTGATCTGTGTAGAGATACTTAAGTTGTGAGAGTACTTGTATATCTGTTTGGTGACACTGTATGGGCCACTCCTAATAGCCTTGCTCTAGGTCATACTACGATTTGTATTAATATTACACAGAAATATTGGACATCCTTTGTTAAAGGCCTTAAAGTAGCTGATAAAGAGGGTGTGTGTGTGTGTGTGTGTGTGTGTGTGTGTGTGTGTGTGTGTGTGTGTGTGTGTGTGTGTGTGTGTGTGTGTGTGTGTGTCCTGTCAATACTGTCTTTGTTTTCATTTACTGGTGGACATTCACAACTTCAAAACTCTCAATGTTTAAAGAATCAGTCCCTAAACACTGTGTATTGTAGTCAACGCTTTCCCTCGATTATCTCTCACTCACACTTCTTACA
Organism: Protopterus annectens; assembly: GCF_019279795.1. Classification (NCBI taxonomy): domain Eukaryota; kingdom Metazoa; phylum Chordata; order Ceratodontiformes; family Protopteridae; genus Protopterus; species Protopterus annectens. The sequence continues at coordinate 1,812,662,181 of NC_056744.1, forward strand.
TTCTCACATGCTAGAAAACTCACACAAGCACACACACAGTCTCTTCTTTATTTTAGTAACTTTTTATTTTAATTTTATGCTCCCTAAACTGCAAAGGTCTGCTTAGCTAGTGTAAAAATTGACGTCCATTTGCTCTTGAAATGTACAAGCCTCGTGGCACCTTAATATGATGCCGTAAATCATTGGACTCATGTTGTCCAGTCAGGGTTTAATGTATGATTTCCCTATTATCTAAGACTTCTGGACAGCTTTATAACAATGCAATGAAACTAATAATCACTTTATGTAAAATTACATTCCCATTTAAGGTTATTCTGTTTTAATAAATGGTAGTTTTCCCAGAGAGAAAAGGACAGCCATGACATGTATTTACAGTTAGGCTTACTGTGGTTTAGTATAAAATAGCTCTTTTAGGCAAGAACAGGGTAATTATACTAATAGGGAGGCAGCAGGTGCAGGATAGGTGTCTTAGGTAACACCACCCACTCAAGTTCACTTAGTGTCCAATCTCTTTTAGTTTCAGACATACTAAGTAGCTCATGGAACCAAGCTTGCATGATTCACTCCAGGCAGGCCCAGCACACCCTGGGAATAGATTCTCTCTTTCAAATGGTACAAGGTTGAAATTCTCACCAACAGAGTTTCAGAAAAAAAAACAACACAGAGAGCAGTATTTTTTTCTTTGTTCTCTCATTCTGTCTCCTGCACGGGGTAATAATTCACATTACCTAATGCCTCCAAACCAAGGGCATGGTTGTGTGTGTGTGTGTGTGTGAGAAGGATTGAATTCGCTGTCACCTCACAGCAAGAGGTTCTCCGGTTCGATTCTCAACTGGGGTGCCTTCTGTGTGGAGTTTGCATGTTCTCCCTGTGTTCGCGTGGGTTTCCTCCGGGTACTCCGGTTTCCTCCCACATTCCAAAGACATACATCTGGAGCATTTCTCCCCGGGCCTCCACTGAAAACAGGCTCTGTGGAACCTAGTCGGACATTCCCGGTCAACAAATGTTAAATAAATAAAAAAAATAAATAAATAAATGACAGGCATTTGAATTTCAGACTTCATATTCCTCAGAAAATAAATGGTAACTCCAAACCTATTATTCTAGCAATTTTCTAAGTTTAATAAGATCAGTAGTTGAAAGTTGTCCCTATTTTTGGGGTTGTATTCACCCATTATTTGCTTTGTACAGTTTATTTTGTACTAAGAGGTTGAGAGCTATGGTGAGAAGTGAGAACTGAATTCAATAAATGATAGCCATTTAAGTTTCAGTCTTTCTATTGTTCAGGAAACTGCTGATTTGGCATAGTGGTATGTTGCTTTGACTGTAGTGCACAGGGTCCTGGGTCCAAGTCTTGGCAGTGAACTGCATGGTGGTAACACATTTTATTCTAGCAACTTTCCAAAATTATATAAGCAATGTTTAAAATGTGTCCCTGGTTTTTGCGCTTTTGTAACCCCCAAATAAATTTTGGCTTTTTCCAGATTTCTTGTGCTGCAAATTTGAGGGATACAGTTGAGTGTCGAGTGGATTTTACAAGGAGCTGAGAGCTTCAGGGGAAGAGAAGTTTAGAGTTGCTTATGCTGAGTCTACTTGCATTGTTAATAGTATAACAAGTTAAATGCTTGCTTTTGATGCAGAAGGTTGTGGGTTCTACTACCACAGTATGTAGGTGTATTGCTGATAATGTACTGTGTTGTTGTACTTTTAAAGGGGGTGGGTGTAACAAGTCAGGGGGTATAGCTACATTTACAACAGAAGTGAGAAAATATCATGCACAGGGGCATTTGTGCCTCAGTGGTAAGAGAAAAAATATCATTAACCCAAATTCAGGTACAGAAAATCATAATTATGTTCTGTGCTGCATTATAACAAAAATATTTTTAAACAAGTACAATGTTTTTTCCAACATTCAAGATAAAACACATTTAAGATGAATGTAGGAGAGAGCCTGTCAGTACTTGGACTAAAAATTGGAAGTCTTAAAACATGCAGTTCACCTAGTTTATTTTGTTGTGCATCTACAGCTATTGAGTTGGTCTGATAACACAAATCAGAGAAAGTCAAGTAAAAAGCTGAAACTGAAAATAAGTTTGAGAAGCTATGCAAGATGCCCATGGCTTACACTAATGTCATTCTAGTTTTATTTATATATAAAACTGTGTATGTGTGGAAGTAGACTTTTATGATGGAGTTGGGCAGTTTTGTCATTATTGGTTCATGTATTTTGTTACATTGCTTACTAGAAAAATGTTCAAACAATAAATTTAAAATGTGTTCTAAGCCTAACAAGTGTGCTGTATTATACAAGGAATATAATAAAGTTAGGAAGGTGTATCAAAGAGCATATGTATGTTTTTTGTTTTGTGTGCAAGGGGCCTATGATTTGAAAACAGCCCAAAGTAATCTTTATCCATGACTGACCAGATGCATTTTCTTTGGATGTGGTATGGGTTTCAATGCTGTTTCAATGAATGTAAGTTTCAAGAGCACAGAAGTTGTAATGCTAAGTTTGTTTTCATTGTGAGACAGTATTGCTTTGTTTAGCAGATGTCTATTCGTGTTTGTGCATTGTGCTATAAAATATAAAAATAAAATCCAAATAATCATTGTAGAAGTAAAGCAGTATGCACATTAGTGTTTATGGTAAATGGGGTGAAATAACCAGGTAATGGGACATTAGAGTGGCTGCAGGGAGACTCTGGTGCCATATATTGGTTGCCTGTTTTTCAGTTTACGTTTAAAAGTTGATATCCCACAATTCCATTGGAGTGAGTGGGTGCTACATGATTATGTATGCAAATTTTACATTAATCAGCATACAGATTTGTACCTATTTTTCACGGGCCTTGTCCAGATTTTTGATGTTTCCAGATTGAGAGGTATGCTACTGGAGTGTGTGTTGGACAATATTGACTGTGACACTGCTAGGCCAGCTACTGGGATGCCATAGATATCCATATGTTAATTGTGAATACAACTGTGATATACATGTTTGTCTCAGAAATGTGAGTGACCTATACAGGGTATTTGCATAGCGAAATACTATTGCAGCTGTGTGTGTTGAACTGCATGTGATATACTAAGCTCATACCATTCAACTGTCCAGTGTTATGCACACTGACCATATGTTTGTCTCATATTTGTAGTCATTTACTCAGATAGTTGTGTTATGTCTGGCAGATAATTGGCAACCTGTGAACACTGACATTACAATATCTCCTTCTCTTTCTTTTGGCTGTTCCCATTAGCGGTTGCCACAGCAAATCATCTGTCTCCATGTCTTCCTGTCCTCTGCATCTTACTCTGTCACACCAACCACCTGCATGTCCGCTGTCACCACATCCATACACCTTATCTTAGGCCTTCCTCTTTTCCTCTTACCTGCAGCCTCAATCTTACCATCCTTTTCCAAATATATTCAGCATACATCCTCAGCACATATCCAAACTAACATAATCCCACTACTCTCTGGCTTTGTCTCCAAGCTATCAAACCTGGGATGACCCTCTAATATACTTATTCCTAATCCTGTGCACCCTCATCACACCCAGTGCAAATCTTAACATCTTTAACTCTGCTACATCCAGCTCTAACTCCTGCCTTTTTGTCAATGCCACTGTCTACAACCTGTATAACATAGCTGGTCTCACTATCCTCTTGTAGACCTTTCCTTTCACTCTTACTGGTACTCGTCTGTCACAAGTCACTCCAGACACCCTTCTCCACCCACTCCATCCTGCCCGTACTCTCTTCTTCACCTCTCTTCCACACTCACCATTGCTCTGAACTGTTGATCCCAAGTATTTAAACTCATCCACCTTCACCAACTCCACTCCCTGCATCCTCATCATTCCTCTATACTACCTCTCATTCACACACATATCTTCTGTCTTAGTCCTGCTGACCATCATTCCTCCCCACTCTAGAGCATACCTCCACCTCTCCAGGGTCTTCTCAACCTGTTCCCTACTTTCACTACAGATCACAATGTCATCTGCAAACAGCACAGTCAATGAGGACTCCTTTCTGATCTTGTCTGTCAACTCGTCCATCACCACTGCAAATAAAAAATGGCTCAGAGCTGATCCTTGATGTAATCCCACCTCCAAAGGCCAAAAGATGAGCCAGCAAACTGTGAGACTGAAATAATGTTTATTCAATGAAAAAACAAACCAGTTTCGGCTGATAAACACCACAGCCTTTCTCAGTGTAATTAAAATTAATTGAAAATGATCCTTTTATAGATGTATTTTAATTAAGTCAAACCTGTGATTGGATAATCAAAAGTGTTCATTTAATCCAGTGGGAATAAACCTCCCAGTTTAACAATCCACTTCTTTTCTTTTCTATCCAGAATGGAATGCCATCCTGCTTTGTTAGATTTATTACCTTTTATAATGTCAATGACCATGAAACTGAAACATTGACATTTTGGGTTATTTCTGTGTTATTAGTTTCAAAAGACAATCTATGTTGTTTATTTCTGGCATGTTTTCTGCCTGCTCTTTTGTATTTGGGCCTAAAGGGGCCGAACTGTATGCCCTCTTGGGGGTGGGTGAGTCTGGTGTGTGTTGCATGTCTGTATCTGTGTATGAAGACAAATCATCAGTAGATGACCCTGTGTCAATAGGTCGCTTTTTCATTATTGACCTTGGTTGTTTTCTTTTAGGAGTTTGTGTTTGTGCTTGTTGAAATTTGACTTATTTGCTAATACTGAAAGGGTTACCAAGCTGATAATCTGTTTGGTTCCTTTGAATTTTTTGATCTTCCTAGTTTTTAGTTGTTCTTCAAGACCAGATAGACCTTTGTCAATGTTAATGCCAATGTTTTGAATATATCTGATCAGATTTTGTCCACCACACAAATTGAACTTCTGAATAAAGGTTTAAATTTTATTCCTGGCTTCTTGGTTACTGAAGATCTTTTAGCACAAAATGTAATGCCATTTTGTAGACTTATAAACCTTAGACTGCATTTTGAAGATTCTACTGACCTTGGTGTGTATAATGGATTAATTTATCATAAATCTAGGTATATGCCTCCCATGAATTGGCTTCAATACAATGCGGAAGCAAAAAGACAACTTCAGGACAGGCGGTATTATCTTGAGATGCCCCTGGACCCCACCTTTAAGTTTAAAAAACAGATAGATGAATTTCTATTATTAGCTAAGAATGAAGGTATCATTAGTGACAAAGTCAGGCAACGGCTTACCATTAAAGATCCCATGAGCCAGTATATATATTTATTGCCCACAATACACAAGGATCCTGTTAAGCCACCTGGGAGACCAGTTGTGTCTGGGAGGGGCTCTATTCCTGAGCCGTTGTCATTATTTCTTACCAAACAACTGAAACCTTTATTGAGGTGGGTCAGGTCACGTATACAAGACACTATTGAATTTCTGAAAATCATCTCAGATACCCAACTCGAACCTAAATGGTTGATGTGTACTCTAGACGTTAGTGCCCTTTATACTAACATTCTTCATGCTGCTGGTCTAGAGGCCCTTGAATACTGGTTAAATAAATCAGAATTGTATCAGCCAGGATTCAATACTTTTCTATTAGGCCTGACAGAGCATGTCCTAACTAACAATGTCTTTTTCTATCGGGACACCTGCTATTGGCAAATTAAGGTTATGGCTATGGGGGCATCCTTTGCCCCCATTTATGCTGACCTTTTTATTGCCTTTTTTGAGGAACAGCTTATTTATAATGCAGGCCATAATTTGTACCTGACAGAGATGGACATATGCAGGCATTATTTGGATGATTGCTGGATGGTATGGAGGGCAGATTCAGAATATTTGTCTGAATTAATTGAATACTTAAATGAAAACAAATAGGGTTTACACTTCATGGTTAACTTTGACTTAAACACAATCACTTTTCTTGATGTTTCTATTTCTAGGAAATCAGATCACACTTTATGTACTGAGGTTTTCCGGAAGTATCCCCAATATAACACCCTCCTCCATGCATCCAGCTTTCATCCACCTCATATAACAAGAAATATCCCCAAATCCCAGTACATTAGAATGAGACGTATTTGTTCTAGGGATTCCACTTTTCAGGAATACAGACAGGATCTGACCCGCAGATTCAGGGATAGGGGCTAACAGAAGGGACATGTCCTACAGGCCAGCAATTGGGCCAATACACTAAAAAGAGAAGACCTTTTGGAATATAAACAACATGAGCAACACAGGCTGTCACCTATCAGGTTAGTCACTACTTATGGTAGGAATTCCAATTTGATAATTAATAGTGTACAAAGACACTGGAATATTCTACAGAGTGATCACAACCTATCAAATGTTCTTTCAGACAGATGTTATTTTTCATTCTGTAAGGGCAGAAATCTAGCTTCACACTTCAACCATTATAAACATTCACATTCCAAAACATCTTTTCAAGAAGTACAAACCACACTCGTGGGTGAGGTGCTCACAGGATGCTGTCCATGTGGTCATTGCACTCATTGCAGTAAAGTTTTTTAGTCCAAACAGTTTACAAGAACTGTGGTAAGGTTTATGACATTAACTTTTTTGCCAATTGCAGCAGCGAATGGCTGATTTATTTAGCTACATGCAGCTGTGGTGCCTTCTACATAGGCCAAACTTCACGGCCACTTAGACTGAGAATTTCTGAACACAGTAGTGACTTGAGAAATAAAAAAACAAGTAGTGCTTTATTCAAACATTCCACAAAACATTTATCTGCCAAGTTCAGTTTCAGGTCATTGACATTATAAAAGGTAATAAATCTAACAAAGCAGGATGGCATTCCATTCTGGTTACAAAAGAAAATAAGTGGATTGTTAAACTGGGAGGTTTATTCCCACCTGGATTAAATGAATAATTTTGATTATCCAATCATAGGTTTGAATTAATTATAATATATTTATAAAAGGATCATTTTCAATGAATTTTAGTTACACTGAGGAAGGATGTGATGTATATCAGCTGAAACCGTTTGTTTTTTCATTGAATAAACATTATTTCAGTCTCACAGTTTGCTGGCTCATCTTTTGGCCTTTGGATTTCATATTACTGGAGCCGTGAAATTGACTTTCGTGCAGGGGGAATTCCTTTAATGTAATCCCTCCTCCACCTTAAATGCACCCATTGCATAAGTCCCCACTGTTGCACTAGCCTTGTACATATCCTTCAGCATTCTTACAGATTCCTCCACCACTCCTGACCTTCTCATACAATACCACAACTCCTCTCTAGGCATCCTGCCATATGCTTTCCCTAAGTCCACAAAGACATAACGCAACTCCTTCTGACCTTCTCTGTACTTCTCCATCAACACTCTCAGAGCAAACATTGCATCTGTACTGCTCTTTCCTGGCATGAAACCAAACTGCTAATCAGTAATCCTCACCTCCCTGTTTAACCCAGATTCCACTACTCTTTAATCATTACTTCATGCTGTGACTGATCAATGTTTTCCCGCGGTAGTTACTACAGCTCTGCGCATCAGCCTTATTATTATAATCGGTACCCAAACACATTTTCTCCACTCCTCACACATCGTCTCACTTTCCAAGATTACATTAAGCAATCTGGTTAAAAAGACCACTGCTGTTGGGACTTGTTTGTGTTTTACTAGTTATTTGTGTTTCGTTACATTAAAAAGACCACTGCCATTTCTCCTAAACACTTCCATGCTTCCACAGGTATGTCACCTAGACCAACAGTCTTACCATTCTTAAACCTCTTCACTGCTATCCATACTTTCTCCTTGATAATCTGTTGCACATCCTGATTCACCATACCCACATCATCCAACCTTCTCTCTCTCTCTCTCTCTCTCTCTCACTCACTCATTCTCTTCATTCAACAGTCCATCAAAGTACTCTTTCCATCTGCTCAACACACTCTCCTAGCTTGTGAGTATGTTTCCATCATTATCCTTTATTACCCTTATCTGCTGCACATCCTTCCTAGCTTTGCTACTCTATCTAGCCAATTGGTACAAGTCCTATTCTCTGTCCTTGGTGTCGAACCTTACATACAAACCTTCATAGGCCTCACCCTTAGCCTTTGCCACCTCTCTCTTTGCCATGCACCTCATCTCCTTATACTTCTGTCTACATTCTTTATCTCTCTGACAATCCCACTTCTTCCTCAACCTCTTTCTCTGTATACTCTCCTGTACTTCCTCATTCCACCACCAGGTCTCCTTGTCCTCCTTCCTCTGTCCAGATGTCACAGCAAGCACCTTTCTAGTTGTCTCTCTTACTAGCTCAGATGTAGTTACCCAAATATTTGGTAACTCTTCACTGCCACCTACTGCCTGCCTTAACTCTTCCCTGAACTCAACCTTACAATCACCCTTTTTCAGTATCCACCATTTGTTCCATGGTGCTGCCCTCACACTCCTCCTCTTCTTGATCGCCGTCATCCTACAAACCACCTTCCTATGCTACCTAACTACAATTTCCCCTGTCACCACTTTACAGTCTCCAATCTCCTCCAAACAGGCCCACCTGCATAGGAGATAATCCATCTTGTGTGCATCTTCCTCCACTCTTGTATCTCACCCTATGCCCCTTGGTCTTGTTAAAATACATATTTACCACAGCTATGTCTATCCTCTTTTGTAAACTCCACCACCATCTTACCTTCTGCATTCCTTTGCTTAACACCATACCTACCAATCACCTCTGCATCACCTCTGCCCCCTTCAATAACATGCCCATTGAAATCTGCTCCAATTATCACTCTCTCACCCTTGGGTGCAGTCATCACCATGGCATCCAACTCACTGCAAAGCATTTCTGTCTCATCCGTCACACACGCAGTTAGCAGAGCATATGCACTAACAACTGTCATCATTATACCATCAATTCACAGCCTCATGAACATCATTCTACCCGACACTCTTTTCATCTTCAAAAGCAAAAAACACAAAATAAAAACTGAATATAAAGACAAAAAGCAAAAGGCGAGTCCAAAGGACAACAACACAGCTGAACTTAATATTTAAATTGTTCATCTTTAAATTTTTCATCTGGAGCTAGTGATCACATGGCTTGCATCTCTGATATTTAAGAAGCACTCTGTGTTTAGAACTATGTCTGAATAAGTTTTTAAAGTTTAAAAACGAAAGTGCTTACGTTGTATTAAACATGGTTTGAATATTAAGTTCAGATGTGTTGTTGTCCTTTGGACTCGGCTTTTGCTTTTTGTCTTTATATTCACCACCAAAAATACTCGTGGCATACTGTTCCTTCAGGATAACCCCTACACCATTCCCCCTCCCATCTACACCATGATAGACCTATTTGGACCAGACTCCAATACACCCAGCCTTACCCCCTTCCATCTGGTCTCTGGCACACACAATATCTCAACTTTTCTTATGTCCATCATATTAGCTAGCTCTTTCCCCATACCAGTCATACTGCCAAAAAGTTCCTACCCTCACTACCACACTCCTAGCCTTTCTCCTCTCTTCCTGCCATAAGGGCATTGGACATCCTGCAGGGTATGTCTGTGAATGCAAAGGCTACTGTGCTATCAAATGATGTATATGTGTTACAGCAAGATGAAGAAAGTGTCACTAATTTTGGCCGATTGCCCAACATGTATGTGTGGCATCCTCCAGATGTCCTGCTCTAACAGGTTGACAGGAATGAATAAACAGCAAGAGTGTAAATACAGTGTGCCATAATGACATAGAACAGAAATGTATATCAGGTATTACCTGTGCACGTGTATGTATGAGTAGTTGTACTTGGCTGCCTCATAACAACTGACATGGGATGCAAAACATCAGGTAAATAAGATGTACATGTTGTACACATGTGTAATCTTAGTTTCTGTGCATCCAACAGAGTTAGTTTTGTACAGCTACTGGTTGTTGCATTGCCCTGACACAGACATGGGTACTAGAATAAGCATGAGTGTCATGTCGAAATTGGAGAGGTGTCCAACGGTGTTATGACCTTGTGTCCATGCCTACTACAAACAGATATATGACCACATACACTGCTGTATGGACTCAGCAATACCTTCCTTGAAAAACCTATCTTCACCAAAGTAGAGTAATCCCCTTTTCTGGACAGCAGCAATACACTAACCACATAATCGGTCTCTATATTGGCTGTACAGGGCAAAGTAGGAGCAGGCACCAGTTGGGCAGCATGTCAACCTTTGTCCGAACGAGCATATTAGGTCACAGGTGGATAACTGTAAGGCGAACTATGAGTACAAATTGCACACATCCACCAAGGGCATCACAAGGCCATCTTCACATATGTCTGCAGTCTCAGAGGCAACAACCCAATCCACCCTGTAATGGTGGTCAATCACACCACATACACATGCACCATAGCTATAGCCAACCTGCTGCAGACAGGTGTAGGGCAAACATCACCCCTCCCTGGCTCACCATCAGTATAGGTGGATATGCACACCACATGCACCCCTCCCCTCATCATCAGGGAGCAGGTGCGTACTGCCTAATCAAAGTTTACTAAAGCAAGTTCCCTTGGGACCTGATCACATTCCTGTCTGGATCCTAGATGAACTCAGGCATATGCTTCCAGCTCCATTACACACTGTATGCAAGCAAAGCCTGAGCACCATTGACATCCCATCTGCAAGGAAGATGGCCACTGTCATCCCTCTACACACATGTGAATGATGAACAGTGGTTTATGTAATGTACTAGTCCTCATTGTGGGGAACATGACACACCAGGACCAGGATTGCAATGCATGTTTATAGAGTGCTGATAGAAGCCAGGGGAATGATGTGGTTGTATGTGGTGGCTAATGATAGGCACTATTGATGTGCTGGCTCTGTAAATAACTCTGGGCAATGTCTGAGATCCTGTCATGTGTTTCCCTGTTTATGTCGTCCAGGTGTCATGCAGCACCAGACGTCCTACAATGCTGAAGAGATGGCAGCTATCACAGATGCCATTATAAATGACCATGCGGTGCTGTTTGGCTGGAGATGACAAAATCTTTGGGAACAGACTGCCCTGTGGAACAACCTTATCCACAGATTGAACACCTTGGGCCACTATAGCTGAACATACTATCAGGTCAGACATCGTGCCACTGACCTGATACGTCATGCTTAGCAAAGGACTGCTGCTGTAGCCATGGACTTACTGTTACTGGGGGGGGGGGGGTTCCACCACACAGGCCCCAGTTATGGTGACAGAGGAGCTCCTTGCCAACCTTGGGGTAGCCCCCACGCAACAGTAAACACATGAAACACCAGTTATGGAGGTGGGTGACACCCAGGCAACAGGCAAGGAGTGTCCAGGTAAGGTCACAGTGCACATCAGTTTAATCAGGTTTTAGTCATACTCTGTCTTTTATAGTGTATCCAGGTGCATATGTCAGTTCAAAATGCATTAGTGGGTGGGGTTTAGTAATGCACACAAGTGCACTTCTATGATGAAGGACAGCAAATTGTGTACTATCATAGCATGAATTGTACCTGTGCAGAAATGTAGCATTCATCTTGTACCAATGCCAAATGTGAGTCTGCTGACAATACCTCTCCCCCACAACTACATATGTCCCTCTGGTCTGCATGTGGTACAGAATCCTGAAGCCAGTGAGTATTGGATTTTCCTGCTGTGGCTCACTAGTACCCCAGGCATGTTAAGGTCATGCATGTGACCATGCACACAACTGTTACTCTCAGCCATTTGGCAAGAACTGTATGATCACTCGTGGCGGGGTTCACTGCATTGCATCACAGTGGTCTTCGCAGGGGGCTATTTGCAGGAGATGTCACATATCTGTAGCATACCTCACAACCTGTCATTGCAAGGGCATCTGGACAAAGACTGACAAAATGGGGGAACAAAGGCCCAAGACTAAGGACATATTGTATAAATGAGTGTTATATAGTGCATATCAATGGTGTACATACCTGTTAGAATGCCAGGTATTTGTGATATACAAAAATGAGAGCACAATAGACAATTTCCAAATCCTTCCAACCTTTCATGTGACATATAACCTGTACAATTCAATTGTAAAACAAACAAATATGTTAGTGGAACAATTATGACACATAATTGTACAAAAAGCTATATGCATATGTGTGCACAGGCTGAAGCTAATACTGTGGTGAAGCAGCATTTGATATAGCTACAGCAGTACATCTTATTGGGTACGCATCTGCCATCAATTACAGAGACTCTTTGATTAACAGCAAATAATGGTCAGCTGTTCTGCCAGGATTATCCTAACATATACCCAGTTGCCTGCTACAGCAACAGCCATGGTCTGCATAGAGCTTGAGAAGCTGTAAAGGGATCACATTTTTGAAAGGTATCAGCCTGGAGAAGGGTACTAAAACATTTCCACAGCATTGCATATGCCATGGAACACAGTGCAGACAGTCATAAAAAGGTGGTGAAAATATGGGGCAACAGTGACATTGTGAAGAAGTGGACATCCCCTCCAAATTTAATTACAATACAAGACCAAAATTGGCCAGAGGGGGCTGCCTACAGCAACAGTGAAGGAGTTGCAGGAATCTCTGGCAAGTACTGAGTGTGTACTACAAGTGACAACAATTTTCCGTGGTCTTCATATGTCTTGCCTATAGGGTAGGGTTGGAAGATGGAAGCAGGTCCTCACACCAAACAACATCCAGGCCTGGATAAATTCTGAAAAACAATACATCAGGTCTCCAAAAAGCATGTGTGAAAATGTGTTATGGTCTTATGAAACCAAGGTTGCACTGTTTGGCCACAATTCTGACAAGTTTGTTTGGCACAATAACAACACTGCGCATCACCACAACACCACCACCCCCATGGTGAAGCATGGTGATGGCAGTGTCCTGCTTTGGGGTTGTTGCTCACAAGCTGGAACTGTGGCTATAGCCAAGTTGGAGGGGATTATGAACAGTTCCAAGCAACAGTCCCTTGTGGCTTCAATCCTTCTGGTGTCTGCCACATAGCTGTGGATGGAGAGGAATTCCACCTTTCCACACAACAATGGCACAAAGCCTACATCCAACTGAACAAAAGGATGGCTTCACCAGAACACATTCAATATTCTGCACTGGCCCAGCCAGAGCCCACACCTATATCCAATAGAAAATCTGTGTGGTGACCTGAAGAGGGCTGTGCACAGCAGATGCCCTTGCAATATGACAGAGTTGGAGATGTTTCTGCAAGGGAGAGTGTGTAAACATTGCCAATTAAAGATGTGCCATGCTGATACACACCTTCCCAACAGGACTGAATGCTGTGATTAAATCAAAGGGTGTTTTAACAAAGTATTAATTTAAGGGTGTGCACACTCATGCAACCAGACTATTGTACTATATCATTTACCATATGTTACCCCTAACTGATGTGTATGTTCTTCAATTGGATTGCACAGGTTATATGTCATATTAAATGATTTCTGGGGTCTTGTGATATATCACAAAATCCTGGCATGTTAACAGGTGTGAGTACAGTTGCTATACCCACTGTAAGCTTGGGAAGTTGTTTGAGTTACCAGCTTTGTTTTAACATACATGTACTGCAAGTTATGCAGTCTGCACCTCAAATTAGGACATTAATTATTGGCACCATTCCACAGGTCATCCCAGTAATGTATCAGACAAACACAGGAGTTATGAAGAACAGACCAAAAATATGAGCCACATATCTAGACATTCAGCAAAACTCTGTACAGTTGAGCGGTATGTCCTGTAGGAGTTGCTACTGTGCTATACAGGTGAACAGCAATAATGTGTACATGGGTGCAGTGTGTGCTAGGTGATGGCCCCATCACCTACCGTCACCACTCACATATCCCAGAGGTGTATATTAGTAGTAACAGTACATGGAAAGGGCTGCACTGCATGATGCTGAGGGTCTGTCCAGAGTGTGTATGTTGTGGTCTGACTGTGTGTTGTGAATGTCACCAGTTGGCTAATGTGAGGTCTGCGTAATGCCTTTGAGCCACCTCACCTGTATGTATGTGTGTGTGTGTGTGTGTGTGTGTGTGTGTGTGTGTATCAGCAAACCATATAGTGCAGGTAGTAAGTTACATATGTTGTCTTTTCCTCACAGTTGGACATGGTGGCCACGGTCCCTCTGGCTCAGATTCTGACATCAGTGTCTCTGCAGGCTCTGACCATGATGATGTTCCTAGTGAGGCACAGGTGGGGTAGTCAGGGGCTGCATCTGTGCCACCAGTTGGCATCCCTCTGCTGTCAACACCATCCCCACACACAGTCACAATGCCCACATATACCCAGTCACCAGTGGCCACAGATAATGGACAGTTGACGAATGGTGGCATGGAACAGGCTAGTGTGGTGACTATGGCAAGTGAGGGTGCAGGCACTAGCCATAGCCAGACTGCTGGTGAGGATCCACACAGGCAGATGGGCAGGGGTGCTTGGAGGAGGATTGCTGCCCATCAAACCCCTGTCACAATTGCCACTGCAGCGGTTACCAGACGCATGTTTTGGGCCATCATGGAGGCACAGGCATGTAATGAATGCAACACCAGACATATGTGCAGGGTCATGGATGAACATCTCCCTGGTGTCCATGGCAATATTTGTGAACTCACTGAGGCCATCCATGAGCATACTGAAGTCATAAATAGATGGTGGGGTTAAACCATGGCACTCCTCAACCATGGAATATCTGTGCTGGAGCATTTGGCAGGAGATGGGCAGCAGCCATGTGGACATAGGTCAGCACCACAATCAGCTGAGGATCTACGTGGCCATGCATCATCATGCTCCCATAGTGGCAGTACCACCATCACTACCGAAGGGGGTGTGCTGTCCATGCCATGATGCAGCAGGCCATAGGAACATGGTCCTGGCTGGTCCCACCAGGGATGCTGATCCAGTAGACAACAGTCACCATTGGGGAGTAGTACTGCCTCCAGCCTTGGCCCTGGTGGTGCCAGTGAGACCCCTGGCAGGACCAGTTCCCATGTCTGTGGTCAGAGACAGTGAACTGTACACCCTGTCATGTACGGCCCACAGCTGTCCAACATACCCCTGTGTAGAGCAGCCACATGGCATGACTGTGTGCATGCAAACACACACACATCACTATCACAGATATGTCAACCACACACACACACACACACACACACACACACACACACACACACACACACACACACACACACACACACACACACACCATCCCTGCACATGCCATTTAATGAACACCCCCATGTCAACTGTATGGCCCAGCCTAGGCCTTTGGCAAACCAACACAACACCCTGTGTATATGATGATACCTGTGCCACATCCTGCCATCCATAACATCAATCCAGGGACATGCTAATATGGGTCTGCTGCACAGGCTGAACTTACACTGTAGCTATGTAATGCTGTGTAAGGTGCTGTCAGCTGACATTTGTAAGAGGTACACATCAGAGTGTGTGTACCTTTTCTTCCATGATGCATTATTGGTGTTAGTGTTGCTGAGTGAATGTGCTCTCACATGCTGTATTCTGTTTGTGTTCTAGGTGTCTGCATGTCAGCAGGATGTGGCTATGCACACATCACCAACAAGGGGTATGGCAGTTTGCTAACACATCAACCATGTCATAGCTGAGGTACAGCTGCATCTGCACACATTTCCCAGGTCTGTGTAACACCTATTGCATGTGCCTCACAGCGTATAGGGCTGAGGGGTGTCTATAAGTCTATGGTGGTTGACAGCTCTTATAGAGTGGACAATGGCAATTTTTGTGGGTGGTAAACACCTCAGAATGCTAATACCCACACCCCAAAGGATACTGTGTCAAGCAAACACACAGAGACTAGTGTCCCCCCCACACACACACACACATACACATGCACACATGCACAGGATCACAGGTGCCAGTATTGGGTTTGGAACCCCTACCTGTCAAGTTTTGGTATGACAGTGTTATGCGGTTATTGCAGGTGGCACAGAAATATTAGTGTGATGAGTGTACCAAGGTACCTGCAAGGTGAATAACATCATAACATCATGTGGCCTTGTGAGGTATGGCAATGGGGGTGTACTGGATGTGAGAGTACTCATAATACTGTCACATATGAGTCTACACACACACACACACACACACACACACACACACACACACACACACACACACACACACACACACACACACATTTTCCAGTCCTGACATTAGCAGCCCTACCTAGCTTGTTATTCATACCATACTGTTCCATGCTGTTGCATGGGGCTTATAGGGCTAAAGAGTGTCTACAGATACCACTACAGTTGATGTGAACAGCAGACAACTTACAGTGGACCTAGGAATGTGTAGTGGGAGTACCAAGGCATAAACTATTAAACCATGGTCATCCAATGGATCCACTTCTCACCCAAACACACACACACACACACACACACACACACACACACACACACACACACACACACACACACACACACACACACACACACACACACACACACACACTTACCAGGACTGAGATTAGAATACCTATTTATTGCTACTACAGTATTATGCATTTATCATACGCGCCATGAAGCTTACAGGATAAAGAGTGTCGCAAGGTACATCTAAGGTGAGCAACATCACCAGGCCTTGCAAAGTATCATGATGGGAAATGTTCTAGGTGAAAATGGACTCAGTAAACCTTAACCTACAGTTATACACACTTACAAACAGAAATACACTCATACACACATTTGGCAGGACTGAGATTAGCAGGCCTGCCTACCTTGTTAGTCAGTCCATATTTTCACATAGTTCCAGCATGGTCTTATTGGGCAGAAGAGTGTCAACAGATACCTGTATGGTTGATGGAGACAGTATGCCTTGTAAAGTGGACCTTGGGACATGTATTTAGAGTACCATGGCCTAAAATGTGTACAACCCACCCACCCAATGGATATAGTTCTCGTTTAAACACAGGGAACAGTTCACATGCATACCCACACACACACATACACACACTCACACACACACACACTTGTCAGGACTCAGATTAGAACCCTATCTATTTATTGCTACTACATTATTACACATTCATCATACACACCACAAGGCTTATGGAGTGAAGGTTGTTCAGCGGTATTCCTAAGGTGAGAAACAGCGGCAGGCCTTGCAAAGTATGGCTATGGGTGTATGTATTGGGTGAGAGAGGCCACAAAATACTTTAACCTACACATATACACACTTACGCACACACACATTTGCCAGAACTCAGTGTAGAACCTCTGCCTATGTAGCCATTTTTATTATAGTGTTATGCATTTACCATATGCACCACAGAGCTCATCAGGTGAAGAGTGTCCCAAGGTACCTATATAGTGAATAACATCACCAGCCCTTGTAAGGTATGGCAATGGTAGTTGCACTGGGTGAAAAGGGCCTTAAACTACTTTCACCCACATGTTTACATACTCACAAACACTTTTATGCACACTAATGTACACACACCCATTTGCCAGTATTGAGAACCACAGGTTCATAGCTTCATAGGTGTGTACTATGTAAATGGCCTTAGGGGCTTTACAAGGCTTGCCCATGGGAATACCCTGGCTTCATGCCACCTGATGATAGTCCCCAGTGTGTCTACTGAGTATAATATAGTTACTTAAGTGATCCTGGGGTGGGTATTCTATTCCCCATCCACTCATCCAGACTTTTCTTGAAGAAAGCCAGTGATGTGCTGTACTTGACATGTATGTGAAGTCTATTCCATAGCGTGGCCAGTCTCTGGGTTGTGAACCTGTCCCTTCAGCATGTTCTACTGATTGTGGAAATGGGGTTGAGGTCTCTGGGGCATATTGTGTGGACAGATTGGTTTCTTCTGATGTAGCATTCCTGACAGAGTTGGGTCAGACAAGGCTGTGTAAGTTAGGTAGAGATCGCACCTAATTAGTCAATATGAGACAGAGATTCGTTGGAGTTATTGGAGACTGTCTGTATAGGGCAAGTGTGTAAGGCCTAGGATCCTCTTTGTGGGGTACATTTGCAGCCTTTCGAGTTGTTGCAGGTGTCCATTGGGGTACATGGCAGATGGGCCATTCTACACATTGTGCACATTGATTGGCCTACTGAGGGGAGTACAGAGAGACCATGCCCTTTTACTTCTTGGATTCAACACCCTAAGTCAGGACAACTGACACATAGAAGGGCTTTCTGAAGACAGTGGCACTGTGGTGGTCAACAGAGAGCTGATTGTTAACTTGTGTACCCGTTTCTTTTATAACAACATCAGTCTTCAGTGGACTATCATCAATGTATTACTTCATGAGAACGATGTACCCAAAGGATATGGCGGCACATCATCTGGCATTGAACTAATGTCCAAGGTTCTGACAACAGTCATAGGTCTCAGAAAGGCCTTCATGCAGGATGTCAACATCACATGGGGGGTAATTATAGCATCTACCTTGCAGTCATCCTCAAACACTGTCAGCCAGGGTGCCCTCATGTTGGGCTGGACCTCAGAGGTGTAGATCCTGAAGTTGAGGGACACAGGTCAACACCCTGTGGAACTCCACTCATGTCTGGTCAGCAGTCTGACATGGAGCCTGCTGCTTTCACACTGTGAGTTCTAGCTGAGAAGTGGTTTGCAAGCCACCTAGTGATACAGGGGTTGATGCCTAGCTGAGTGTGTTTGTGTATGATTCCTGAGTGGGGAATGGTATCCAAGGATTGGAAGGGCTGCCTGTCTTATCTGTTCTATACTGTCACATAGTTATTGCATGTGGCACAAAGCTTATAGGGCTGTAGAGTGTCTACAACTTCCTCTACAGTGGATGACAACTGTGGGCCTTGTAATGTGGACATTGGGACATGTACTGGGTGAGCAACAGCAAACATTAGCAAAATCCACCCCCCAATGGATATGTTTTTCACAAACACACCAACACCCACACAGGATACTGTTCTCTCTCTCTCTCACACACACACACACACACACACACACACACACACACACACACACACACACACACACACACACACACACACACACATTTTCCAGGTCTGAGACTAGAACCCCTACCTATCTATTTATTGCTATTACAGTGGTATACATTTATCGCACACTCCACGGAGCTTATAAGGTGAAGGGTGTCCAAAGGTACTTCTAAGGTGAGGAACAGCACCAGCCCTTGTAAAGTATGGCAATGGGTGATGTACTGGGAGAGAGAGGCCACAACATACTTTAACCTACATATAGACACACTTACATTTGCCAGAACTGAGATGAGAACCCATACCTAGCTAGTCATTTGTACTATAATGTTATACAGTTAATCACTTGCACCCCAGAGCTTATAGGGCTGAGAGCTGTCAAAAGGTACTTCTAAGGTGACTGACATCTGCAGGACTGCTACAGTAGGGCAATGGGAGGTGTACTGGGTGTGAATGGGCCCAAACTCTTTAACATACAAACACACACACACACACACACACACACACACACACACACACACACACACACACACACACACACACACACACACACACACACACACACACACACTTTTACATTTGCCAGGGCTCAGATTAGAACTCCTACCTAAGTAGCTATTTATACTATAGCATTACACAGTTAGTGCCTGTGCCCCAGAGCTTATAAGGCTGAAGGCTGCTGAAAGGTACTACTAAGGTGTCTGACATCTGCAGGACTGTTAGTTGGGCAATGGGAAGTGCACTGGGTGTGAATGGGCCCAAAATGTTTAACCTGCAAACACATATACACACACGCATACACTTTTACATTTGTCAGAACTGAGATTAGATCTCCTACCTAGCTAGTCATTTATACTATAGTGTTACACAGTTATCACACATGCCACAGAGCTTACAATGGTGGGGGCTGCAGAAAGGTACTTCTAAGGTGACTGACATCTGCAGGACTGCTAAAGTAGGGTAATGGGACATGTACTGGGTGTGAATGAGCCCAGAATCTTTAACCTTTAAACACATATATGCATACACACTTTTACATTTGTCAGGACTGAGATTAGAACTCCTACCTAACTAGTTATTTATATTACAGTGTTATGCAGTTATCACATGTGCCACAGAGCTTATAGGTCTGAGGGCTGCAGAAAGGTACTTCTAAGGTGACTGACATCTGCAGGACTGCTAAAGTAGGGCAAAGGGATGTGTACTGGGTGTTAATGGGCCCACATCTTTACTCTTTAAACACATACATACATACACACACACACACACACACACACACACACACACACACACACACACACACACACACACACACACACACACACACACACACACACACACTTACCAGGACTGAGATTAGAATACCTATTTATTGCTACTACAGTATTATGCATTTATCATACGCGCCATGAAGCTTACAGGATAAAGAGTGTCGCAAGGTACATCTAAGGTGAGCAACATCACCAGGCCTTGCAAAGTATCATGATGGGAAATGTTCTAGGTGAAAATGGACTCAGTAAACCTTAACCTACAGTTATACACACTTACAAACAGAAATACACTCATACACACATTTGGCAGGACTGAGATTAGCAGGCCTGCCTACCTTGTTAGTCAGTCCATATTTTCACATAGTTCCAGCATGGTCTTATTGGGCAGAAGAGTGTCAACAGATACCTGTATGGTTGATGGAGACAGTATGCCTTGTAAAGTGGACCTTGGGACATGTATTTAGAGTACCATGGCCTAAAATGTGTACAACCCACCCACCCAATGGATATAGTTCTCGTTTAAACACAGGGAACAGTTCACATGCATACCCACACACACACATACACACACTCACACACACACACACTTGTCAGGACTCAGATTAGAACCCCTATCTATTTATTGCTACTACATTATTACACATTCATCATACACACCACAAGGCTTATGGAGTGAAGGTTGTTCAGCGGTATTCCTAAGGTGAGAAACAGCGGCAGGCCTTGCAAAGTATGGCTATGGGTGTATGTATTGGGTGAGAGAGGCCACAAAATACTTTAACCTACACATATACACACTTACGCACACACACATTTGCCAGAACTCAGTGTAGAACCTCTGCCTATGTAGCCATTTTTATTATAGTGTTATGCATTTACCATATGCACCACAGAGCTCATCAGGTGAAGAGTGTCCCAAGGTACCTATATAGTGAATAACATCACCAGCCCTTGTAAGGTATGGCAATGGTAGTTGCACTGGGTGAAAAGGGCCTTAAACTACTTTCACCCACATGTTTACATACTCACAAACACTTTTATGCACACTAATGTACACACACCCATTTGCCAGTATTGAGAACCACAGGTTCATAGCTTCATAGGTGTGTACTATGTAAATGGCCTTAGGGGCTTTACAAGGCTTGCCCATGGGAATACCCTGGCTTCATGCCACCTGATGATAGTCCCCAGTGTGTCTACTGAGTATAATATAGTTACTTAAGTGATCCTGGGTGGGTATTCTATTCCCCATCCACTCATCCAGACTTTTCTTGAAGAAAGCCAGTGATGTGCTGTACTTGACATGTATGTGAAGTCTATTCCATAGCGTGGCCAGTCTCTGGGTTGTGAACCTGTCCCTTCAGCATGTTCTACTGATTGTGGAAATGGGGTTGAGGTCTCTGGGGCATATTGTGTGGACAGATTGGTTTCTTCTGATGTAGCATTCCTGACAGAGTTGGGTCAGACAAGGCTGTGTAAGTTAGGTAGAGATCGCACCTAATTAGTCAATATGAGACAGAGATTCGTTGGAGTTATTGGAGACTGTCTGTATAGGGCAAGTGTGTAAGGCCTAGGATCCTCTTTGTGGGGTACATTTGCAGCCTTCGAGTTGTTGCAGGTGTCCATTGGGGTACATGGCAGATGGGCCATTCTACACATTGTGCACATTGATTGGCCTACTGAGGGGAGTACAGAGAGACCATGCCCTTTTACTTCTTGGATTCAACACCCTAAGTCAGGACAACTGACACATAGAAGGGCTTTCTGAAGACAGTGGCACTGTGGTGGTCAACAGAGAGCTGATTGTTAACTTGTGTACCCGTTTCTTTTATAACAACATCAGTCTTCAGTGGACTATCATCAATGTATTACTTCATGAGAACGATGTACCCAAAGGATATGGCGGCACATCATCTGGCATTGAACTAATGTCCAAGGTTCTGACAACAGTCATAGGTCTCAGAAAGGCCTTCATGCAGGATGTCAACATCACATGGGGGGTAATTATAGCATCTACCTTGCAGTCATCCTCAAACACTGTCAGCCAGGGTGCCCTCATGTTGGGCTGGACCTCAGAGGTGTAGATCCTGAAGTTGAGGGACACAGGTCAACACCCTGTGGAACTCCACTCATGTCTGGTCAGCAGTCTGACATGGAGCCTGCTGCTTTCACACTGTGAGTTCTAGCTGAGAAGTGGTTTGCAAGCCACCTAGTGATACAGGGGTTGATGCCTAGCTGAGTGTGTTTGTGTATGATTCCTGAGTGGGGAATGGTATCCAAGGATTGGAAGGGCTGCCTGTCTTATCTGTTCTATACTGTCACATAGTTATTGCATGTGGCACAAAGCTTATAGGGCTGTAGAGTGTCTACAACTTCCTCTACAGTGGATGACAACTGTGGGCCTTGTAATGTGGACATTGGGACATGTACTGGGTGAGCAACAGCAAACATTAGCAAAATCCACCCCCCAATGGATATGTTTTTTCACAAACACACCAACACCCACACAGGATACTGTTCTCTCTCTCTCTCTCACACACACACACACACACACACACACACACACACACACACACACACACACACACACACACACACACACACACACACACACACACACACATTTTCCAGGTCTGAGACTAGAACCCCTACCTATCTATTTATTGCTATTACAGTGGTATACATTTATCGCACACTCCACGGAGCTTATAAGGTGAAGGGTGTCCAAAGGTACTTCTAAGGTGAGGAACAGCACCAGCCCTTGTAAAGTATGGCAATGGGTGATGTACTGGGAGAGAGAGGCCACAACATACTTTAACCTACATATAGACACACTTACATTTGCCAGAACTGAGATGAGAACCCATACCTAGCTAGTCATTTGTACTATAATGTTATACAGTTAATCACTTGCACCCCAGAGCTTATAGGGCTGAGAGCTGTCAAAAGGTACTTCTAAGGTGACTGACATCTGCAGGACTGCTACAGTAGGGCAATGGGAGGTGTACTGGGTGTGAATGGGCCCAAACTCTTTAACATACAAACACACACACACACACACACACACACACACACACACACACACACACACACTTTTACATTTGCCAGGGCTCAGATTAGAACTCCTACCTAAGTAGCTATTTATACTATAGCATTACACAGTTAGTGCCTGTGCCCCAGAGCTTATAAGGCTGAAGGCTGCTGAAAGGTACTACTAAGGTGTCTGACATCTGCAGGACTGTTAGTTGGGCAATGGGAAGTGCACTGGGTGTGAATGGGCCCAAAATGTTTAACCTGCAAACACATATACACACACGCATACACTTTTACATTTGTCAGAACTGAGATTAGATCTCCTACCTAGCTAGTCATTTATACTATAGTGTTACACAGTTATCACACATGCCACAGAGCTTACAATGGTGGGGGCTGCAGAAAGGTACTTCTAAGGTGACTGACATCTGCAGGACTGCTAAAGTAGGGTAATGGGACATGTACTGGGTGTGAATGAGCCCAGAATCTTTAACCTTTAAACACATATATGCATACACACTTTTACATTTGTCAGGACTGAGATTAGAACTCCTACCTAACTAGTTATTTATATTACAGTGTTATGCAGTTATCACATGTGCCACAGAGCTTATAGGTCTGAGGGCTGCAGAAAGGTACTTCTAAGGT
This sequence comes from Protopterus annectens, assembly GCF_019279795.1. NCBI lineage: Eukaryota > Metazoa > Chordata > Ceratodontiformes > Protopteridae > Protopterus > Protopterus annectens. Next base: position 1,812,686,049 of record NC_056744.1, read on the forward strand.
GACTGACATCTGCAGGACTGCTAAAGTAGGGCAAAGGGATGTGTACTGGGTGTTAATGGGCCCACATCTTTACTCTTTAAACACATACATACATACACACACACACACACACACACACACACACACACTTTTACATTTGTCAGGACTGAGATTAGAACTCCTACCTAACTAGTTATTTATATTACAGTGTTATGCAGTTTTCACATGTGCCATAGAGCCTATAGGTCTGAGGGCTGCAGAAAGGTACTTCTAAGGTGACTGACATCTGCAGGACTGCTAAAGTAGGGCAATGGGATGTGTACTGGGTGTTAATGGGCCCAAATCTTTACTCTTTAAACACATACATACACACACACACACACACACACACACACACACACACACACACACACACACACACACACACACACACACACACACACTTTTACATTTGTCAGGACTGAGATTAGAACTCCTACCTAACTAGTTATTTATATTACAGTGTTATGCAGTTATCACATGTGCCACAGAGCTTATAGGTCTGAGGGCTGCAGAAAGGTACTTCTAAGGTGACTGACATCTGCAGGGCTGCTAAAGTAGGGCAATGGAATGTGTACTGAGTGTTAATGGGCCCAAAATCTTTACTCTTTAAACACATACATACATAGACACACACACACTTTTACATTTACCAGGACTGGGATTAGAACTCCTACCTAAGTAGTTATTTATACTACAGTGTTATGCAGTTAGCGCTCATGCCACAAAGCTTATAGAGCTGAGGGCTGCAGAAAGGTACTTCTAAGGTGACTGACAGCTGCAGGACTGCTAAAGTAGGGCAGTGGGATGTGTGCTGAGTGTGAATGGGCCCAGAATCTTTACCATTTAAACACATATACACACGCACACTTATATATTTGCCAGGACTGAGAATTGAACTCCTACCTAACTAGTTATTTATACTATAGTGTTACACAGTTATCACATGCACCACAGAGCTTATAGAGCTAAAGCCTGCTGAAAGGTACTTCAAAGTTGACTGACATCTGCCGGGCTGCTAAAGTAGGGCAATGGGAAGAGCACTGGGTGGGAAAGGCCTGTTAATTCCTAGATCCTACAGACACTAAGTGTAGCAGCCTGCTCAGTGTGAGATTTTATAGTATGTGTGGGACTCCATTCCACAGAGTGTTGTACTTCAGTCTGGTATTTTTTGTGCTACAACCATATTTCTTAATCTGTTGGTGCAGGATATCTGGAGATAGCCTATCAAAATGGGGAGACAATGGGCCATACATAGGGTGATTGTGACTATTTTTCTTATTAATGTATGAGTTGCTAGAGTTACAGGGTCTGTTTTAGCAGACATTATGTGACATATATGACATTTGACACTGTAATGTATTGTTTCAGTACTTCCATACATACCTCCTGTGCATTTCTGTTCTGGCATGGTTTTATTTCCGGTCCATGGTTGGGTAATATAAGTCAGGCAGGATCAGGGTGACAGGTGGACTCCAGATAGATTTATAGAGGGTAAGATATGTGTGTGGGGGGTCCTGGGTCAGATATGTTGGCCTGTAGCTACCAATACTTTGCATAGAGGTCTTTTCAAGGGTTGACCACATTTGGAGGGTCTTGTGTATGTCAGACCATTTGACCAGCCTGGGGATGTGTGTCTGTCTCACATATATGTATACCCCACCTCATTTGGCTTGGTCGCCCACATTGTGGAGTCAGGATGTTGTATAGGATGAGTGATCAGGGAAGGATGTGTTTTTACCCCTGGCTGTGGGCCAGGTTTCTGTGGGTGCAGACATGTCACCATCTTCCAGGGTCAGGACTGCCTGCAATGAGTGCATTCCCATGTTTAGACTCCTAGCCGTACCTCTCAATTGTACAGAGTTTCACAGAATGTCCACATTCATGACTCATATATCTGGTTGGTTACCCATACAAGTGTGGTTTTCAAGCAAGTGTTTTGCAGCTCACTCAGGGTTGAAATCAGATATTAATAACAGTGACATTGCAGTTTCAGACTTCATACCCTTCAGACATTCCATGGTAACACACACACTTTCATTCTGTCAACTTTCTAACATTATTAGAGTGGTATTTCAAAGGTGTCCTTCTATTTGGACCTTTATCACCCCATTATTTGTGGCTGTGTTCAGATTCCTGGCTCTCTGAGGTTGGGAGGTATGCACCTAGCATTTAGCAGCATGGCCTTTCTTTGCATTTTGTTGACTGCATTATGTTGGTGTTATGGACCCCATAACACTCCCTAAAAGGGCACTGTGGGTGAGGCATGAGTGAGGCATGGGCCTTTGCCAGAGACCTGTATGCCAGGTGTGACAGATGCAGGCCACCTGTAGTAAGGCAGTGCATTCTGATGATTATATGTTCCCAGGCTGCCAGGCAGTGGACACCCCTGGGATGGAACCAGTAAGTTGACTGAGTGTTACGGACAATTGCTTTCTGTTTGTATTGAGCCATCACTCTGGGTGACAGCTGGATGCTGCTTAAGGCTTGGGACATGTTACTGCATTTCTATAGGTCTGTGGGTGGGGGGCACACATACACAATACACATTTGCACAGACTGTGCTGCTATTTGCTTAATATTTTGGTCCTATTTAGCAAAGTAGTGTGCTATATCTTTGAGAATAGAGGCATAACAGTATCAACCACAGGTCAGATTGTTCTGGCATACACATTTTTAGTTTCAGACTTCTTACCTTTCAAAGCCATACTGCCACTGCCAGAACTGTTGTGATATCACTGTGCAAGTCTGTAGGTGGGGATTTCATGGATGTCACCATGTGGGGGCCTTTACCAGACATTTATGTATGTTTTTCTATGGCTGACCTGCTGTTTGAGGCTAGGGATGAGTATGGGCTCACCATATATACTGCAGTAGAATTTGTCAACTACAGTGTACTGCATAGTGTGGAGATTCCAGTACTGGACATATAATTCCTGCTGTCCCACATAGCTGTCAGTTGTCTGCTGCTATCCCATGAAGCCACCCCATTCCCTTGCATGCTTGCATCAATACCATAGATATGCTATCAGAACATTCTACTCCATTCATTTATTGTTAAGAAGACTGACTTACCTTGTGCCTGAGGCAGCTGTGAGGACAGTGCTTGAGGGCTGACTATGTTGGATGCATGCAGTACATTTCCTGTACATGGTAAGGTATAGGTAGTGTGAAGTTTGGCATCCATTTTACTGTGTGTGCGAGTCAGAGAGAGATATCAGTCCATGGGTGCCTACAGTGTCAGTGTGTGTGCTATGCGTTGCCTCTTTGCCAAGGCCAGGGCATACTGGGCACACCTCCATCTGCCTACAGGGGCAGGCTTGGGATGTTCCTGCTCTAAGTCCCTCTGTGCCTGTGGAGACCTTGGCAATAGTGGGGAGCTCTGTGGCCCTTACCCATTTTATTCCTGCTGCAGCTGTTTCTGTAGGATCATATTGTGTAGCATGGCACATACTATGAACGTGTGTGCACAAGTGGCTGGAGAATACTGCAGGGCTCCATCAGATATGTCAAGGCAGCAGAACCGTGACTTAAGCATCCCAAACACATGCTCTATAATGATCCTGGTTTGTGCATGTGCCTCATTATTGCATTCTTGTGTGAGTGAGTGTGCATTTCTGATGGGTGTCATCATCCATGGCTCTAGTGCATAGCCAGCATCCCCCACCAGGTAGCCATATGCGATGTCCCCCATGGCAAATGCCTGGTACAGCTGTGAAGCATGCCAGATGTGGGACTCATGATACCTTCCAGGGCTGACAGTTTACACATTCATGATAATGCCTTGGGTATCGCACATGACCTGGCAGTTGATGAAGTGGAATCCCTTGCGGTTTACGTGCACCCTACCCTGGTCACCGGATGGTGCTTTGATGTGGATGTGCATGCAGTCTATGGCACCCAGCACCTCTGGGTATTCTGCTACATGGTGGAAGAGACGCATTTTGATGGTCCTCTCCTCAAGCATGCTGGGGAAGTGAATGTGCTCAGTGGCATGTAGTTGCATGGCATCCAGGAACTGGTGGAGTATCCTGGACACAGATGCCTGTGAGACCCCCATTATATCCCCAGTTGTTCTTTGGAAAGTACCTGTAGCTAGTATTCTTAAGGCTACACATACCTTGGTATCCACTGGGATGGGTACCCCTCTGTTGGCTCTGGGTCTGAGGTGAGGCCAGCGCAGCTCAATGATTTGCTGAAGTATGTCCCTGTCCACTCTGTAGCACTTTCCTACCCCCAGATCATGTAGCCCCTGGTAAGTTACCCTGGGTCTGAACACTCTTCTCCTCTTTGGTCTGGGGCGGTTGTCAGCATTATCCTCCTCACTGCCCTCAACCTCTTGTACATACTGATAGATCAAAGTGACAGCACCCCCTAACATTTTTTGTTAGTTTTGTCTGTTACAATTCCCCCGTATGTGTACACCTATGGTGCAGAGCTTGTGGGAAAAAAAGACTGAAAGATGTTTGCACAGTTTATAGTGGTATGTAGCAGATGCTGGTTGTGTGATTGGCTGAGTATGATACATTACACCTGCCAGCTCTATTACTTGTATTTAACTGTCTGTATTCTGCTTTTTCCCCTTCCCATTTCTGCAAGTTTAAGCCCCGATGTGTGCCGCACAAACACACTGCCCAAATATAAACAGTGCTGCTATTTCCATTTTTCTTTTTTTTTTTTTTTTGTTTTGTTTCAGACCCGGTGACTGCCGCACACACCCATTTAGCCAAGGAAAACAAGGCTATACAGCCTTAGACACACCCCCTTGCTTAGCTTTGCTTAGCTAAGCATAAACACAGGCTTCAGAGCTCCAATGTGCTTACAGCAAGCATGACACACCCTTTTTTCATGTTAGCTGCTCCTCCTGCCTACACAATTGTGTTCTAGCACCTACACAGTTAAGTGCAGTGTATGGACTTGGAATATTTTGTGATTCATTAAATTTTCCCTCATTTGTATTAGTCCATAGTTACTGCACTAACATGGAGCCTTTCCCCTTGACAACCACTATTCTCTGGTTTTGTTTTGATTTTGCATGCCATAGACTATAATGGCAAAATGCATATTTCCCTTAAAATTGAGTTTTCACATTTTTTTTTTTCGGCACAATCCCATTTGTGTGCTGCAGCCCTATGCTTAAACGTCTGAGATTGGCCAAATAAAATAACTTTCAACATGATTTTTATAAAAATTAAGCACTTTTCCATGCCAATGGCCATATATTTGGCCATTGGCGTGCCTAAAGACTATAATGCGTGCTTTTTTGGAGCTATCATGCCTCCGTTTTGTTATTTGCAGAAATGTATTCAGTTAGTAACTGAATACTTTTCTGCAACTAACACTGTTCTTGCATGGATACCTGCCTGCTTGCTGAATCACTAATTCACCTCATTTGCATGGTTTTCACCTGCAAATAAGGTAATTAGCAGTCTGCACTTGTTTCCATGCAAGAACAGTGTAGGCGGGCTCGTGCACATCCAGACACTAGTTTACTGGATTGCTCGGCGGCCATAATCTGTGCAAGAGTGGCTACACTGTTCTTGCACAGAATTTTAGGTTTATTGAATCCAGGGGTTAAAGAAAGGCAATAAGTAATTCAAGATAACAATATAAAGTACACATAATAATGTCAAGCCCTTAAAAACACTCATTAAACCCAACACATTGCATTCCAAAACATTGTAATAGACATCAGTTACTAATAAACTACAAATATGTTCATTAATACTAAGAAATTAAATGGCATTAAGATGAACTTGCTGAACAAGTTCCCTTTACTCTAGTGTATTCCAACCCTCACTCTAACGTTTTATCCAAAATGAAAAATAAAAATCTTATTGTTGAACATATTTATATGACCAGCTTTCTAAAAATGAGAACAGCTAAATTATTATATACTTCTTAAATTGAGTCAATCAATAATTAATCTCTGTTTTGTATCTATCTATAGATATATTAGAATGTGATATGTTGGCTTATGACTGAACCATGTTTAGGGGTCAATATATTTATATGTAATTGTTATTTTTACTATGATCAAGTCAGAATGTCAATTTGAAAAGCTGTCATTTTGATGGCTCCAGAAACATTGCAGCAATTTTACATGCATTCCTGGACATTTCTGGTAAATAAATGTAAAATAAAATAAATGTACATGTAGGGAGTGAAAGCATTCCTGCAGTACTTTTGCAGAAATGGCTGTCATTGCCACACCCAGTATGCAAACACAGTTAAATCTGGTGGGTTATGTTAACAGAATGCTTTCTCCAGAAGAAAAGGAATAATACTGATTGTATGCAACATTTATTAGGAGTATATTGGACTATGCTGTAAAGCAGGCATACTATAGGTTTCAAACATATAAGTTAACAATGCCCCACTACACTCTGAGAACACTTTTAAAGAGCACTCATAGAGAGAGAGAGATAAGTCCATTACAGTATTCCAAGTGGCTTACAGACTTTGTGGAAAGCTTCAGTTCTACTCCACCCACCCTCTCTGCTCTTCCCTCCATCCTTTTCCCCTGACACCCTCCTCCTGAGATGAAATTGGACCGAGTACTTTTGGAACTTTCCAAAATTAAAAAAAAACTACTTCCTTGGATTCTGACAATATTCATGAATGCCTGCTGAGAACCATTAAGTCCATTTGACAAACCCCTCCATCAGCTTTTCAGCCTGAGTCGCTGTACTGTTTGTGTCCCCTCGCAGTGAAGAGTAACAGATATGGTGTCCTTGGATAAAGGTAGTTCCTCTACTGACCCTGGGAATTACAGGCCTATTAGTCTCACTAGTATTACTTGCAAGAGAATGGAACATATTACGGCTGAATTAATAACAAATGACATAAGTGACCTTATATCCCTGTATACACAGACATTCTGCTTTGTAAAAGGCGAATCTTGCCTGCTTAACTTGTTTGATTTCTTTGAAAGGATTACTGAGCCCATGGAAAGGGGTAATGCAGTCCAAATTGTTATCTGGATCTTTCCAAGACCTCTGACAGTATTCCCCATTCTGGAAGGATAAATAAGCACTCCCATCTCACCATCAACCCATGTATAGTTCACTGGATTGGTAACTGGCTCTCTGACACAACCCATGTCATTAAGAGCATGAGTATTTACTTTAAACAAAAAAAAAAACTCACTAATGGTGTCTTACAAGACAGTGTCCCAGGTCCCTCTTCATTTGTATATATTTCTGTAACATAAAAGCCAATATGGATGAGGTTATCAAATCCCATTGTGGTAACTGAAAATCTCCAGCAAAGACTAGCCCAGACCAATGCTTGGTGCATTATTCCTCAACAGCAAGAGATGCAACATAGTTTAGTTTGGTAATGTTAGAGAAAATGCATCTCTCATGATTATTCTACGCAAAATGCATATTAACTTACAATTTCTTCACAAATATGTTTAATTGTTTAATATTTATTCATGTTAAAATGATATGTAGTATATATGCATAGTTATGCAAACCACAAATACTTATTGTAGTTCTGAGTGTTTCACAATTGCATTCTAATATCAAGCTACAAGCGTATTAACGGATGACTGAAGGTAAACAAGGTGCTGAAGGGGTTAAGGGATGTTATAAAGAATGGTTTCTGAAAGCAAGAAAGAACACAATGTATGCAAGATATGACCTTCCCAGGCTGGGATGGGTAGTTACAAGGAATGTTGAAGAGTTAAAATGTTACTGGTACTGAAATATACAAGGTCAGAAAACAAGACTGATTACCAAGCCAGGTGGCTTGTGTTTTTCTCAAACATTATTGTTACTAAAAACATGATTGTTAAGTGTTCACATGCAGCACTAAGCAAGAAGCATAAGGGTCTGCAGAGACCCTATTTGTCAACGTCAGTATTCTGCATGCATGATACTGATAAGAAAAAGAAATAAAAACTGTGTATTTTTACTACTTGGAGAGACTGATTTACTAACAGCTATGAAGATAGTCTCCCAGCACTGACATATGTGGATTTAAATAAAAACAAAATGTTTTGCACATCCTTAAGAGTTATTCTTGACTCAAGACTAAAAGGTAATTAATGTTATTTATGTATATTTTAAACTGCACTTTAACAATAACTCTAAAGTCACTATTGCTTATTATATAGATAACTTTCCACTTAAATTTGACACAGTCATCAGGGACCTGAACATGTATATTGATCACACACTGTCCTTTGACAACCATATATCTCTGATGTTTAGAAAATCCTTCTACTTTGCCCAACTTAGTCTTTGTGTATCTCCTTAATGTCCGAATAAATTATAGCCCTCACTTTATTCATCCCTTATTAAGCCAATCATTGAATAGAATATATTCTTCATCATGTCCCTCCCAAAGCACCCAACCGGCTTGAGACATTTCCTTGCCCAAAAGATCTTCAGTTTCAGTTCTCTTAGCTGTTTGGATAGACTAAAATTTCTCTCCCTCTACTCAGTGTCATACATAATCCTGAGGGGAGCTGTCTGCTTAAGTTTCCATGTTATAAATGACCCAGCATTCTTTGGGCTCCTTCATCTAACTATAATAAGTGCTAAAGCAAACAACCATTCTAGAAACCCAAACCTTCATGATCACATCAACAACACAAGATAGTGTGAAAAATGCACCCTTTTCTGGAATAGGCTGCCCTTACCTATCAAGTTTCCTTAACAACCTTTAAAACCAATCTGGATGACTGGATGTGTGATCACAGACTTTCACTTTAGGTTTATGGAGAAAGTCTACGTAATGGGGGCACTATTAGTGTCCCACCAACACTGGGTGATGTGACTAAGCTTTTTTTATTTTTCAATAAGGAACATCTCTATAAAATTATCACTTATGACATAGACAATCATACACTTAAATAAATGAAATCAAACCATATTGACATAATTTTAGTTGCAAACATACATCACAAACTGTATTGACATAATCATAGCTGCAAACATTAATTCATTTATACTCTATCTAGTCATTGTCAATCAAACGTTATGTAGCTCATTCAAATACAGCCTTCTTTTTAAACCTCATTCCTCATCTACATGCATTGATTCCACAATTCCAATGTTATTCTTATGTAGTTTGGTCTAAAGATCCTAATTCCAGTTGTTTTATCTCTGCTACTATATTCACTACTTCTAGTAAAGGTGGTTTAAACTTTGATTTCCGTTTTCTAGTAGTTGCTTTTTTGGCAGCCAGCATAATTAGACTCAGCAAGGTGTTATTATGTCTAAGCAATCCTGATTCTGTAGCACAACTCAAAAAATAATTTCCTTAGTTACACCAATTTGCTCATCCAGTATTTCTGACAGAGCAGTCTGCAGGGAATCTTTAACGTCTGCCAACTTATTACACTCCCAGAAAATATGTTGTTAGTTATCTCTATTTTCCCCATCATACCTCCAACATTTGCTGTCTACCTGAGGAAAACATTCTTTGGAGTCTACTTGGGGTATAAAATACCTGTGTAAACACTTCCAAGCAACAATTCTAAATCTTCTAGACTTTGTTGCATATTTGGGAGTCATACATACATCCCCCATTGTTTCTTTGTGAATTGCATATCCAGTCCCAACCCCCAATCCTTCCAAATGTCTGTACATACATACATACATAACATACATACATACATACAAATGTTTCAAGCACGGGCATTAAGCCCTTCTAGTTTGCCAATATACCAAAACACTTGTTCCCATAATAAATGTCCAGGCTGTTGTTAAAAATATCTGAACTAGTACTTGCTTTAGTGTAATTTGGTAATCTGTTCCAAGCATCAGCTACTCTGTCAGAGAACCAATTAGTATACTTTTCATTCCTATAGAATCTTCTACATAGGTTATCTCATGATTCACTAGTACTTTAATGTAATTTGGTAGTCTGTTCCATGCATCAGTTACTCTGTCAGAGAACCAGTTAGTGCACTTCTCATTCCTATAGAACCTTCTACATAGGTTATCTGATGATTCTCTACTACTTTTTGATAACCCCAAACATTCTCAGAGGTAGTTGTCCCTAAATACCCTATATACCTGAGTAAGATCTCCTCTTAAATATCTATAAGAGACACTGTACAAGTTCAGATATTTTAGTCTTTCATTTCATCCATGGATGCCCTTAGTATATTTCCGCTGTACTCTTTCCAGTTTACTCATGCTTGTCTTCTTATAGGGTTTCCATATTGTTATTCCATACTCAAGTTTAGGTCTAATGTAACTAACAAACAATGACTTCATTATGTTTGATTTCCTAGACTTTATAAATATTTTTATGCAACCTATAGTTCTATAACTATCATTAACCAATTGGTTGATATGATTAGAAAAACTCATAGCTGGATCTACCCATATACCCAGGTCCTTAAATGAGTCTACAGTTTCAGCCACTGTGTGCTGTATTAAATATTCACCTTTCAGTTTATGTCTCCCAAATCTCATATGCTTAGTTTTTGATGTATTTATCAACATATTATTTTCCTGTGCCCAAATGGTCAATTTAGTCAAATTATTTTGCAGACATGCCTTATCTGTAACACTTGTAATCATTTTACCCAATGTAGATTGATTCTTATAGTTATCATGCAATATTTTGTATGGTCTACTAATTATTTATTTTTAATAGCATCTTTTTGTTCTAGATTCTTCTAAAAACTCTACCAGTGTTGGTCTTTCATTTAGGAGCCCCCTGTTTCTTTCTCTTTGCCTATACTCTGATAGCAATCCTTTGGTAGGGAAGGCAATCTCTAACCTACAGTGCAAATAAATTCTTGGTGTCTTCCCATTCTGTCATCTTTCCCTCTTTAGTTATTTGCTCCCAATACCTTGGTTCCTTTACCAGTTTTCTCCAATAAACTCCAACCCAGTCTTGCTTATTCTTCATACCCCTAATTGCAGTCTTCCCTATCATAGATTCTTCTTTCTCCATTCTCACATTGATTTAGTTCTTAGAATACTTTGTGCTACTTTATGAATATAATATTCTGTATGGTTATTGTTATGTGGCTAAGCTTCTTTGACAATGAGATAAGTATGAACCTATGAAAAGAATAGGATTGAAAATGGCATATATGAGGCAGGAGCTGCTATTCCCTTTCCTTCTTTTCATGCTTCTGCCACCACTACCTTTTCCTAGAAGCAAGAACTTCTCCCCCAGTTAAGGGATTCTTGAATAATACCTTCTAAATCTTTAATAGTTTCTTACCTGATATCTTCCAAATTTCTATCGGGATGCTGTCAGTTCCTTGAGAGTTTCTTGCTGATTAATTACACATCATGTTTTATTTAGTCTCTGTTTGGCCTTAACGTTAGTTGCTGTGCTTCCTCCTCCCTCATGTTGGCATAGTTAAATCTTCCATGAATATATGTATTTGCTCTTTATTGTGACTTTTTGTTTTATATAAAGAGTGTTGTAGATGAATGTAGTACGTGTTTACAAACAAATGAAAAGTGAAAGTCAAAATCAATACTGCTCAAGGTACACTTCGTTGATGGTTCTTGAACAACAAAATAAGTACACAGAACCATTACTGCCAGCTAAAGGAGATTACAGGTATGCACTCATAGTGAGAGATCGTTTTTATGAGTACATTGATGTTATTCACACAAAAAAGTGTGGAGTGCCCACAACAGCAGGACATTATAGGCACAAATGTCTGCACACTGACCTTTAGTAATTGTAATAGGGAGTGATGATGTATCACATTTTGTGGGGTAAGTTATGAGGGAAATATGTAAACTCCTAGGAGTGCAACATTGTGTTCATGCATCTTACATTCCACAAGTTGCAAGAATTGTAGAAAGGATGGATAGAACTTAAAGGATGTAATCGAACAGTGTTTGCTGGAAAGGGGCAAGAATTAAGTTGTAATAGTACCACAAGTTCTGATTAGTATTAGGGCATCCCCATCAAAAGCTACTGAGCACTCATCATGTAAACATTTTCAAATGATTTCCAGCTACCCATTTCCTACCGGCAGGTAGTTAAAATCAATGGTTGCAGCAACTGCAAAGTAAATCACTGAAGTGCAGAAGTATACTGCAATCAATATTAAAGAAAGGCAAAATGCGAATTGATACCAGAACCAGTTAGATACAAACAACATTTTGATGTTGGTCAATAAATAGTGGTAAAAATATCTAAACTTTTAGCTTCGGATTCTAACTGGGAACAAACATTTCATATTATTAAATGATAAGGTCCTGCTGTCCTCATTATTCATCAATTAGGAAACACTACTGATATACCTGAAAAGATTGTTCATTTATATAATGTAAACTGATGCAAAATAGACTGATACTTTTTCCTTGACCTGTTTTAGACACAACTTTGACAGCTGAACGGAAAGGACTCACAATGAGGCTACACTTCTATATGATTTAATTGTATATTTGTCTCAGATAAACATATTTTAGTGAAGTTAATGTTAGAAACATAAGTAGTGGTAGGTGCAGGCAAACATAAAAAGTATTTACTTGTCCCCAGATGTTCAAGTGAATGTAAGCAGTAGCTTGTGTGTAGAAAATTCAATCATATAGAAAATATGTGACACATTTGATAAACAGTCATTCAGTAAAACAGGAAAATATGATCAGTTCACTGATTGTAACACACTTATGTGTCCTTTGCTGCTGCTTACTGGTCAACACTGTCTGCTTTACTGCCAGACCTGATGTTAACACTGTGTAGGGGGTGCTTAACAGTTAACAGTTGTTAAGTACTTCTCTAAATGTTAATGTTCGGTCTTGTGCTGTAGAAGTGATGAAGCAGGATATAATTTGACTGTTTTATGGCCACTATGACAGTGCTCCATGCATTATATAGAGAATAGTAGGATTACGAGTGGGTCATCAATTCTAATTGACATATTATGTGCTCGAGACATGGGTGCCAAGAAATTAACCTCAAGACAGGTAAGATGCAGAGGTGAATCCTGGCATCCAACTAGAGAACACATAAGAGAAGATTAGGGTTGGTGACCCAATCATAGTCTGATACAGTTCATGGTGCTTTATCTGCTCCTTGTACTACTACTTACAGTAAAAGAGAAACATAAAAAACATTAAGTGTTTTGCTGGCTTTCAAAGCTGTGAAGCACTTATCAAGTGCTATCAGTACAGCAGTGTAACACAGTCCCTTAGGTTACATTCAACTTCCCGTCACTCTCAACTTTCCACAGTTTCGCAGAATGGCCAGATTTTTGTCTCATATGTTTATTCTGTTCCTCATAAATTGCTAAGGATTGAACTCCTAAAATAATGATACATTTGATTTTCAGAGTACGTATCCTTCAAGGAAAATGCAGGTGAGCACACACCCTGTTAGTCTAGCTACTTTCTTAGTTTGTAAAAGGAAGGATCACCTTATCAATGTGGACAGCAGGCAGAGCCAAATATTTTATTTTGGTCGTTGTGCAAAAAAAGCAAAGCATCCACGGAAACTCTACAACACAAGGGAATTTATTGAACTTTAGTGCTTTCTTCCACACAATGTCTGGACTTCATCAAAATAAATGAAACACACCACATAGTCAGTTGAAATACAAACCAAACCCGCCCCCCAATTAATTATTACAAAAAAGTTAAAGTGACACAAACACGAGCACAAAAACCAATAAAATGATAACCGTGTGCAAAATGTAAAAATGTCACTGAACCAGTAAACATACATATTTAAAAAACATCTTTTAAAATGCTAGCATGCATTTCAATTTTAAATAACTAGAAATTGAAATGACATAGCTTAACCCTGGTTTATGCCCAGCATTACATCTGAGCTGCCACTTCAGTTCCAAAAATTCTAAAAGAATATCTCGAGGTCCACCTCTAGGATTATTTTGGTCATTGTCATTTGCTTGCCAGTACAGGCAGATTTCACTGCCTAGTGCAGAACCTGACCTTAACAACTTGCACAAGAGGTGCTTAACATTTGTTAAAATTAAATTGTGTTTAAAATTCGGGTCCAAGCTACAGCTGATCAAAGTAACGCCCACTTTAGCATGTCACTGACATTCTCACCCGCACTATCATTTATCTTTTAAATGTCTGGTATACCTTCAGTTTCAATCCTGTTTTGGCTCCCAGTATCAATTACAATTTGGTTAACGTTCCTATCTGAAGTGGACCTGCACTTTCCGCCCATTATCTCTAGGCAGGAAATGACTGTACAACTGTGCAATCTGTCTCTGTTTCTCTAGCATCCTGAGTTGCTTTACTTTGTTTTTTATTTTGTGCTGATGTACGTTTTGTCGGAGCAATGGACAATTGTTTTAATGCAACAAGCAGTTGTTAAGCACTTACAAGCATACGCATATTTACTTGTAAGTGCTGAAGAACTGATGGTTACATGAAAATTTTGGTTTTAAGAAGGATCATTCTTTGTGGTTCCCTTCTGCGGTTTATTTTGAAGTCAGTTTGTAATGACATACATTAACGTTTCAGATTTCATCGCTTTCAAAGAATCAAACCTAACATGAGTCTTTTTATTCTAGTTACTTTCTAAGTTTATAAGGTTAATATTTAAAATGTGTCCCTATTTTTTTGCTTTTCTCTTCCCCTCATTATTTTAGGCTTGGTTCACATTACTTGCTCTAAGCGGCTGAGAGGTATGCCATGGAGTTGTTTCTGCTTACCAACTACTCTTAATAATAGTTGTTAGGTTTTTAGAATGATTGTCAATTGTGGTTCATTTCTGCAGTAACCACAATTAAAGAGCATTCTAAAAAAAGCAAACTTTTACTGTCAGGAACAGTGGTTAAGCACTTTGAACTAAAGCATCTGTCCCTACATTTGGTCTTTTGCCCACCCCTTATTTTAGTCTATGTCCAGATTTCTTGCTGTAAGAGGATAACAGGTATGCATGGAGTCCCTGTTATAAGCGGTTACCAACTGATCCATATATTACAACTTTGGATTTTATAACGATCTACATTGTGGTTCTTTTCTATAGTTTTATCATTCTAAAAAGCAAAGTTTTAACATAAGGAGCAGTTTGTAAGCATGTATAAGTAAAAGTCCATATGCTTTCGTACCCACCTTCAAGGGAACTTCAGGCAACAAGTCCTCCTGTTAGTGGGGAGGTAATCACATGGAGCACACCATTCAGCTGTCTAAATTTTAGTATAAAGTCTACATATTAGCCACATATTTGTGATCTGTTCCTCAAAAAATTTGTGATTTTATGTCAGATCTCTGAGGGCTGAAGTCACACATGTAATGACATGTGTTTAAATTTCAGATTTCGTCCATCCATCCATCCATCCATCCATCCATCCATCCATAAACCCTTTTTCCCAATTTTTGCATATGGGGTCAGGATGTTACTTCAACAATGACAATCATCTCGAGACAATATTTATACCACCGGGTTGCTATCCGTGCTGCAGTTGTTCTTCCACACCACATACCTGCATGCACACTCACACCTGTGGCCAATTCATTGTGTCCAGCCCAAACACATATCATGTTATTCTAGCAACACTCAGGTCAATAATTAAAATCTGTCTCTATTTTTTCTCTTTTGTTTCACCCATTATTTTAGGCTTGGTCCACATTTCTTGCTCTAAGAGGCTGAGAGATATGGCATTGGGTTTCCTCTTATAACTGCTTACCAACAGCTTCTTATATTAAACTTCTGTTTTTTTAGAATCATTGTTCATTGTGGTTCATTTTGGTATTAACTACAATGAACAATCTTTCTAAAAGCAAAGTTTCAATATAAGGAACAGTTGGTGAGCAGTTATAAGTACAACATCATGCACTTTCCTATCCACCATCAGGAGGACTTCATGGATAAGAGTCCCTTGATGATGGGGGGCAAAGTGCCCGGAACAGACATATTAACTAACTATATATTTGTGTAAAGTCCACAAATGAACCTTATATTTTCGATCTGTTCTTCATGAGATTTGTGTTCTTCTGTCAAATCTGTTAAGACTGAAGTTACTACAGTACCTACATTTATAAGGTCAATATTAAAAATCTGTGTTTGAGATTCAGACTTCATAACCTTCAGAAAAAGCTAACAACAATCTTGTTATTCTAGCAACTTTCTAAGTTTATAATGTCAATATTTAAAAACTGTCCCTGTTTTTGCTCATTTGCTTCCCCCATTATTTTAGGCTTTGTCCAGATTTCTTGCTGTAAGAGTCTAAGAGGTATGCCATGGAGTTCCAGTTATAAGTGGTTACTAACTGCTCCGTATGTTAAAACTTTGGGTTTTAGAACAATCATTCCTTGTGGTTCCCTTCTGCAGTAACCACAATAAATGATCATTCCAATAAGCAAAGTTTTAATGTAAAGAGGAGTTATTAAGCACAAGTAAGTGAAACTCAATCTGCTTACAAGTGCTTACCAACTACTGGTTACATTAACAGTTTAGTTTTCAGAATGATCATTCATTGTGGTTCCTACAGAAAGGAACTACAATGAACACTCATTCAAGCACTTATAAGTGAAACTTCATGGACTTTCCTACCCACCACTAAGGGGACTTCATGGATGAAGTCCTATTGATGGTGGGGAGTGTAGCCGGCCTTAGGCATAAGCCAACTAGGTGGCCGCCTAGGGCACCGCTCTAGCAAGGGCACTTTTCCAGTAATCTGGATGGTGTAGGTAGACCAGGATGGGGGCATTGAGTGGTGTGGAAGAGGGCACTGTGGAGCTCTTTTGCCTAGGGTACCAATTGACCAAAGTGCATGGAACAGAGCTAACAACTGTTTGTATTTTTGCAGAATGGCCACATATTAGTCTCAAACTGTTACAAATGTTCTTCATAACATTTGTCAGTTGA
The DNA here is from genome assembly GCF_019279795.1 of Protopterus annectens. Taxonomy (NCBI): domain Eukaryota; kingdom Metazoa; phylum Chordata; order Ceratodontiformes; family Protopteridae; genus Protopterus; species Protopterus annectens. Next base: position 1,812,702,852 of record NC_056744.1, read on the forward strand.
TGGTAAATCATTGAGGAATCAAAGATACTACGTAAAGGCCTGTATTTAAATTTCAGACATCATATCCTTCATGAAAATCAAAGCTAACAACAATATTGTTATTAGCAAATTTTTCAGTTTACAAGAGCATTATTTAAAAATCTGTCAGTATTTTTGGTCTTTTGCCCTCACCCCCCCCAATTATTTTAGGCTTTGTCCAGATTTCTGCATTATAACTGCTTACCAACAACTCCTTATATTAAAACTTTGTTTTCTAGAATGATCATTCACTGTGGTTCCTCTTTGTAGGAATCACAATGAATGCTAATTCTAAAAAGTAATGTAAGAAGCAGATGGTAAGCAGTTATAAGTATATTATCATGCACTTCCCTCCCCAGCTACCAAACGACTTTATGGATGAAGTCCCCTTGATGACGGAAAGGACCTACCAACTGTCTATATTTTCACACAAAGCCCAGATATTAACCTCATATTTTGATCTGATCATAAAATGTGTGATTGTCTGGCAAATCATTGAGGATTGAAGTTAGCATGTAATGAAATGCTTTTCAGTTTCAGACTTCATATCCAAGCGAACACAAAGCAGGTTATTCTACCAACTTTCTAACTTTATAAAGCAATTTTTAAAATGTGTCCCTATTTTTGGTCTTTTGGTACCACATCATACCTCTCAACCTCTTAGTGCAAGCAATCTGTCAAAGGCCAACAAAATGGGGGGGGGGGGCAATGGCCCAAAAATAGGAACAGATTTTAAATATCGCTCTTATAAAATTAAAAATTGCTAGAGTAACAGAGTTTTAACATACGTTTTCTGAAGGATTTGAGATCTGAAACTAAAATGTATGCCATTATTTAGTGAAGTCAACCTTCACATCGTCTGAGTCATTTGCCAAAAAAACACGCATTTTTTGAGGAACAGACACAAAGTATGAGACAAAAATCAAGACATTCTGCAAAGATATAACAGTTGACAGGTATGCTCCCCATTCTATTGCTCTAAGACACTGATGGGTATGACATGGAGTTTCAATTATAAGTGCCCAACAACTGCTCCTTACATTAAGACATAGCTTTTTAGAATAATCGTTCATTGTGGTTCCTTACTCTAGTAACCACAATGAATGATTGTTCTAAAAACCAAACTTTTAATGTATGGAGTAGTTGTTGAGCACTTATAACTGAAAGAACATCAACTTATAAAAGCTGAACAGAAGCTTGTCCACTAGAGTGTACTAACTTGATTATATTATGAGCAGAGGTGCAATAATGCTTTGCAGTTCTTGGTAGTGGTGAGGGACTTATTTAACAAACTGAATGCCCTTTTTTAATTGATTGAAACTGCATTACTAATCACTGTCAAGTTCCATAAATCTATTTTGTAGCTTATGTTTTGTTTTTCCTTTTTTTCTGTAGTTTATATTGTGCTGTTCTATTTGTTTTCATCATGAGCCATATGTTGCGGTTGAAAATTTTCTATGTTCATAGGTGATTACGAGGCTTACTGCACAAGGGCCTTTACTAGCCTAGATAATAAACACAGGATATGACAATATTATTTCTTAATTCCACTGAGTTGGGGTGGGGTAGTGTCAAGGTCTTAAGGTGTTTCACCCCTGAGTCATTTTACATTCTGCCTCTGTCGGTAATGGATATGGGCAGTACCCTAGGAGTGAATTTACATTTTCCCATTCATTCATCCCAATTCTTTTTGAAGACAGTGATGGATGGGCTTTGTTTAATGAGGACAGGAAGTTTAATCCACAGATGAGGTAGCTTTGGGATGCAAATGTGTCTCTCCATTAAGTTCTTTTACTGTCACAAATAAGGTTGAGGCCCATGGAATGGGTCTATTTTAAAGCCCTGAAAGTACTCAAAATCGAATGTATGTACATCGACACATAAAGGTCGATGTACATACTGAGCGAAACACGTAAATGGCGAAAGTTGAAACACCAAATGTGTTTCCTCATCAGAATGCACCACACAGGTAAGTAAAAATTAAAGCAAAATGTTAAATTACCATTCTTTTGCAGGGGAGCGAGCCCCTGCACCCCCACACCCCCTACTTAAATATATAAACTCCGAGACCGCACTACAGTGGGGAAAAGGATATATTTCCTTACCCTCACCATCGCCCTGCTGGCTAGGAAACACGTTCGGCGTTACAAAATTCACATTTACGTGTTTCGTTCAATATGTACATCGACCTTTATGTGTCAATGTACATACATTCTTCATTTAGTCCTTTCAGGATTTTGATATAGACTCCCATGGAACACATAACCCCTGTATAATTTTTCTTGTGAGCATGTAACATTTTCATCATGGCTGGATCAGAAAATGCCTTGTAGGTCAGGCATACGTCCTCTGTCAATAATCAGTAAGAGACGGAGTACAGGGATAGGGCATTTAGACTGTCTGCATAAGGCATGTGTATTCTTTTTGTGAAAAACCTCTGTGGCTAATATAGTTGGTGTAAGTGCCTGGTTAGGTACAAGCAGAAGGGAGAAGTGTCCTTAATTATGGGCCTGATGAGGGTGGAGTACAATGACACTATCAATCCCTTTATTCTTGATGCCAGGCCTTTACTTATAAGTTGAGCCACATAGAAGGATTTTGTTACTACTGCAGCTACCTGGTAGTCAAGATGAAGTTGACTATATATCTGTGTTCTTAGGTCCCTCACCCCTGGGTCTACTTTTGGGGGTCTGCTATAATTTTTTTAATTTGTGGTGATGTGTGATTTACTGCAGGGTATGATTATGTGTTTATTTAGTATTTAGTTTCAGACCATGGTTTTGGCAGCAGTCATGTGTATTTTTAGGTGTGTTTGTCATGTGTCATCATCATATGGGGATTCAATGATTTCTCTCAGCTAACAGTCATCAGTGAACTTGATGAGCCAAAGGCACCCAAGATTGGTCCTCTCATCAGAAAAGTATATATTAAACAGGAGGTACCCTTTGGGACACTGCTAGTACAAGGTTTCTTATCAGAAGTGGATTTACCAGTCCGGACAATATGTGTCCTGTTACTGAGCCAGTTGGCTATCCATCTGACAATGTAGGTATTCAGGCCTAACTTAGTTACATTTTCTTTGATTCCCATTGGGACAGGTTTGTGTTGAAAGCTTTAGGCATGTCTAGGTAAGCAGTATGTACCTTTGTACCCTCATCCTTGGCCATGATGACTTTCTTGAAGAATTCCACCAGATTGACCAGGTCATATTGGGTCTTGTCCAGTCTTTATTGATCAGGTCCATGATAATTCCCTCCATGGCCCTGCAGATGAGACTGGTCAAGAATATGGGTTTGTATTATCCTGGTCAGTTGTGTGCAGAGGGACAACTGTTGCAGTCCTCCATTCCTCTGAGAGAAAACGTGTGCAGCTGTTGTGGTTACAGAGGGTTTCTAATGGCCCTGTAAAGTTCTATTTTAAGCTATTTAAGAAGTATTTTGGAATTTTGTCATGGACCCATGGAGGCTGTGTTGCTGGCATTAACAAGCACAGTAGGGACCTGTCCCATCATAATGACTGTTGGGGGATGTTTGTGGGTATTTCTTAGGGTGTGGTAGGAGGTGATGGGAACAAAAGTTTGAGCTGAACTTCTTTGCCTGCAGGTTCGTTAATGTTTCAGGTTGTGTGTAAATGTTGCCATTCATGATTGACTTGGCAAATTGCTGAGTGTTTTCTCTGAGATTACAAATATAATTTAAAAAAAAACATATAGTTATCTTTCACCTGGTAGGCTATCTTTGAGTCATTGTTTGCTTTGACAGATTTGACCAGTTCTCTAATTTTTTTGTTTGGACTGCTGAGTGTCTTTTTGCAGTTTTGTCTGTTCCTCCTTGGCTTTTGGAGAAGATTTTTTCCTTTGTTGTTTATCCTATTTTTGCTGTGGGGCTTCCAGGGTGGTTTATGTTTGCCAATAATCATAGCTTTGATTCGGACAGGTACTGCCTCCTCTATGCAGATATGAATGTGGTTGTAGACTGCTTTTTTATCAGCTCAGAGTAGGATCAATGTCATACAGGTTAGGAGGGGGCTTGGAAGTTTAATAAGCTATCACTTACTTGTAGGTAATTGGCCTCAGCAAAGTTCTTAACAGGTTTCTATTTTAATGGTGCTTCTAGGTTAGTTTCAATACTAAAGAAGACTCCCTGTCTTTTATGTCACTGTTGATATACATGTACTCTGTCTCTAAATTTATTTTATGCTCACTGTCTTTGTAATTAGTATTCTGTATAATTTTACTATGGCTTGTACTTGAGACTCTGTATACTTGTATACACTGTTGTTTGTATTTTGTACTGACTACTGTATTATAATAATTTTTAACATTGTAAGCTTTGTTACTACATGTGGAACTTTTCTCTCCTGGCTTCCACTGAAAACAGGCTTCTGGCCCAGTCAGACACTACCTGGTTAAGAAATGTAATAAATAAAAAAAAAAAATAAAAACATTTGCAGCCAAATCTTACTAGGGAGGAGTTAATACATGGCAGGGAGCATCATTCCCCCCATGTTCGTGAGTACTATATCTTTGATATTTGTACCTCTATTTGGGGAGCTAACTACTTGTTCCACAGTGTTTGGATTGAGGAAGTCCAAAATCCTCTGACCAAAGTGAATTATAGGTCGTATAAGTCTCCCAGTTTATGGAAGTGTAGTTGATGTCACCCATAAGGATGGTGTTAGGCTGGATGTTGTTCCACTAGGTTTAGGTAGGAATGTGATTCACAAAACTCATGTTAGTCTTACCTCTCATCCACATAGCACAAAAAATATGGACTCAGCAAAAATAATGGGAGGGCAAAGCCTCAAAAATAGGGACAAATTTTTTTCCATAATTTTTATTTATTCTTTACATCAGTACAGAACAGCAAATTAAATACAAGAAATAGAGAGGAAACACATAAACATTAAACGATTGATATACACTGAGAGCAATACAAAAAGAGGATAATCAGTCAAACAATACTATCTACACTATATACATGTGCTGTGACAGAAACCTGGTTCAAGGCTCCTGAGAGCACCCCAGCGCTATCAGGTTTTACCTCATATCATGCGTTCCGGCCCCAAAATCCGGACAATACCAAGAAAGGAGGAGGGGTATCCATATTCATCAAGGACACCCACACCTCAAGACTGGTGGCAACGCATGATGCATCGGAGACCATCCAGGTGCAATTAACCGTAGGCAAGACTGCTCTGCAAATTGTAGCATGTTACAGGCCACCCTCACAAACTCAGGAACCTCACATGGCCTTCCTGAAAACACTAGAGGGGATAAATGTATCACCAAACACCATCATACTAGGTGACTTCAATTACCCTAATATAGACTGGGAACACTACTCAAGCCCAAACACCCTAGCCCAAAAGTTCCTGGAATTCATAAACTCAAATGCCATGGAACAACTAGTCACCATCCCCACAAGAGGAGATAACATACTTGATCTCATCATCACGAACATGGGAGCACAATGTTCAACACCGGAAGTATACCCCTCACTGGTGAGATCAGATCACAAACTAATCTCGCTGGAGGTCCTCATCCCACCCCCACCTGAAATAAAAAGACCACAGTAAAGAACTTCTCAAAAGCCGACTTCACACTTCTAATGACTAGTCTGATCTCCTTTAAGTGCGCCGAACCGGCGGAAAACAGTACTCAAGCCGCTGAATCACTTACAAATGCCTTCTACCAGCACCTGCAGGACTGCATGGATAAGGCAATCCCAAGCAAAACAAAGACTCTTTGTACCAAAGGCAAGCGTCCAGTCTGGTGGACCCCAGCCATAAACAAACTCTACAACAAAAGGAGGAAGCTACTACAAGATAGAGCAAAATCCTTAAAAGGTAAGACACCCTTGATCACTATAAGTAAAAACTAAGAGCTCTCATAAAATCATCCAAAGCAAATTTCGAGAGAAAAATAGCTAAAGACTCAAAAGACAATCATAAGGCCTTCTTTAGCTATGTTAGAAACCTAGGAGGAAACTCCCAGATATGCTCAGAACTAGTTCAAAATGATGTGAAGATTACTGATCCTACAGACATTGCCAACATACTGGCTGACAGGTTCAGTGCAAACTTCTCCCCTCCCCAAAAGGAGAGATATCTATACCAAATGATTGCAGCCCCCAAACATCTCCAGCGCCAAGTGAGAACTGCTCTCTCCAAAGCAAAAACACAGCATCCATGGGACCTGATGGTGTCCCCGGCTGTGTGCTCCACGAACTCAATGAGGAATTAAACCCACAGCTAGGACAGCTGTTTAATCAAAGTCTTACCTCTGGATACGTCACCAGGGAATGGCGCACTACAAATGTGGTACCACTTCACAAAGGCGGTGCCTCCACCGACCCTGGAAATTACCGCCCATTAGCTTGACAAGCCTTATCTGCAAAGCCATGGAGAGGATCATAATGGACCTCATAAATAAAGACATAGGGAATTTGCAGACTTTGGATCCAACCCAGTTTGACTTTGTCAAAGGCAGATCATGCCTTTTAAACTTGGTTGACTTTTGAAACAGTCACCAAAGCCATTGATGAGGGAAAGGCAGTCCATACAGCCTACCTTGATCTGGCTAAGGCCTTCGATACAATACCCCACTCGGGTATCATTGAAAAACTCATCAGCTTAAATGTTAACCCATACATCACAAGATGGGTTGCAAACTGGCTGAGTGACAGAACCCACAGGGTCAGAGTTGCTGGCGCCATGTCAGACTCAAAGCCTGTCACAAGTGGTGTCCCACAGGGCTCAGTCCTGGGCCCACTCTTGTTTGGCATCTACTTTTCCAAGTACAAGCAAACACAGGAGGGTTATGGCTGACAAAGTTTGCAGATGACTGCAAACTGGGCCATAGTAGAAAACACATCTGACACAGATATCCTTCAGAAGGGTCTCACAGAAACGGATAACTGGTGCCAGAGCCACGGCCTAAAGTTAAATGCCAAAAATGCATAGTCATACCCTTCGGGAAAAACAAGGTTACCCCTAGCTACCAAATAGGTGGCAATCCACTGAGCACAGAAGAAGTTATCAGGGACCTGGGGACCCAGGTTGATAGTAGTCTGTCATTCGACACCCATGTAGCTAAAGTAGTCAGGAAGACCTTCTACATTGCCCACCTTATCATGAAGGGATTCTCATCTAGATCAAGGGAGGTCATAGTCTCCCTTTACTCATCACTCATCAGACCAATGATTGAGTACAATGCCCCATTCGGAATGTATCTGACCCGACACTTGCAGCAGCTGGAGAGGCCACAAAAGTTCCTCACCAAAAGGATAAAGGGTCTCAAAAATCTGTCCTATGCTGCCCGACTGAAAGAACTCCAGCTCTATTCAGTCGCCACCGCTTGCTCAGAGGTGACCTTTGCCTAACATACAAGGCCATGTCAAACCCAGATTTGATGAATATGCTTCACCTCAAAAATCTAGATCCATCAGAGCCACAAGGGCGGAGACTTAAACCTCAACACGGCTATTAATAGGACGTGCTGGAGGGATAGATTCATCACCCAAAGACTCCCTATGCTGTGGAACAAAATCCCGGTACATGTGAGGCAGAGCACCTCGCTGGCCTTGTTCAAGAGAAATCTTGACCAATGGATGGGAGATCGCAGATATACCCAAGGGATTACCTCAGTGTCACTGCTCGACAGAGGCACAGCAAAATAATGGGTATAGTTCCCCATACTAAAGGGGTGGCGTAAGCCACAAAACGATGGGCTAGGCTTGTAAATGCCCTCGGGCAGATAGCCTAGTATGAACCTATGAACCTATGAACATAGATGCTTTCAAAATTCAGTAGAGCAGGTGAAATAATTTAGCAAGGGTTATTATGAGTAAAATATTAACGAAGAAGAGAAAAAAATCTTAGGAGTTAGGGATGTGAGATGTCATGAAGTCTCTTAGTTATAATTAAGTATGGTCATTTGTGGAAAGTTATGCAAGAATAATATTAAAAACTTGTTCCCATAATTTCCTAAGTTTAATATTTTTGTCCCTTTTGTTAATTATTATTTTTTGGGCTAATAGATGTTTAGTCGCCATCAATCTAAAATTCTCCCAAGAAGTATTAGTTGGGTTAAGCCAATTTGTAACTATATAAAGTTTCATTAACAGAAATATATTAATCAGGGTAATTGCTTGGGTTTTAGAGATATTGTTTGGGAGGATATGGAATAGAGTAAATTCTCAGATGAGTGTAGATGTCTGGTAACCCGTCTTTTGTAATTGAAGTTTAAGGGAGTTCCAAAGTTTAAATACACATTTACAGTTCCAGAAGAGGTGGAGTAAATCAGCAGTTTGTTTTTTACAGTGTGGACAGAAAGGGGATTTCATAGGATTACATTTATGTAGAATAGCAGGTGTGAAATATGCATTGTTATAAATAGTAAATTGGGTGAATGCTATTTTTTGAAGGGGTATAGACTTTATTGTTAGGTTAATTGCTTGGTTCAATTGATGATTATCAATGGATGAATTATTCTTTCTCCAATAGTCAGAGATGACTATATGTTTCTGGAATTTAATGTCTTTGATTATTTTGTATGTATAGGTGGCAATTTTTTTAGTGGAGAGGATAGTTTTCCAAAGTAAGTTACAAGTTGCTATATCTTTGTTGTTTATGTTAGTGTCATGGAGATAACTGGTACATAACTCTTTGATCTGTCTCAGGATCACTAGGTATGTTTTGGGGAGGTTCAATTGGTTCCTTATTTCTTGTACAGAGCAATTTAAATATGGGTGAATGTCTTGGATGGTTGTATTGATTAGTTGAGGGAAGTGGTTTAGGTTTAGGGTTTGATTATTTATTTTAAGATTAGGGGTTTTGTGTAAGGGTTGTAATGTCATCATAGCTTGTATAAGGTTTAATGATTTGAATAGTTTTTGTGTTAGTGCAATGGAGTGTTTAAGGGGTTCTATTAAGTTACAAGATTTCATTAAGCTGGTATTTAGAAATGGTAAGGCTTTGGGGTTGATGTCCAGACTTTTGATGTGTCTATGGTATATTATTATCCAGTGCGGGTACCAAGCTTTATTTTTTGGGTTGTATTCGGCTATTCGTAAGACTCTATTAGTATTTATGATTAAGTAGTATGTCTCAAAGTTTGGAAGGTCTAAGCCACCTTTATTTTTGGGGGTTGTTAATTTGTCATATGAGATCCTGTTTTATTTTTGGGCTCCCATATGAATTTAGCAAGTAAGGTGTATATTGGCTTAAAAATTGTATTGGGTATGGTTATCTGGGAAGTCATGAAGATATAGAGTAGTCTGGGTAACACATTCATTTTAATTACAGATACTTTGGCCAGAAATGGTAGCCTTAGATTTTTCCATCTATTAAGGTCTAGTAAAATGTTTTGCCATTTTCGAGTTATGTTGTTTGAGTAAAACTCTTTGTTGTTTGTAGAGAATGTAATGCCTAAGTAGTTAATTACTTCTTCTGTTTTTAATTTTCTTACCAGTGGTAGAAGAGAGAATGGTTTAGGAGTTTTTAAAGGGAAGATGTTAGTTTTTTTTGAGATTTAATTTGTAGTTCGATATGATCGAGAAGTATTCAATAGCAGATCATATTTTATTTATATCCGAAATTGGTGTGGTACAATAAATATTGAGATCAACAGCAAAAGCAGATAAGAAGATTTTGGTGTTATAAATTATTGGGGGTTATGATATTTATTTTGTTTAATATTTAGGAAGAGTGGCTATAGATATAAGTTAAAGAGTAGAGGAGACAGAGGACATCCTTGATGGGTTCCAATTTTAATTGGAATTCTATTTGACCAAGTTTTGTTAATATATAAAGATGTATAGGGGCTATTGTATAATATTTGTAGAATCTGGATAAACTTTTGAAGTATGTTAAAGTAAGGTAGAGTTTGAAGTAAAAATTTTATATTTACTCTATCAAATGCTTTATGGGCATCAGTAACTAGTGCGTATATGTTTAGGTTGTATTAATTAGCATATGAGATTAGTGTATTAAGTGTTAATGCGTTATCAGTCATTTGTCTGAATGTTATAAAACCAGACTGTTCAGGGGAGATAATTTTATCCATTAGGTTTTTCAGTCTGTTTGCAAGTATAGATGTTAAGATTTTGGTGTCAATGTTTAATAATGATATGGGTCTATAGCTATCTGGGTTTTTGGGTCAGCTTGTTCTTTGAGTATAAAAATAGTTTTAGTAGCATTAAAGTGTATATCATTGATTTTATTATTTATTATATAGTTCAGTATGTGGAATAAAATTTGGGCTATGATGGGGGAGAAAGTTTTATAAAATTCAGAAGTAAGACCGTCTGGGCCAGGGGCTTTACGTGTTTTCATTTGTTGAATTGTTGAGGTTGTTTCATCAATAGAGATAGGTTCGCTTCATTTTTCTTGTTGGTTTGGGTCTAGTTTTGGGAAATTGAGTTTTTGTAGAAAGCGTGTTCTATCTTCTTTTGAGGGTAGTAATAGGTGTTCTCCATAGATTTGTGAATATATTAATTCAAAGGTTTTAATAATATCTTCATTTTAGTGTAGTGTTTGTTCTTGTAAAATATTTCAGATATTTGACAGGGGGATTTGGTTTGGTTTATAATTCTGGCTAGTGCTCAGGATGGTGTTTGAACTTCATTAGCATAGCTGGCTAACATTTTGGTTTCATAAAAGGATAATTTATTGTTATGTAAGAAGTAGAGATCCTTTTGGAGTTTCAGGATTTCTGTTTCTGTTTGAGTTTTAAAATTAGTTAGTAGGTCACGCTCGACTATCTGTATTTTTGTTTCTAAGTCCTGTTCCTCTTTAAGTTGAATTTTTTTATAGTAAGCTGCTTTTTTAATGAATATTCCCTTAATTTGTGCTTTGGTTGCCGCCCATTCAATATCCAGGGGTATCTGAGAATTGGGAATGTTAGACAGGGTTGATTTGAGTATGGATTGAATCTCATTTATTATCTCCTTTTTGGTTAGAAGATTGGGGTTCAGGGACCAATTGTAACCTCTTTTTATTGTTCATTGGGTTCCCATTAAGACGTAGAGTCATTTTGGAGTGGTCTGAGAGGTATCTAGTGTGGATGTTCAGTTTTGGGTCTAAATTGATGAGTGATTCCGAAATTAGTAAAACGTCTATTCTTGGCCACATTTTGTGGCAATGAGAGTAGAAAGTAAATTTTCTAGATTTATTTGGGCTATCTCCATATTTAAGGGGTCATATAGTTTGTAGTCATGTTTGAGTTCACTTAAAGCTAGATATGCTTGTTTGTTATGTTTTAGAGTCATACTTGATTTGTCCTGGTCTGGATTTTGGTACATGTTCCATTCACCACCTAGAATCATATAATGGTTTTGAAAGTGGTTTAGAATAAGGTATAATGATGCATGAAAAGAGTGTTGATTGTTACTAGGAGCATATATATTTAGTACCAGAAGTGGCTTAGGAAGATTTGGGGTTGAAAGAGTTACACAGCACCACCTCCCCTCTTTGTGCACTCTGGTTTCTAGTATTTTGTCTTGAAATTGCTTTTTAATTATTATAGCTACCTCCGCACTGTTGGTTTTACCTTCAGAAGCTATAATTTCCCTTATCCATTTTTTTCTAATTTCTGACCATTGTTCAAGGGTTAGATGTGTTTCCTGGACTAGTATAAAATTTGCTTTCACTTGTAGAATGAGGTGTAAAAAAAGTTTTCTTTTCTTTTTATTCTGGAGCCCTTTGATATTCCATGAATCAAATTCCCACATTGATGTGTTTGGAGTGTCGGTGAAATAAGTCTTGTGTATTAGTTAGAGTTAATAGTTTTTGTTTGTGTGTTGATGAGATCAAATTAAGAAAGCATATTATTATTATTCCCATCCCAGCTCTGTGCCTAACCACTACCCCCATGGACCAGGAATAAAGCGGGGAATAAGTGGTTATTAACTTTAGAGATCTATAGTTCAGTAGAGTATTTACATATTGTGATTTAACATTTAAGTAAGAAATGAAGACGAGTATTCCTGCATAAATTTTAACAACATTGACAAAGCTTGACAAACTGACTCCCTAGAAAGCACTAGTAATATAACCCTAAACTCCTCAATAATTTTTATATAAAGAAGTTATAACATCAGAAGTGTATATCCTAAAAGTTAACCATAATTGAGAAAAGCAGCCTTGAAAGGCGTTGCTAGAACCAATATTTACAAACATTATAACTGTATTCTAAAATAATTAGGTATGTATTTTTATTCTTAGTATGTCTATAGTTGTTTCTTCAATCATGTCAAATAATATGATCGTTTAAAACAAGTAATATGAGGAAGGAAAAGAGGCAGCATCTTTCCATTATCAGGATGGTAAGTTACCAGATTATTCGGATAGTAACAATATAAATAAAACTAGCGGTACCAAAACATGAGTGTATGTGTGTATGTGAGCGTGGGTGCATGTGTGAATGTTTATATGTCTAGGAACATCCTGTACAATCTACCACAAGTATTATTGTCTCGTTTTGATCCCCAATTTTTTAAACAACAGATCTATCACCCGAAACACTTGATGTTATCCATATAGGTTATATAGTACTGATGTTTCCTATAGCAAATCCGCAGGAATCAAAGTGTTTTACCTCCTTATTCATAGTGTTTAGTGATTGGCAGTCTAAATCTACCAGTTAGAACATAAGATTAAAACTAAGGGTTGTGTCTCAGTTTGGTTTATAATGGGTTGAAATAGCAGTTTGCTTAATACTAATGTGTGTATCTTTGACTATGTACATATAGATGTATAAAAACATATAAAACCATAAAGCCAACTTTGCATCAAGTACAAGTAAGGACATATGATTATCCAGGCAAACATGCCCCTCCTTCTGTCAAATTAAACATCAGTTTGATATATAGCTTGTAGTGACATGTCAGTAGTGTGAGCTGATATTTCTTCAAAGGAGGATAGCAAAAATGTCATTAAACTTAATGTCTGGAGAATTAAGAGAGCTAGTTAAAGATCTTTTCCAGCAGTAATTAGTCCACAACAGAGTACAATATGCCTGATCTTACTGTGAAGGACCTCTGGATAACTGTATTTGACAATGTTGCATAAAACATCAAGGAGTATCATTTAAATTCAATAAGACTTTGGTGAATAGTGATAAATTTTCACCTTTTAAAATATTTCTGAGAGTGTATAGTTAAAAAACTGGGGTATACGAAATACAAAATGAAAGGTTAATAATGGCAGGTGAAGACAGTGGACTATACACACACACACTGGTTTACAAAATCTATATAAAATTGGAATATACATACAAATGTAGGATAGATATTAACAGAACTAAAAAGGATGAAGGTCTGTATACTGGAAGGGACAATAATGTAGCAAGACTCTTATATAAGGATTGCACAAATAATACAATACATATGTAGCCGAGAGCCACTGGAACCATGAGCCAGGAAGAAATGCTGAAAATGAAGTATCTTTTACAAAAGATTTTCCATTTACATAAATAAGTTAGTCAACAGAGATAATACTATACTTATCTAAATATTAAGGCAAGGGCTATAGTGTAAAACGTTTTACATAGAAGTTTCATTGCTTTATCATTAAAGCAATGGGATTTTTAACATACTATCTCAAGAATCAGAAAACCACAGAACAGTGGTAAACAGAAGTAGCATCCTATCAAACATCTGACCAGGAAATATGTCGGTTGTGAAGGTACAGAGGGCGGTCTTCTATTTCTGGAATATATAAGTAAGTATTGGCATTTCATTTTGATTTTCTCACCCAAGATCTGTAATATAGAGGTGCCTTTCTAATCGACCTGTAAGCATGCAGACTGTTACAAATGGTTGCTAAGACAGGGTCTCCAAAGGAGACGTAAATGGGGCGCAGGGTACCTGTTAATAGACTAGAAGGTACTAAGTAAAAAGATATCATTACTAACTTCTCTTGGACTCATTCTCAAGACTAAAATTTTAGTTAATAACCTCTGGGGCTTCTCTGTTTGTTTAGTAGTTACATGGTCTTCAACCTGAGAACGAGGGTTTCAGGTTGTCTAAGTGTGGAGATGATTGCAAACTGATTTTTATTGTCAAGTCCTCCTCTGATAACCTGGTATACATGTTAACTCATTGACAGCAGTTTTAACGACATGCAAAAGCTATGAGAAATGTTCATCAAAACTACACTCAGTGAAGATTCCAAAGAAAGTTTTTCTTCCTTTTCTGTTTTCTTCCCCTTTCTTTCCTCTCCCTTCTTTTTTCTGTGAGATACAACCTGAATCGGGCATTATATTCCGCCATTGGACCAAGCAGTGCTAGATGAGAGGGAATGATGTGATTTTTTAGAACTGGAAAATATATCCGTAGCATGTAGATTAGCTAAATAGAGGAATTTTCTGATTAGATGTCAATATTTCACGTTATGTCATGTCAAAACTGAAGTTTCCTACTTCGGATTAGGTATTAGGATAAACTGGTTTAAAACTAACTAAATTTAAGCTTTCCTTAGTACAGAAAGCTTATCTTTGAAAAACCGTTGCAAAATTATGGCATTTGGTTGCGGTCCTGTTTTATTTTTGACAGATAACCATAATAATTTTCGGGCACTGCGGTGCATTCATTGAGGAAATACAACTGTGTAAACACTCGTAGAGGGACCATTTAATCAGTCTGGATGTCCCAGAAGTGCTGTCTTTTAAAGAGACCTGTCAGAAGTGATGCAGAGGCTTTTGGTTCCTATCGTGGGAAAAAAACAGAAGCGGAAGCAGTTCTGAATTTCCGCATTAGCTCGTCGTGGCTTGGGAAAGAAAGAAAAATTACAAAACACCGTTATTAGCGGCCTAAGAAGGCCCAACAAAGAGTCAGGAGGCAATAATAGACCTCGGAGCATTGCAGTGAGTGCAGTTATACACTTAAAGCCCAGATGTCATTTCAGTGAGTGAATTTAATGATCTAATGTGGGAACTTTTTTAAACACAGCAAGAAAAGTATCTTTGGCTTCTTTATGATTAGCGATCACATATTTGACTCCTTCCAAGTGGAAAATTAGAGAGTTTGGATATTTCATTTGAAATTTTATTTTCCTTTCAATCAGGAATTTGCAGTAGGGGGAAAGAAGCTGTCTGGCTTGCCTTATTTGAAGGGGAAGGTCTTGAGCCAGTGATATTATGTTATTATTCCAGGTAAGAGTTCCACCATTTTTTTAGCAGTCAGCAAAATTGTGTTAACATCTTGAAAGTTAATAGTTTTGCATATACTGGTCTGGGTTTGTATGATATTTGAGTTTCTCTCAGAGCTCTATGTGCTCTTTCTATTATTATTTGCTGGGCTTTTCCTGGTTCTTTGAGCAAGATAGTGAAAATTTGGGTGATGGAAGATATCAAACCATTGTGAGTTACAGATTATGGGATGCCTCTTATGATAATATTGTTCCTTGTGGACCTTGTTTCCAGATCTGTAGTCTTTGCTTGGATGTTTTGGATTTCTTTATCATGAGAGTCATTTTTTTTGTTATTAAAGATATTTTCTCCTCATTTTCAATGATTTTGGCTTCAGATTTATCCATTCTGTCTATTATTTGGTTGAATGTATCCCCAAATGATTGTAGTTGCAAAGATAGATCTTTTATTGCTTTTTGGATAGGAAGTAGTGCTGTCTTAATATCATCTAGGTTAGCTGGTTGATCAGATTTGATTCTGTTTCCAGTTTTAGAGGTATCTGGTTGTTTTGTTATTTTTTGTCTTTTAGAGTTTATGTCTTTTTCAGGAGATAGTAAGTCAGAAAGTTTAGTTTTGGATGTAGTAGTATCCATATTTTTATCTTCTTTCGACATCCTTTAGTGAAGTTAACCCCAGGTTTGAGTATAGTATTCAGTATGCAAGGTTCCACAGGCACACGGCTTGTTCTTGCCTCACTGTATCTGCTTCAATCTTAGTTGTTCAGTAGCTAGATCAGGCTCTTCTTCTTGATTTTATTTAGGTGTTAGTTAAAGTTGGTATTTCAAGATATTTTGTTGAAATTGGTTCTGGTTTATCTTCTGGGTTAATTTTATTCCAGATAGTTAGAGGAGCTAAGGATTAGCAGTGCTTACAGAACAGCAGCCATCTTTGACTGAAAAATAGGGACAATTTTTAAATATTGCTCTTATAGACTAAGGTTTTGTGTTAGCATGCATTTTCTGAAGGATATGAAGTCTGAAACTCTGTTGACTGTCTTCTTTAACAAATTCATTCCTCAATGAGTCACCACACAGATACACAAAACCACAAATGTTATGAAGAGCAGACCAAGATATGGGGCAAAAATCAAGGCATTTTGTGAAAATGTGTACAGTTGAGAGGTATGATGTTAGTGGACCTGTAGCTCGCAGGGATATGACAGTGGGTCACACCTCTGGTTAGTTGGGCATGAAATAACTCATATGAGTCTTGTTGTTGGACCAGTTTAGCAGTGTACTTGCCTTTTATCAACACTAAGACACCTCCTCCATTTGTTATATCTAGTGCTGGGGGGATCAAAATGTATGAAAAGCATTGTAGCCTTTCCTAACTGTGGTGCTTTCTATGGTTCTGCACCATATTTCCATGACTGCATATTTTGATGCCTTCTCTCAGGGGAGGAGTGTTTCTAAGGAGTGCAGTTTTTTATTTAAACTCAGAGCATTGAACAACTGTACCTTTAGGTAGTCACAAGTGATTTTTATTATGTTGAAGGGCTTAACAACTTACCACAGCCCAAGAAAAGGCACTATGGAGATAAATAAAGTTTTTGCCAGTATCCGCAAGCCAAGTGGTGTCAAGTGCAAACCATCTATGGCAAGGCATCGTGGTTTGTCAATTATGTCTCTCCAAGCTGACAGATATTGGATCCCCTTGTTGTCACACCAGCAACTAAGTAGATTGTTGAAGTTTTTTTTTTTGCAGGTACTGTAGTATCATCATTGGTGAGGGTAGAATGATACTCAAGGCTAGATTCATACCTGCGTGGGTCACATATTCACAGAACTCCATTATCTCTCTCTTTGTATAGTCCAGTGAGGTACATCTTAGGTCATCTACACCCACAAGGGCTATGTCCATGTCATATTGGTACTTGTGGTTTAAAAACCTAAGTGCATGCGTCATCTGCCTAATCTTGTCTCCAGACAGATGCTCACTCTGATCTTCTCTTTGTTTAGCCCAGTAAGGGGGTCATCAGTATGTCTTACAGTGCAATTCCCACTAACTGGATGATTGGCTGTGCTGTGTTTGGAAGTGGGAATACAGTGATTTGCAGAGTTATGTGTTGTCTGAGGTCTATAAAGGAACTATCAATTCAACATATCCTGGTTTGGATTTTTTTTACTTGATTTACTAAGTTTAATAAATTTATTTGAGTAGACAGCTACGTTTTTTATTTTTTTTCTTTAAAAGAAAACACAGGAACTGCTACCAACCAACTTGAACAAGAAAATACAGTTCCAAAGGAACGCTCAAGTGTAGCAGTATAAAGTAGCTGGAATTAGCTGTAAGTAAACTGTAGATGAACACTAATAAGTGCCTTAAAAGTGAATTTATTTGAGCACGCTTTCGTTTAAAATAACAAGACTTCATCAGAAACATTTAAATGACAAAACCAGTAGTGCTTTTATATCTTACAACAATTGAATAATTGCCAATCAATGAAAATACTTCCCTCTCATTAAAGAAACATTTCTACTGTTCACAGTTCATCCATTTAAAAGTACCCTTTTAAACATCTATACTTTACTAGTTTTGTCATTTAAATGTTTCTGATGAAGTTTTGTTATTTTAGACGAAAGTGCACTCAAATAAATTCACTTTTAAGGCACTTATTAGTGTTTATCTACAGTTTACTTACAGCTAATTCCAGCTACTTTATATTGCTACACTCGAGCGTTCCTTTGGAACTGTATTATTTTTTTTTAGTTTAAGTTTAATAACAGTTAATATCAGTACTAGGTTCATATTGTTTCAACTCTGGGGAATATTTTTGTATAGTTATTCCAGTCAGAACACCTGGTGGAAAGTTTCTTATAGTGTTTGGTTTATGTACATTGTTCTGTCTTTAGGTGTGTATGTGTGTGTGTATACAAATGAATGTATTACAGAATAAAACACTCAAGAATATGATTGTTCTCCACAGCTAACAGCAGCAGACTTTGAATATTGTGTTTTTGCAGTATATAATGAGTTCATAGTAGTAACCTTTTCTTACACACATGGCATGTACTTACAACTGATTTTTAGCAGGATACTCTTCTGACTGATAGCTGTTTTCCCACAAATCTATAAGGGGTGCAAAATTATGCAGATATTTGAGCTGCATTTGTATCAATGATGAAGCAACTGTCACCAATGTGGAGTAGGAAAGTAGGTAGGGCATCTAGCTTTCACAAAATCATTGCATGTGAATGCAATTTAAATCATTCAATCATGCAGAATTTAGCCAGTGCAAATTAGAGAAGTAAAAAAGCTTTGAGGCTGGGAAATTCTCTTAAATTCATGTCTTTTAGTAGTAGAATCTGTTTGATCGGATAAGTGCCATTAAAAACTGCTTGATTCTTGTTTTTGTATCACTTTTATAGGTACAAGGGGTACATAATGTGTTACAATCTACAGGGCAAAGCAATTGGTATTTGCTATCAACATTTCATAGGCCAAGAATATTCCCTTTTGGTAGTAAACCCACAGAGTGAGAGTGAATGGCCTGCATCCTTCCTTAGGAAGGTTTGTTATCTCATATTCAGCAGTATGGGGCTAAAATGTAATATAAGGGCCCCAAGCCTGGTTCAGGGCTCCTGAGAGCACCCCAGCACTACCAGGTTATACCTCATACCATGCTTTTCGGCCCCAAAACTTGGACCGAACCACAAAAGGAGGGAGAGTATCGATATTCATCAAAGATACCCACACCTCCAGGTTGGTGGCAAAGCACGAAGCATCAGAGATTATCCATGTGCAACTAACAGTGGGTAAAACTGCCTTCCAGTTTATAGCCTGCTACAGACCACCCTCCCAAACCCAGGAACCCCTCTCAGCCTTCCTGAGAACACTGGAAAATATGAAGGTCTCTCCAAACACCATTATATTGGGCGACTTCAACTACCCAAACATAGACTGGGAGCATTACTCTAGCTCCAACACCCTAGCCCAAAGGTTCCTAGAATTTATAAACTCAAATGCTATGGAACAACTTGTTACCACTCCCACAAGAGGGGAAAACATACTGGGCCTGATCATCACCAACATGGGGACTCTATGCTCCAGACCAGAAGTGTATCTCTCACTGGTAAGATCAGACCATAAACTAATCTCACTGGATATTCACATCCCGACCCCACCCCCTGCCCAGAAAACCACAGTGAAAAACTTCTCTAAAGCAAATTTCACACTCCTCAAAACTGAGGTGGAATCCTTCAAAGCCCCCGGGCCTGTGGAAAATATGGCCCAGACCACAGAATCCTTTATAAACGCATTCTATGAACAACTTCAGGAATGCATGGATCATGCGATCCCAAATAAAACCAACACCCAATCCTCCAAAGGCAGACGTCCTGTCTGGTGGACCCCAGCCATAAACAAACTATACAATAGAAGGAGGAAGCTACTAAATGATAGAGCAAAATCCCAAAAAGGGAAGGCATCACTGATCAGTATTAGCAAAAAACTACGGGCACACATAAAATTGTCTAAGGCCAGCGTTGAGAGAAAAATTGCACAGGACACTAAGGATAATCACAAGGCTTTCTTTAGTTATGTTAGGAACCTGGGTGGGAATTCCCAGATATGCTCAGAATTAGTCCAAAATGACAAAAAATACACTGAACCCACAGACATTGCCAACATCCTAGCTGACAGGTTCAGCGCAAACTTCTCCCCCCCCCCACCAAAAGGGCAAATATCTATCCTAGCAGAGTGCTGCCCCCATGACATCTCAGATGCTCAGGTAAGAGCCACCCTCTCCAAAGCAAAAAACACAGCATCAATGGGACCAGACGGTGTCCCGGGCT
This sequence comes from Protopterus annectens, assembly GCF_019279795.1. Classification (NCBI taxonomy): domain Eukaryota; kingdom Metazoa; phylum Chordata; order Ceratodontiformes; family Protopteridae; genus Protopterus; species Protopterus annectens. The sequence continues at coordinate 1,812,722,853 of NC_056744.1, forward strand.
GCATCCTACATGAACTCCAAGAAGAGCTAAACCCAAACATAAAACTACTGTTCAATCTCAGCCTTACTACAGGATATGTGCCCAAAGAGTGGCGTACAGCAACAGTGGTCCCTCTCCATAATGGTGGTGCCTCAATGGATCCTGGAAACTATCGTCCCATACGCCTGACTAGCTTGGTCTGCAAAGCTATGGAAAGGATCATCATGGACCTCATAAATAAAGATATTGGGGACCTACAAACACTGGATCCTACCCAGTTTGGCTTTGTTAAGGGCAGATCCTGCCTCTTAAACCTGGTTGATTTCTTTGAAACAGTCACCAAGGCCATTGACGAGGGGAAGGTGGTCCGCACAGCCTACCTGGAACTTGCAAAAGCCTTTGATACAATACCCCACTTGGGCATTATAGATAAGCTCACCAGCTTAAATATAAACCCCTATGTCACTAGATGGATTGCAAATTGGCTCAAGGACAGAACCCACATGGTTAGAATTGCTGGAGCCATGTCAGACTCCAAACCAGTTACAAGTGTTGTCCCACAAGGCTCAGTCCTGGGACCTCTCTTGTTCGGTATATATTTCTTGGAGGTACAGGCCAACACGGAAGGACTGTGGCTGACCAAGTTCGCAGATGACTGCAAACTGGGCGCCATAATCGACTCTCCAGCCGACACAAGCATCCTCCAAAAGGGCCTCATAGAAACAGACAACTGGTGCCAGAGCCATGGCCTCAAGCTAAATGCCAAAAAGTGTATAGTCATCCCCTTTGGCAAAAACAAAGTGCCTACAAATTACCACATAGGTGGTAATCCTTTAAGTACAGAAGAAGTAATTAGGGACCTGGGGACCCAAGTTGATAGCAATCTCTCATTTGACTACCACGTGGCCAAAGTGGTTAGAAAAACATTTTATATAGCCCACCTAATCATGAAGAGATTCACATCTAGATCAGGGGAAGTCATTGTGCCTCTTTACTCATCCCTCATCAGGCCCATAATTGAGTACAATGTCCCTTTTGGGATGTACCTTACCAGACACCTGCAGCAACTGGAAAGACCCCAAAAGTACCTCACCAAGATGATCAAAGGGCTCAAACAGATGCCATATGCTGCCCGGTTAAAGAAACTCCAGCTCTACTCAGTGGCATACCGCCTGTTCAGAGGCGATCTGTGCCTGACATATAAAGCCATGTCCAACCCGTAACTAATGGACATGCTGCACCTCAGAAAATCCAAATCCCATCGAGCTACGCGCTCGAGAGACTTGAACCTCAGCAGTGAAATAAATAGGACATGCTGGAGGGACAGATTCATAACCCAGAGGCTCCCTTCACTCTGGAATAAAATCCCAGTCCAGGTTAGGCAGAGTCTCTTATTTACTCTCTTCAAGAGGAATCTTGATGAGTGGATGGGAGATCGTAGGTTTACCCCGGGTATCACTTCTGTGTCACTGTTAGACAGAGGTACAGTATACTAACCTCGAAAAAGGGCATAGCAAAATAAATTTAAAATGGGTGGTGAAAGCCAAACACATTCTGGCTAGGCTTATAAATGCCCTAGGGCAGATAGCCTAGTATGAACCTATGAACCTATGTCATTGTTACTCCAGTTGTATAATGTCTAGTTATGCACCTTTTGTTATTTTGGGGGGACAGTGCCTCTGTTGACTCTTTTGTAGTGTTATACAAAGCAGATTGGGGGTTAATGGGGGGCTAGCTCCACTTAAAAAGGATAGCTGAAAGGCTAATTATCATATGCTAACATAATGCTGTGATGTGCTCATACCAAAGTAATATTCACAGAACTCATTTACACAACTTCACTATATGTGCCATTTACACTTTGGTTTCTGGTAAATCACTAAGGATAACAGACAAGTCAGTAATGGTAGACATTAGAGTTTCATACTTTTTATTGTTCAAAAAAATGTATGTTGATGCAAAACCTGTTGTTCTATTAACTTTTTAAATCAATTAAAGTAATAGTTATACATTTTCCCTGATTTCCACATGCCCATTAGTTTGGCTATATCCAGGATTCTTGATGAAGGAAGTTGAGAGTTAAGCAGACATTTTCAGTGACTCAGGAACATACCTTGTGATGATGCTAAAGCTAAATGGTTTTACTTGTTAAGGATTGATTTCTTATTATCTTTGACTGTGGATGATAATTTTAAAAGCAAATAAATGTAAAACATGAATAAAAACTTCTTCTTTTCCCATTTAGGGGTCGCCACAGCGGATCACCTGTCCGCTCATGATCGGCAGTGGAGTTTTACAGTGTCGAGTTGCCAGCCCGGCGTCCAACCTTCCACAGAAGGCACACACACACACATGCAGTCACACCTAGGGCCAATTTAGAGTGTCCATTCCACCTGCAGCATGTCTTTGGGATGTGGGAGGAAACCGGAGCACCCGGAGGAAACCCACGCGACCACAGGGAGGGCATGCAGACTCCGCAAAGAAGGCACCCCAGCCGAGGATCGAACCAGAGAACCCCTTGCTGTGAGGCGACAATGCTAACCACTGCACCACTGTGGCCACCCTAAAACATGAATAAAAACATGAGATGAAAATCTGAATTCGTATTTAACTGCTCATAAATATTATCTTTTTAAAATGTTCAGTTTTAGAATGCTGTGGATGGAACACATATCATTTAAGCCTGGTAGTGTATATGCATTCAAGCATATTTGCCACAACAATTCTGACAATTCCAACATTACTGTCATTGGACCACCTCTTGGGTTAGGCAACATCTGCTGTATTATCCAGAGTTTAACAACTATAATTTCTTGACAGTTGACTTCAAGGATCTCTATACATCTATATTCCATGCTTTAGGCATAGATGGGGTATCTATTATGAAGTACAAGAAGGGTGCTCTAACAACTGAAATACATCTAGTGGAGGAGTTACTTGATATTATACTCAGTAATAATTACATTTTTTTTCAAACAAAAATATTACTTACAAAAGACAGGAGTAGCAATGGGATCTCCGTGCGGATCCAACTTTGCCAATATGGTAATAGCATATTGGGACCAAGAATTTATATTTAATAGGGGTAGGCATAGCTGATTACATATACTTTTTTACGAGATACCTGGATGATATATTTATGATCATAAAGGGCGACAGCCAGGTGGCAACAACATTGGTCAATTATTTTAATAGTACAACCAACTTTCTACCATGACCATGAGATCCCGTATTTAGATGTTAAGTTGAATAAAAATGAACAGAAAGGTTACACAGCTAGAATTCATAATGAAAAATGTATTCCAACGTCTTTTTACATTTTTCAAGTGCCCACCCTTACCACCAAAAACGATCCGTCGTGAAGGGTCAACTATTAAGGGCAGCCAGAATGGTGACCAGTAATCTTGATATTGAAAATGAATGTGAAAATTTAAGAGGAATATTCATTAAATGAGCATACCCAAGTAACTTGTTGGATGAATTAATAGAAGAGGTAAAAAGAAAAAGATGGAATGGGTTTTATAGGCCCATTTTAGAAGATGAATACATACATGAGGGGCAGTTAACTGAACCAGGGGAGAGAATAGTAAATAGTAATACTAATTTAAATGCAAATTTTATAACAGGGTATGTGATTACCTATCATCAGGCAGCTTATAAAATGAGAAATATTATATCCAAACAAATAAAACCAGAAGTAGCAGAACTGAAGGACCAGTTTGGTAGATAACAAATGCAGCAACAACAAAACCCAAAGGATCCACCATGGCAGAGTATAAGTAAAACCTTTAATGACCAGGATAAGCACTTTTGAGTAATCCAACTCTTTTCAAATCCACGTACAAAACATAATAAAACATACAACCTGTTTAAAAAACCACATTCAACCAATAAAATTGCAATACAGCACACATCTCCAGAAGGTCCAACCAATTAAATTTCCAAGGTCTAAGCCCTTTGAGAACAGGCTTTAGTGGTTGAACACTATTAAGCCATGGCACTCTATCAGCCTGTAGATCTGCAATCCAGTTAACTTCAATCTGTTCTGTTTTGAGGGAAATATCACCCCATCTTCTGGTCAAAGTACATAACTGCAGAACCATAAATTTAAAAGTATGTCCCAAATGTTACATGCTGTGCCAGCGCATTATGTTCACCACCAGTTCTTATGTCTCTGCAGTGCTGTAAAACCCTCACCTTCAACATTCTGTTGCTGCAATATTATATACAAGAACTGGAATTTCATCTCAGGTGAAAGGGCCAAAGATTATTTACAGGAGGGGTATAAATTTAAAAAACATTTTATAGAAGGAGAAAGTTAAATTACATAGGAACCTGGGTACTTTTAAATGTGGCAGTTGCCCCTATTGTAAATATATACAAGAAGGGCATTATGTAGAAGTCAGGGACATTAAATTGAAGAACAATAATAGATGCAATTGTCAATCTAAAATGGTTGTGTACCTGGCTGGATGCCAAGAATGCCGTTCATTCTATATAGGAAAAACAGAACGAAAATTGTGAGAAAGGATTTACGAACATCTATATAGCATTTCCAGGAATAAGGGAGAAAATGCTCTAGCAAAACATGTTAATTTGAACCCAAGGCACACTTTTAAAGTTTGGATAATGCAGCAGATGTTGCCTAACCCGAGAGGTGGTCCAATGACAGTAATGTTGGAATTACCAGAATTGTTGTGGCAAATACACTTGGACACATATACACTACCAGGTTTAAATGGCATGTGTTCCATCCACAGCATTCTAAAACTGAAAATTTTAAAAAGATAATGGGCCAGATTCAGGAAGCCTCCGTGTAAGAGTTATAACTCTTACACGGAGGCTGCAGTTAAACTGTGTGATGTCAGCATGTCATGCATATGCATGAGGTGCATGAGGCATGCTGAATCACACTAGTAACTCTTACA
>NC_056744.1:1812728259-1812811912 GCF_019279795.1 Protopterus annectens
GTACTATTTTACCTGGCTAATTAATTTAGTTATTTTTCAGGTCGGTTCCAGATGGTGATCAAATATGCATGCATCATAAAGCCCTTGTCCAGTTTAGAACTTGTCTTCCACTAATGCCTTAGGAAATTAGTGTGTTATCATAATCACTAATGTTACTGTGTGACATGAGTTAGAAGAATAAGCTCTGTTTGTTAATTTTTGCAAACACATTAGTATTGTATGGGTCTCTAACAAAAAAAATCTCAATTCCAAAATCTTAAATAAAAAAGTAACAAAAACAAAAGCATGTTTATCATTTCATAATGTAATTTAAGAAGCCCTGTGTCCATATCTGAGCTCTTTAAACTGTGCATGACAAATCAGGGCAGGTATCAGCCTAGCAGAGACCTGTAGAGCCTTGTTTTACTTGGCTTGACAGCAGAAAGATTGGCAATTCATTCATGCGTTGTCAGTCCCCCGTCACCTAAATCATCTTGGTTCTTGTCTCCCTTCTGCCCCTTAGTGTCATCTTAAATATCACAGCCCCTCAGTTTTACTCCAGAAATACTTAAGGGTTAGCTCAAAGATTGCAATGATGTGAGTGTGGAGGAGAAATGGAGGTGAAACAGCTCAACATCTTCTCACTTTCAGAAAAAAAGAAAAGAAATGAAATGAAACAAAAAACAGAAGATCTGTGGTTGTAGGGGGACAGGTTGACCTAGGAGCTGCTGGTGTTAATGGGGCAGAGCTGAAAGTCACACTATTGTAAGAGAACCGGCAATATAAAACTGTAACAAAATAACAAAGGATAAATAGGTACACCAATTCCAAGCTGAGATTAAAATGAACGAGCAAATTAATTGGATCAAACACTGACCAAATACTTTTGTTTTGTTAGGTTTCCTTTATTAATGGGAAATCAGCCAACAAGGCAACACAAATATGCCTCTTAAGCCAGTCTGTGGCTGGGTTCTAAAGTTGGTAGGGGATAGCTGCTCCCAAGTTTAGTGCTGGCAAATTATTTCCTTAAAAAAAGAAAGGGGAGCCAGTGGGAAGAATAGTGGAATGAAAAGCTTCAAGAGTTATAAGAATGTGCATGTAATTTTTGAAAATGGAAACAAGGAATCAGCATGTGAGGGTCGATTAAGACATAGGCAGTAGAGTGGGGTAAATAGGGCAATTACCTCCGGTGCTGTCTTGTTCATGGTGTAATTTGTATGTGCAATAAAAATTAAAAATGTATATAAGGGAAATAGCATGGACATCTGAGATGCTCCTGCATGCCTTTTTCCCCTGCTTACATCATCCTGCTTGAGACCTGTGATTGGCTGTGCAGGTACAGGGTGATGAGGTACAAGAAAGACAATGTTTTGGGATATACCATTGGTGTCCACAGTGAGCTGAGGGATATAGTGTTTTCTAAATCCAAATTGTCCACTGTGGGCACATCTAGTACGTGGTGAGAGAAACAAGGGCAGACAAAACAAGTCTCTCGGGTAAGTAGGGTTACTTACTAGTATGCTTGTTATGTACACATGGGCAAAGTATTGAAGAGGTTGTTGGGGGAAACGTTTCATTTTTGTGCTTGTGCAAACTTGGACAAACTGCTGAAGGGGTCAAACAAAACAAAATAAAAATAACAAAAAACACCACAGCCAGCCGATAAACAGCCCATTTAAGTACTAAATAAATCACATGACTTCACATTCATGCCACCTGTAAATTCAGCAATAGATCAGTTTGAAAAAATATGTGAAAAAGAAATACATAAGATGTTGGAAGCTGAGGTGACAAAAAAGAAGACAATATATCAAAAAATGAAAGGAAGTTTTTAAAAAATCTTTCTGAGTTCACAGAGTATAGATTTATGAAACCTGATAAAGGTGGGGGGAGGGGGGTTATAATGAACCAAGTGGACTATGCAGGAAAAATGCTAGATCTTTTGAATAACCAAAATACCTATGAGATAGCTATGCTAACTGAGATAAGTAGGGCATATACAAAAAATTGATTGGTTTCTTTATGACCTAATGATGCAAGGAGTTATAGAGGAGAAAGAATATGCATTTTTGACCATTGAGACACCAGTGATTCTTGTTATTTTTGGTATACCAAAAATCCACAAGGATTTAAACAACCTCCCTTTGCATCCTATAGTAGCAACAATGAACTCAAAGACAGAGCCCATAGCAGCATACATAGATTTGCACTGTAAGAAAGCTATAAGGTACAAAAAAAAAAATTCTTAGGGACTCTTGGCATTGTTGAGAGGTTCTGAGAGACTTGTGTATAAAAGAGGCTTTCATGTTAATTACAATTGATGTTATTACTTTGTTTTCAGTCATTCTGCGTAGTGAAGGAATTGAGTTATCTGGTGATGTTTTAATGAATATTGAAGTCATACACAATGCGAAAAGAAACTTTTTGATGGGGCTGATGGAAATGATTCTGAAAAACAAGCACTTGTATTTTGAGGGGGAATATTTTTATCAGACCACTGGGGTGGCAATGAGATCTAGGCATGCCCTGTATATTTGAATCTTGTTCTGTCAGAATGGGAGGAAAGGTATGTTTTTCCATCTACATTTATGGAGAAAGTGATGGCGTGGTATTGGTACCTTGATGATATACTATTGCTTTGGAAAGGTACCGTGGAAGAAATGGGCAGGTTTGTTGAATATTTGAGCAACACCACTGCATTTCTGAGATTCATGTGGAAAACAAATGTAGAGACAGTTTATTTTTTTGGACATTTGCTTGTACAAGAATAATGAAAGTTCAAAAACAGAGTCCACTATATATAGGAAAGAAACTTACTCAAATGCCCTGCTTCATTACACCAGTTGTCACCCCCCATACCAGAAGCAAAGTGTGATTAAGGGACAAATGGTCAGGATCTCTAGATTAATTACTGATGAAGTTATTTTCAGTCAATAAATATACAAATTAATAGGAACGTTCAAAGAAAGGGGATACCCAACTAGAATTTTAGTCAAGGTTAGAAATGAAGTCTTGAAAAAGAGAACAGAGAAATGTGTTCCTATTCTCTTGACCCCAAAATGGACATCCCTTAATGACAAAAAAGTGGTGGAAAATGAAATTTAATACTTCCATACAACCATGAGACAGAATTTTAGAGAAATGCTGGACACATACTGGGATTTGTTTTTTGATGAGCATTTGAAACAAATTTTGGGTAGATCCCCAAACATTACTTACAGTAGGGGGGGTGCAACCTAAAAGGGTTTCTAGACAAGACTACAGTTACAAAGAGTCAACAGTATAATTCTAAGATGACAAAATGTAACATGTAGAGTATGTAAGTACATAAACGAAGGACCATATCTGGTGGTAGAAGGATATGGCCAAAGTATTTCATGCCCAGGGCATTGTAAATGCAATACCATCTTAGATGCTTACATTGCAACATGCACCTCATGTTCAGCTTTCTATGTAGGTAAGACTACAAGAAAGTTAAAAGAGAGAGTAGCCGAACATATAAGGGACATAAAAAAACAAGAAGACTGAAAATGCCTTATATATGCACAGTTTAGGTTGTGAAAACTTTAGGAAATTTATATTTTTTATTATTGACCGTGTCATTCCTTCTCAGAGAGGAGGTGATGTAAAAAATAAAGTTGAGAGTTTACAGTTGGAATGACAGCTTAGATTAAATGCTACTACCAAGCCAGGCATTAATGACAGTTGCACTGTGACTAGTGTTTTGAAATTAAAGTCATGGCAACTATGATTTATTATATAAAGGTTTTCTCTAGTATATATTTTAACAGACACTGTTTAATATATACAACTAGCAGCTCTCCATTGTTTATTTTTTGTGTTTTAGTTTAATATTTTAATGTTTTAAGACTTGTAAAGGATTTTTGTATGTGTATTTTTAATATTCATGTTGAATTAGAAACAATGTGATTTACTTAGTATTTAAATGGGCTGACTGATGGAAGTAATGCACTATGAGGAAGCCCAGAACGACACTAGGTGAAAGCGCATAGTGTTTAATTAAAGCTTTGACTGTTTTATTGGCTGATAGTGGTGTCTTTTGTTATTTTTATTTTGTTTTACATGCATTTATACACTCTTTGAGTGTTTTCACTTGTTTTGCTGAAGAGGTCAGTTGGGGAAATGCTTCATTTTGGTGTCACTGGAGTGCTAATGTGCCAAATACCTCATGAAATCATGCCACCCCTTAGAAGGCATATATGGTATTGTCATGGTCCTGTAGGGACACTGGGAATTAAATATACTAATCCTCATGTACAAGAATTATGTTGAGAATACTTTGGGGCAGAAGCCTCCTAGACCCAACATATCGCCAGTTTCTCTGGAAGGTACCAGTGGCAAGTAAAGCGAGGGCTATACATACATTGTTATCCACCAGTACAGGATGGCTGCTCATTCCCAAAGCTCCAGTGTGAGATATACAAACTCAAATCCAATAGTATATCTTTGCCACTATAAGCATGTCCAACATTTTTTGCTCAGTAACATTTAGGTGGGTAATCTACTGCCTGAATATTATTCTGCCATGCTGGAGAGTCACACTGGATGCACTGGGTTTTGACACAATTGAAATAAGCAAGAAACTGCTAGAGCAATAGTAAAAGCAAGCAACTTTGTGGATTGGAAAGTAAGTAGAATAGATGCAGATTCACTTTTTATAACCAGTCTTTGCATGGCACAGTCACACATCAAACAGACAGGTTATAAATCACACAAAGGCAGGAGTTTCTACAAGTATGAATCAGTCATATGTTCTGTAGTGCCCTGCCATCCCATATTAATAAGTACCACAGGTACGTAGAATACTATAGACATGCACACCCCCAACACACACACACACACACACACACACACACACACACACACACACACACACACACACACACACACACATTCAAACATACAACACACACCCATACACTCTGCAGCACACATCCCTCTCTCATGCACGCACACACACACACACACACACACACACACACACACACACACACACACACACACACACACACACACACACACACACACACACACACACGCATGTTGCATACTATGTTTACCCAACCTGCTAATGGACAGGAAAAGCTAGTACAGAAGAGCCACACCAGGCCAGTCTTTGCCCTACTTATCCTCCCCCCCCCCGTCTGATAATGAAGGCCACACACAAGTAACCAGTCATACAAACTTACACAGATGCACACCCACACAGGATGACACACAGACTATAACAAGTCATACGTTGACACTTACTTTTCACAGGTACATATAAATGTCATCCCCACACACACTCCACCCCTTACCTCTATCTGTAATTTGATTTGGTACAGTTACTCACTTTTACCCTGCTCAGATTGTTCTGATTATATCCATAGGTGCAAAGCAGCTTATATAGTCTGTCAGATGTTTTATTGTATTTAAGAATGGGTGCTCCCTGTAAAGTTTAGTGCCTGAGCTACATACCATCATAACTGCTGAAATTAAAAGACAATGACAAATAAGCAGTAATAACTAAAGTGCAACCTGCAGATTGTGTCATGTTGATGACAGTGAACCATGTACTTGGGTCATGTGTACATACATAGGGAGATAATATTCTGTGATAATTATGTGGTTAGCAGGAAATATAGACAAAGTTTCATAAATCGTAAAAGTGACTATGAATCGCCTACACAGGCACAGGACATAGGTTCATAGGTTCATAGGTTCATACTAGGCTATCTGCCCAAGGGCATTTATAAGCCTAGCCCATAGTTATGTGGCTTTCGCCACCCCTTTAGTTTGAATAAAAACTATGCCTATCATTTTTCTGTGCCTCTGTCAAGCAGTGACACTGAAGTAATCACTGGGGTATATCTGCGATCTCCCATCCATTGGTCAAGATTCCTCTTGAACAAGGCCAGCGAGGTGCTCTGCCTCACATGTACCGGGATTTTGTTCCACAGCATAGGGAGTCTCTGGGTGATGAATCTGTCCCTCCAGCACGTTCTATTTATAACCGTGTCAAGGTTTAAGTCTCCCGCCCTTGTGGTTCTGAGGGATCTAGATTTTTTGAGGTGAAGCATATTCATCAAATCTGGGTTTGACATGGCCTTATATGTCAGGCACAGGTCACATCTGAGCAAGCGGTATGAGACTGAATAGAGCTGGAGTTCTTTCAGTCGGGCAGCATAAGACATATTTTTGAGACCCTTTATCCTTTTGGTGAGGAACTTTTGGGGCCTTTCAAGCTGCAGCAGGTGTCTGGTCAGATACATTCCAAACGGGCATTGTACTCAATCATAGGTCTAATGAGTGATGAGTACAGGGGACGATGACCTCCCTTGATCTAGATGTGAATCCTTCATGATCAGGTGGGCGATATAGAAGGTTTTCCTAACTACTTTAGCAACATGAGTGTCAAAGCGAAGGCTACTGTCAACTTGGGTCCCCAGATCCCTGATGACTTTTCTGTGCTCAGTGGATTGCCACCTATATGGTAGCTAGGGGTAACCTTGTTTTTCCCGAAGGGTATGACTATGCATTTTTGGCGTTTAACTTCAGGCCATGGCTCTGGCACCAGTTATCCGTTTCTGTGAGGCCCTTCTGGAGGATATCTGTGTCAGATGTGTTTTCGACTATAGCGCCCAGTTTGCAGTCATCTGCAAACTTTGTCAGCCATAACCCTCCTGTGTTTGCTTGTACTTCAGAAAAGTAGATGCCGAACAAGAGTGGACCCAGGACTGAGCCCTGTGGGACACCACTTGTGACAGGCTTTGAGTCTGACATGGCTCCAGCAACTCTGACCCTGTGGGTTCTGTCACTTAGCCAGTTTGCAACCCATCTTGTGATGTATGGGTTTACATTCAAGCTGATGAGTTTTTCGATGATACCTGAGTGGGGTATTGTGTCAAGGCCTTTGCCAGGTCGAGGTAGGCTGTATGGACTGCCTTTCCCTCATCAATGGCCTTGGTGACTGTCTCGAAAAGTCAACCAAGTTTAAGAGGCAGGATCTGCCTTTGACAAAGCCAAACTGGGTTGGATCCAAAGTCTGCAAGTTCCCTATGTCTTTATTTATGAGTTCCATTATGATCCTCTCCATGGCTTTGCAGATAAGGCTTGTCAAGCTAATGGGGCGGTAATTTCCAGGGTCTGTGGAGGCACCGCCCTTATGAAGTGGGACCACAGTCGCCGTCGCCACTCCTTGGAGTGCGTATCCTGAGGTGAGGCTAAGATTAAACAGCTGTCCTAACTGTGGGTTTAATTCCTCGTTGAGTTCATGAAGCACACAGCCGGGGACACCATCCGGTCCCATGGATGCTGTGTTTTGCCTTAGTGAGGGCAGTTCTCACCTGGGCGTTGGAGATGTTTGGGGGCTACAATCCTCTGGAATAGATATCTCTCCTTTTGGGGGGGGGAGAAGTTTGCACTGAACCTGTCAGCCAGTATGTTAGCAATGTGTGTAGGTTCAGTAATTTTCACATCATTTTGAACTAATTCTGAGCATATCTGGGAGTTTCCTCCTAGGTTTCTAACATAGCTAAAGAAGGCCTTATGATTGTCTTTAGAGTCCTTGGCGATTTTTCTCTCAAAATTTGCCTTGGATGATTTTATGAGAGCTCTTAGTTTTTACTTATAATGATCAAAGGTGTCTTACCTTTCAAGGATTTTGCTCTATCTTGTAGTAGCTTCCTCCTTTTGTTGTAGAGCTTGTTTATGGCTGGGGTCCACCAGACTGGACGCTTGCCTTTGGTACAGAGAGTCTTAGTTTTGTTTGGGATTGCCTGATCAATGCAGTCCTGTAGGTGCTGGTAGAAGGCATTTGTAAGTGATTCAGCGGTTTGAGTAATGTTTACCACTGGCTCAGGGGCCTTAAAGGAGACCACACTAGTTTTTAGAAGTGTGAAATCGGCTTTTGAGAAGTTTTTCACTGTGGTCTTTTTTGTTTCAGGTAAGGCGGGATGAGGACCTCCAGCGAGATTAGTTTATGATCTGATCTCACCAGTGAGGGGTATACTTCCGGTGTTGAACATTTTGATCCCATGTTCGTGATGATGAGATCAAGTATGTTTTCTCCTCTTGTGGGGATGGTGACTAGTTGTTCCATGGCATTTGAGTTTATGAACTCCAGGAATCTTTGGGTTAGAGTGTTCGGGCTTGAGTAGTGTTCCCAGTCTATATTAGGGTAGTTGAAGTCACCTAGTATGATGGTGTTTGGAGATACATTTATCCCCTCCAATGTTTTCAGGAAGGCCATGTGAGGTTCCTGAGTTTGAGAGGGTGGCCTGTAACATGCTACAAATTGCAGAGCACTGGTTAATTGCACCTGGATGGTCTCCGATGCATCGTGCATTGCCACCAACCTTGAGGTGTGGGTGTCCTTTATGAATATGGACACCCCCCCTCCTTTCTTGGTGTTGTCCGAATTTTATTCAACAAATCACTGAAGCCTCCACGATGAATTAGCAGCAAAGAATTTTATTTTTAAAACGAAACAAGCGCTTTCACGCACCTAACAAGTGCTCTTCATCAGGTTACAAAATTTAAGAATAAACATTGCTCTTATATAGTTGTGGCATACACCCTAATTAGCAGCATTTTTTGGCGGCTAGAAATAATTTATCAATTAGGAGTCACTCAAATTCATTAATGCTTAAAGCCGCAGTTCATAAAAATGTTCCATTTAGAATCTAATGCTACTTGTAACATCTTTCCACTACTATAGTGAATGATCTAAAAAATATATTAAAATGTAGTAAAATACATACAAATACATTTCCTACAATTTATCAAATAACTATATATACATGAACCTTTAATATAGCCCTATTATATACATATTTATGATTCCTATTATTCCTATCTACGAAGATCCATATAAGTATCTTTAATAAAATATGATATATTCATTTATAATTTCATAGATTCTGAATAACAGTTCATCCTGCATATTGTTTAAGGACTATCAATGTATGAAACTGATAATAACAAATAAGTATTTCATGTAATATATCGAACTAAGTCAGATATATAAACTGTAAATGTAAAATAAAACGTATAGAAGAAAGAACAAGGTGGTAAGAATGAAACAACAAAACAATGATAAGGAAGAAAAGAATAAGAAAAGAATAAAGTAAGCCAAGAAGAAAGAAGGAAGAAAAGGGATAAGAAAGGAAAGGAGAAGGAGGGGGGGGAAGGGGGGGGAAGGGAAAGGATAGGGACAAGGAGGAGGGGAAGGAAGAAAGGAAAGGGGAGGAAAAAGGAAGAAAAGAACAAAAGAAAGAGAAAAGAAGACGAAGGAATAAAAAGGGGAGGAAAGGAAAAGAAAGGAGATGTATAATGAGAAAAAAGAAAAGGAAAAAAGGAGAAATTTATAACTATTGTAAATTGTCCGAATTTTGAGGCCGGAACGCATGATATGAGGTGAAACCTGTTAGTGCTGGGGTGCTCTCAGGAGCCTTGAACCAGGTTTCTGTCACAGCACAGACATCGATGTTCTCCATATTGAGAAGGGCCTCGAGTGCGTGCATCTTGAGAGTGAGACTTCTGGCATTGAGCAGCATTACCCTTAGTTTTTTTTCCTTTTTGGTGTTCTAGGGTGGTAGGTTTAGAATTTGAGCCTTGCCTAAAAAAGGCACTATGGGGGTGGCAAGAGCCTTTGCCAATATCCGGAAGCCCAGGGGTGACAGGTGCAAGCCGTCCCTTGCGAAGCAGCGTGGCTTGTCCAGCATGTCATCCCAGGCAGACCGACATTGGATCCCCTTTGAATGACACCAGAATTTAAGCCAATTATTAAAGCTGATCATCTTATCACTGTATTGTGGCATCATTCTAGGTGAAGGTAGGATACTGCTCAAGGTCAGGGTCATACCTGCCTGGGCTACATAATCAGAGAGCTCCTCGATGTCCCTTTCATGTAGTCCAAGGAGGTACGTCTCAGGTCGTTGACACCAGCGTGGACAATGACTGAGTCGTACTTGTACCTGCTGTTGAGAGACCTGAGTGCTTGCGTTATGTGGCGGATTCTAGCGCCCGACAGGCAGCTTACTGTGACCTTCTCCTTACTCAGTCTGGTGAGCGGGACATCAGTGTGTCTGACTATGGAATCACCAATGACAAGTGTGTCTGGCATTTTGTTTGGCCTTAAGGGCTGTGACTGTTTGACACTCTGACTGTGTGGTCTATGTGTTGCATGTGTTGGGTCGTGAGGTGGTAGTTGTTTGGGTGTCTGCTTTGGTGGCCTCTGCTGTTTTGGTAAATTTTGATCAGAGCCTCCAGTATGTCTTTGTGTGAGTATGTGTATGATTTGAAGTTGTGATGGTACCATGTGTGACTGGGTATGTATTGTGTGTGGTTACCTTCTCCTCCTGTCTGGTCTTGCCAGTCCTATGTTGAGAGAGCTCAGCCTCCAGTTTGGCCGTATAGTTGCATCTCTCGCATGTATTTGTGTTTTGTGGGAGAAGGAGAGGATTGTCTGTGTACATGAGGCAATTGTAACATTGCCTCAATATTCCCAGGTTCACCAGTTGAGCTGGAGAGGACACTAGCAACTGATCCCTCGACATACTAGAAGTAGTAGATAAAGAGACTTTCAAAGGACTCCGGGGGAAGTGGGTTTTAGGCTGGTGGGGTACTATCTATAATAAGAGTGCTTTATCAAGGTGCAAGTACTGTAGGAGTAAGTGCTAGGCTTTACAGATAGAGAATAGTCTACTTGGGAATCAAGTAGAGATGAACTTTTCAGTTATAGGATATGCTGGTTAGATCAGCAGTACAGCTCGAGGAAGGTAGTTCTAAGGGAAAATTTGAAGAGTGGAATTTAGATGGCCCGAATAGTTTAACCTTGTTTAACCGCCGCTGCTCTTGTGTGCAACAGTGGCGCTAACGCGCGTTTAGCGTGTTTTATAGCAGGGGGCTGAAGGGAGCTAGGAATTGGCCCAAAACGACCAATGGACTACTAGTTTCTGGCTGAAACTTCACCAAATCGGACAAAAAGGCCGCTCAGTGCTTCCCACTCCCACTGGTAAGCAAAGAAACTTCCCTCCTTCCTAATAAGGCAATGGATCAGTAACAGGAACTAAAAACAAAGCCCAGGGATCAGCAACTCTGAAACTGGACTACTCTAGTTCAGTAAGGCGGGAAAACAAGAGATTTTTTTTATACAGAGTCAAGGAAAAAACAGACAGTAAATGCTATAAATGCTTTTAAGCGGCTAGCACACTTGAGTGTGTTAGCCTACAGGTAAAATTAAGCAACAAATAACTTTTTAAGAGTGCAAAACAGTTAATCAACACAAAAACAGTTTAAATAGAATGCAGAGCTGTATAAACAGGCTAAGATGCAGTCGCTAAGCAGTAAATATTCAAAAGCCAGAAAAAATACTTAAATCAGTTATAGCAAATACAGTTATAACAAATGCTCTGAAATATACTGTATATTTCCAATATGTTTGAGAAGGACAGTCAGAACACAAGAAGGTTCAGGCGAAAAAGAAAAAAAAAGTTTTGTTTTACTTTTTGAAAAGGGAAAAAGGAGGAACAGAAGGCCTTATCAAATGTTCTCTCTGTATTAAGAAGAATGAGCTAATGACACTAGACTGGGAGGTGTGTCACAGTAGGGGCGGGCAACTGCAAAGCCACCAAGTATAAGAGCACTACAGAGTCAAAGAGAGAAATAGCAAATGTGCCTCACTACAATGTGGAAGAAAAAAATAGCTTCTTTATTTATTTTATATTTGTTGACCGGGATAGTCTGACTGGATATATGTCCATTTTCAGCAGAGGCCCGGGGAGAAAAGTTCCAAGATAATAGGTTCATACGTTTCATAGGTTCATACTAGGCTATCTGCCCAAGGGCATTTATAAGCCTAGCCCATAGTTATGTGGCTTTCGCCACCCCTTTAGTTTGAATAAAACTATGCCTATTATTTTGCTGTGCCTCTGTCAAGCAGTGACACTGAAGTAATCCCTGGGGTATATCTGCGATCTCCCATCCATTGGTCAAGATTCCTCTTGAAACAAGGCCAGCGAGGTGCTCTGCCTCACATGTACCGGGATTTTGTTCCACAGCATAGGGAGTCTCTGGGTGATGAATCTGTCCCTCCAGCACGTTCTATTAATAACCGTGTCAAGGTTTAAGTCTCCTGCCCTTGTGGTTCTGAGGGATCTAGATTTTTTGAGGTGAAGCATATTCATCAAATCTGGGTTTGACATGGCCTTATATGTCAGGCACAGGTCACCTCTGAGCAAGCGGTATGAGACTGAATAGAGCTGGAGTTCTTTCAGTCGGGCAGCATAAGACATATTTTTGAGACCCTTTATACTTTTGGTGAGGAACTTTTGGGGCCTTTCCAGCTGCTGCAGGTGTCGGGTCAGATACATTCCGAATGGGGCATTGTACTCAATCATAGGTCTAATGAGTGATGAGTACAGGGGGACGATGACCTCCCTTGATCTAGATGTGAATCCCTTCATGATCAGGTGGGCAATGTAGAAGGTTTTCCTAACTACTTTAGCAACATGAGTGTCAAACGAAAGGCTACTGTCAACCTGGGTCCCCAGATCCCTGATGACTTCTTCTGTGCTCAGTGGATTGCCACCTATATGGTATAGTAGAATAATACACACTGAACATTTAGTAAATGCTAATTTCAAGCAGATTACAGCCATAAGCAATACCAGCATTTAGCACATATAGTACTAACTTATTATAAAACACTTTACAAAACATAACATTATTTTCAAAGTTATATATACATACATTACATTCAGGTTCAAGACACATTGAGCAGCAGTTATACAACTGACCCTTCCTGAAATGGTGTGGTAGAAAAAAGTTAGTAGCACTTGAAGGTAAGACACCCAAGTAATAGGGAGGTCACTAGTCAAGGTTAGTGCAAGGACATAACCAATGAGTTTTGAAGCATTTCTTGAGTTTGTTTTTGCATTGAGTTAGTGAGGGTTCTAGGGTCAAGTCAGTTGGGAGTCTGTTCCATGTTTTTCCAACAGAGTTGGCAGAGAGTCCCCAGCTGAGTAGTTGGATTTGTGTTTGAACTAGAAGTCTAGTCGATGATCGCATGTGACTTGTTATGTTAACAGTAGTACGTGTAAACCTTTTTGTAAGTGTTGCTTTAACTGAGCTGAATTGAGGAGGGTTACCAGCTGCAACTCTGCACTGAGATACCAGAAGACTAGAAGTTTATCAGCTTCCAAAAAACCGTAAGTTTCCTGTTTATTTTATTTATTTATTTATTTTGCTTATTCTTACTTTTTATCGCACTTTTTATTGTCTGCTGCCTACTTTTTTACTGCATTTTATTACTATAAACTAAACTGCACTGATATACTGCAACTGTCTGCTTTACTGGGCCTGTTAAATCATATTTTTTGCTGTTTTCATTGTTTGCAAAGCTTTTTTTCTTCTATTTTTTCTGTTTGTAATGTTGTTGTTTATCTTTCGGCTTTTTCCCGGTAAGGGCGTCACCACAGTGGAACTCTGGTCTGCTAATGATTGGCAGTAGAGATTTTACGAAATGCCGAGGTGCAAGCTCAATGCCCAACCTTCAATGAAGGCACTCCCATTTACGCACGCATGTCTTTCAAACGCTACCCAACCGTGAGGAGGACATGCAGACTCCACACAGAAGGCACTCCCAAACCAAGCCAAGAATCAAATGGGAGAACCTCTTGCTGTGAGGTAACAACGCTACCGCCGTACCACCGAGTACTTACTGGAAATTTTCTGTTTGTAAAGTATCTGATTTTTGTTCCATTTTCCTGCCAAGCAATGTTTTAAATAACTGACTTGATTACTGTTTAAAGAATTCTTTAGAGTCTCCTTTCTGTTTTTTACTGTTTAAAACATTTATTTAGATTCTCACTGCTGTTTTCTGCTGGAGTAAATATTTCTTCAGTGTTTTCTGCTTAAAATAGTGTAGCTAGTAGTTGTAGCATAGTCCAGATGCAGGTTTGTTACATCTGAACTTGTTTGTTTGCAGTGACTGTTTGTTCTGAGCACATTTTACAAGCCATCTTTGATTGGAAGGGGCCTTCTGTACTCTGGTGAGAAGAGTGTGCTGACTAGATCCTGTCTGATGGAGGGTGGTAGGTCTAGAGCTTGGAGTAAGCACCCTCATTGGTTCTTTTGAACTTCTTTGAATTTACTTTTAGGTTTTAAGCTTCTGGTATTTAAGCCCCACATTTGAGTGGGTTCTGCGTTGCGCAGCACTGCACATTGCTAAGCATAGCCGGACAGATAATTTCGACAATTTTTCCTTAGATAAGACTGTATCACATTAGTGTAGTCTTCATTTTTAGCACATTTTTGATCCAAGACACATCACTATTGAAGCCGTGAAAGCACCCCCACTGTGATAACAGCTCTTCAGACCTAGCATTATGGGTAGTTGGACTACCCTGGTTTCTCCTGCCAACCTTGCTGATTTGGGCCTCCTGAGGCAGTGTAGCAACTGCTTCATATATACTGACAACCCTCTACTAATAACTCACTCTAGTACAGAGTGCGAGAGATGCGTCTACACCAGAAGTCCGGAATCCTTGTTCTCTCACACCCGAAACAGTAACACTGAAGATGTTGTCAGTGTATCCACCACTAATGATGCACATAGTACACATCTAATACATAAATCAACATAGAGAGGTTCTCTCAAAAAATATACCAAAACACCAGAGACCACCAAAACACAACGCTGCTACAACAAACACAATTCCCACAGCACCCAAGACACAAAGTAACACCAGTCTCTCATCCACCATGTCCTTAAGTTGTAGCACTCCATAACCACATTTTCTTGTCATTGGAGACTCCATAGTGAGACACACAGATGCCCCACTTATGAGGCTGGACAAGGAGAAAGCCACAGTCAAATGTCTATGCAGCACCATTATTCATCAAATCAAGTCCACACTCAGGTCTCACAGCAACAAGTACCATTATGACTCTGTCATAATTCATGTTGGAGTGAATAACCTGAGATGTACCACACTGGACTATATGAAGAGAGACATGATTGAGCTTTTCCCTTGCCTTAAGCAGTGTACTGCCCTCATCTAGACTGATGCCGCAGTACAAACAAAAAATGATTAATTTCAATAATTGTCTTCATTTTTGGTGTCATCCAAAGGGGATCCATTTTTTCTCAGCCTGGGAGGACATGACCAACAAACCTCACTGCTTTGCCGTAGAGTTTGCACCTGGCTCCACTGGGCTTTTGGCTGCTAGCAAAGGCTCTTGCCTCCCCCATAGTGCCTTTTTAGGTAAGGTCATGAAAACGAACTTGCCAACATGAAATTTGCCAATAACAAAATAAAGGTTATGCTGCTAAATGCTAGGATTTGAAACCAAAAACTACACACCCTGGAAGAACCTCTGTCATTGGAGGATGTTGATGTCTATGCAGTCACAGAAACCTGTTTCAAGGCCTTAGAGAGCATCCCGGCCTTGCAAGGCTACAACACCTTCCACACCTTCAGACCATAAAACAAGCTTGTCTAGAAGAAAACAGTTTTTAGTACTTAATAAATAAGCACCTATCTAGGCAAGTTTAAGGGTCAGCTCCCAGTGTTTTCTCCTGTCTACCTGATGAATCTGGGCACCTTGGGGCACTGCAGCAATTGCCTCATGTACACAGACAACCCTCTCCTCCTACCACTCAACACTACAACCTATGAGAGATGCATTTATATAGCCAAACTGGAAGCAAAGCTCTCTTCACCCAAGACTGGACTAGACAGTCAAGAGGAGAAGGTGAACACTTGCACCACACCACACTCATCACATAATCCCTCAAAACCTACACTATCAAAACACACACATAGAAACACAAAACACACACCTACATTCACAGAGATGCTCAATGAAAATCTGCCCAAGAAACAGAGACCTTCAAAGCAGAAATGCAAGCAACCTCCAAACCCCAGCACAACCCAAATGACACATAGCCCACAAACTCAGTCTGCCACTTAACCACAGCCCTATAAGGCATAACAACGTACCCAGCACTCTAGTCATAGGTGATTCTATAGTCAGACACACTGATGTTCCACTCACCAGGATAAACAAGGAGAAAGTTACTGTCAGCTGCCTGTCGGGTGCCAGGATCTGCCACGTAACACACGCACTCAGGTCACTCCACAACAAGTACAAATATGACTCTGCTATTGTCCATGTTGGTGTGAATGACCTCAGATGTACCTCCCTGGACTACATGAAAAGAGACATGGAAGAGCTCTCCGATCTTGTAGCCCAGGCAGGTATGACCCTAGCCCTGAGTAGCATCCTGCCTTCACCCAGAATGATACCACAGTACAAGGATAAAATGATTGACTTCAACAATTGGCTAAGCTTCTGGTGTCATTCTAAGGGGATACAGTATCTGTCTGCCTGGGATGACATGATCAACAGACCACGATGCTTTGCCAGAGATGGTCTGCACATGTCACCCTTGGGATTCCGGATACTGGCTAAGGCTCTTGCCACCACTATAGTGCCTTTTTTAGGCAAGATTCAAATGACAAATTCATCACTGTAACAGGTACAAGCAAGCAAAATCTGAGGGTAATGCTACTCAGTGCTAGAAGTCTAAACCTCAAAATGCACTCACTCGAGGCGCTCCTTAAAATGCAGTACATCGACATCTGTGCAGTGACAGAGACCTGGTTCAAGGCTCCAAAGAGCACCCCTGCATTACCAGGCTATAATTCATACCACACCTTTCAGCCACCTAACCTGGACCGAAACACTAAAGGCGGAGGCGTGTCCATATTCATTAAGGATATCTACACCTCCAGGTTAGTTTCTCAGCATAATGAATCCGAGATTATCCAAGTGCAACTAACTCTGGACAAGACTGCAATCCAAATTGTAGCTTGCTACAGATCCCCCACCATGCCCCAGGATTCCCACTTCTCATTTCTTGATACACTGGAAAATATTAGGGTACAGCCCAACACCCTAATAATGGGTGATTTCAACTACCCCACCATTAACTGGGAAAACTACTCGTGTACTAACTCGTTTGCTCAATGTTTTCTGGAATTCATAAATTCCAACGCCTTAGATCAACTTATCCACACCACCACCAGGGGCAGAAATATCCTAGACCTGGTCATTACCAACATGGGCAACTAGTGTTCCACACGAGAGGTCAGTTCCTCGTTGGTCAGATCCGACCACAAGCTCATCACCCTAGACATCCACATCCCGCCGCCACCCCCCATTAGGGAAACCACCAAAAAAATTTCTCCAAAGCCAACTTCACGCTTCTTAAGACAGAAGTGGCAAACCTCACGACACCCATGCAGATGGACAATAGAGGTATGACTGCTGAATCCTACACAAATGCACTTTATAAGCACTTACATGAGTGCATAGATCATGCTATCCCTAACAGAACCAAGATGCTATCCTCCAAAAAAAGGAAGCCAATCTAGTGGCCCCCTGCCATAATCAAACTCTACAACAGAAGAAAGAAACTGTTGCAAAAAAGAGTAAAATCCCATGATTGGAGGAACTCCATGGTCAGCCTCAGTAAGAAGCTGAGATCCCTCATAAAATCCTCCAAAGCTAGTTATGAAAACAAAATTGCCACTGATTCTAAAGACAACCACAAAGCATTCTATAGCTATGTCAAGAATCTCAATGGCAACACTCAGATCTGCTCTGAGTTACAGCACAATGACACTAAATACACAGAACCAACTGATACTGCCAACATCATAGCAGATAGGTTCAGTGATAAGCTAACTTTACCCCCCTCTCACCCCCTAAAGAGCCCATCTCTATACCAGAAGAATGCAAAATTCCTGTAATCAAGGCTGCACAGGTAAAAAACACACTCTCCAAAGCCAAGAATACAGCAACCATGGGACCTGACAACATCCCAGGCTGCATTCTACATGAAATATAAAATGAACTGGCACCCCCACCTAAGTACCATGTTCAATCATAGCCTCACCTCAGGCTTTTTGCCCACTGAATGGTGCACATCGATGGTTATCTCACTCCACAAAGGGGAAGCCACCAAAGACCCTGGGAACTACCTCCCCATCAGCCTGAAGAGCCTGGTCTGCAAGGCCATGGAACGTATCATCATGGAACTTATAAACAAATACATTGGTAATCTCCAAACTCTGGACTCCACCCATTTTGGATTTGTAAAAGGCAGATCATGTCTCCTAAACCTGACAGACTTCTTTGAAGCAGTAGCCAAAGCCATAGACGAGGGTAAGGTGGTTCACACAGTCTATCTAGATCATGCCAAGGCTTTCAATCCTATCCACCACTCTGGAAATATAGATAAACTCACTAAACTAGGTATAAATCCCTGTGTCACAAGATGGGTTGCCAAATGGCTCACTGACAGAACCCACACTGTGAAAGTAGCAGACTCCAAATCTGACTTCAGACCAGTGACAAGTGGAGTACTACAGGGTTCAGTCCTGGGTCTTCTCCTGTTTGGTATCTACTTCTCTGAAGTACAGGCTAACACAGAAGGTCTTTGGCTAATGACGTTCGCAGTTCACTGGAAGCTAGGAGCCATAATTGAAACTCCTAACGATGTGGACATCCTACAAAAGGGCCTCACTTAGATGCCTGGTGTCAAAGCCATGGTCTCAAGCTCAATGTCAAAAAGTGCAATGTCATCCCCTTTGGTTAAAAATTCTGTACCCATGAACTACCACATAGGCAGTAGTCTACCTACCATCGAAAGTGTGAAAGAGACCTTGGGACACAAGTGGAAAGAGGTCTCTCCTTTGATAATCACATTGCCACAGTATTCAGGAAATCCTTCTATGTGGCACACCTCATCACAAAAGGTTTCTCATCCAGGAAAAAAGAGGTCATTGTTCCCCTCTAATCATCACTCATTAGAACCATTATAGAGTACAACGCCTCTTTTAGTATGTACCTCACAAGACATCTACAACAACTGGAAAAGCTGCAGAAATACATCACAAAGAGGATTACCGGCCTCAAACAGATGCCCTACTCAGACCATCTCAAAAAACTCCAGCTTTACTCCATCGCATATGGCCTACTCAGAGGCAATCTCTGCCTAACATGCAAACCTATATCAAACCCAGAGCTGTTGGACATACTCCACTTAAAGAAATGCCAAGCCCTCCAAGCTACAAACTCTAGGGACCTAAATCTTGCCACCACAATAAACAGAACATGCTGGAGGGATAGATATCTGTCCCAGAGACTTCCCATACTCTGGAACAAACTACCTATCTATGTCAAACAAAGCTCCTCATTAGCACTCTTCAAGAAAAATCTTGATGATTGGATGGGAGATAGGAAATTCACCCTGGGATCACTTCTTTGGCTCTGCTCGATTGGGGCACAGGAAGATAATTTTCTTGGGTGGCAAAAGCCAGGGTACCTTTTTGGCTAGGCTTATATAGGCCCTAGGCCCAATAGTCTAGTACCTACCTATGAACTTCTCTGCCACTCCCGACTTCTTCATACAATACCACAGCTCCTCTCTAGGTATGCTATCACATACTTTCTCCAAGTCCACAAAGACACAGTGCAGCTCCTTCTGACCTTATCTATATTTCTCCAACACTTTCCGAGCAAACATCACATCTGTAATGCTCTTTCCTGGCATGAAACCATACTGCTGGTCACTAATCATCAACTCCCTTCTTAACCTAGCTTTCACTACTGTTTCTCATAATTTCAAGTTGTGACTAATTAGTTTTATCCCTCTGTAGTTACTACAGCTCTGCACATCACCCTTATTCTTAAAATAGGTAGCAAAACACTTTTTCTACACTCCTCAGGCATCCTCTGACTTTCCAGGATTGCATTAAACAATCTGGTTAAAAGCTCCACTGCAATTTCTCCTAAGCACTTCCATGTTTCCACTGGTATGTCATCTGGAGCAACAGCTTTTCCATTCTTCATCCTCTTCATTGCTGTCCTTACTTCCTCCTTGCTAATCTGTTTCACTTTCTGATTCACTATCCCCACATCATCCAACTTCTCTCTCCCTCTCATTCTCTTCATTCATAAGCCCCTCAAAGTACTCTTTCCATCTGCTCAACACACTGTCCTCACTTGGTGAGTATGTTTCCCTCACTATCCTTAATCACCCTTACCTGCTGCACATCTTTCTCAGATCGGTCCCTCTGTTTAGGCAATTGGTACAGGTCCTTTTTCTCCCTCTTTAGTGTCCAACCTTTCATACAACTTTCCATATGCCTTATCCTTGGCCTTCATCACCTCTCTCTTTGCCATGGTCCTCATCACCTTATACTCCTGTCTTCTTTCTTCATCTCTCTGACAATCCCACTTCTTCTTCACCAGCCTCTTCCTCTGTATACTCTCCTGTACTTCCTCATTCCACCACCATATCTTCTTGTCCTCCTTCCTCTGTCCAGATGTCACATCAAGCACCTTTCTAGCTGTCTCCCTTACCAGTTCTGCTGTAGTTATCCAGCTATTTGGTAACTCTTCACTGCCCCCCAGTGCCTGTTTTAACTCTTCCCTGAACTCCTCCTCACAATCACACTTTTTCAACTTCCACCATTTGATCCATGGCACTGCCCTCACACTCCTCCTCTTGATCACCACCGTCATCCTACAGACCAACATTCTATGCTGCCTAACTACACCTTCTCCTGTCACCACTTTACAGTCTCCAGTCTCCTTCAGACTGGCCCTCCAGCATAGGATATAATCCACCTGTGTGCATCTTCCTCCACTCTTGTATGTCACCCTATGCTCCGCCCTTTTCTTTACGCAACTGAAAATAGAAACTTTGTAATGGACATTAGTACTATAGACAACAGAACATTTCATGGTGTGAAACTTGCTATCTTGGATATTTAGACACTCAAGAATTTTGGTTTGTGACCACAGTGTTCCACTTTATTTTTTGATATTTGCACAAAACACAAAAGCAATACATAATTAAACAGAACAGAACGTTTCACAATATGAAACTTATTTCAGATTATTCTTCCCATCTTTATAGAGTTAAAATGTGCCTTCAGCATGTGCTTCTCTAGATTTAGGTCACCATCAATTTCTATTGTTCTATAAAGAAAAAAAGAAGTAATAATAATTTCATCTTCATTAAGGGAGTTCTATTTACACAACAGTGAATATGAAGAGAACTACCAACAGATTAGATGGTTTTATGTAAAGCGATGAAGACGGACTTCATACATCTAATGCAGTTTAAGAAAACTACAGACCCCACACACACACTGGCACTGACACAATGAGCTTTGGGTGCACCTTTTAACATTTCTGCCTAACAACAATAAGTGTTCACAGCACACACTGTCTACTACAATCATGGAGTAAAGAAAAAAAAAAAAAACTTTCCTGCCATTAGAGTGGCTTTACTTTCTAATTCCACAAGCTGTTCCTGTCATTCAGCCACATCAGTGTTGTCTGTGTGATAATCACATGTACAATGGACACTGCAATAAAAAAATGCAAAAGTAAAAATAGCTGGAGTACTGACACTGGCGTGTGTGCCTGAATGGGGTGCACAACTCGAAAATAAATGGTGAAAAATGACATCTGATCACTGTTAATCAGATAAGGCCAATGGCCATTGGTGTCTTTTCAGAGGTAATCCAAGTACACTGGTGTGGGTATCTGCACTGCTCAGAAAGTATCCAGGAAAATCTGTAGGAATTTCACCTAAGAGAACAGGATGAAGCTCAATATAAGGTCATGACCTTAACATCTGGGCTGCACTACCATACAATAACAGACACTGACAAGGGATGGACCATACCTCACATCCATCAAGAAAAATGACACAGCCCTAATGTTAACCCACTACTCTGTATCTGGCTTAGGAAGCCAACTCAAGGTCTTAGGATTAAAGGATACAAATAGCAGAGAATACGTGGGTCCTGTCATATAACACGTCAACTTCCCCTGAACACGTAAGCAGTGTACATGATACTATGCACGGTGAGTGTTACTCTTGAAGATGACTGAATTGTTTAGCTAAGGCAAAACTCCAAGTTCACCTTTACCATAAAGAGGGATTTGTCTGAAGGGCAAACATGACCTGAATGGAAGAACACCCGGGGGGCTTTCGTTTAACAGCCCAAGTTACGGTTATCCAAAACCTAGTTAAGCAGAGATGTTGGTTTACAATCTGGAGATTCTAAAGTTAAATGAGATGCTAAACGGGTTCCATTACTGAGCCCCATGAAACACCACCAATCACTGCACTGTAACGGTTCGATTCCTTAGCCAATTTAGTGTTCATCTCACTATATACAGATATAATTAAAGTGTGTTTAGTTTGATTATTATGCTAGGATGAGGAATTACAAATCTTTATCAGCTTTACACCATAATAGTTTACATTTGTTAAAGGTAGAACTTGTGTAATGAATGTGGCAAGGTTAACAGAGGATGTTGGGACTGGCCATGCTGTATAAACATGAACTTGTGTAATGAATGTGGCAAGGTTAACAGAGGGTATTGGGACTGGCCATGCTGTATAAACATGATACCCTGACCTGGCAATACCATTAATACCTATAAAATGTAATGCCCCAGAAGAAGCAGAAATTGCACCCTGCTAGTTCCTAGATTGCACCCTCACCTTGCAATGCCTTTAACACCTATAAAATCTAATGACCCAAAAGTAGGAATAATGACCCCCTGCTACTGACTAACCACTGCTAGATCCTAGACTGCTACCCCGACCTGGTAATGCCTTTAATACTTATAAACTCTAATGACCCAAAAGTAGCAGTAACGACCCCCTGCTAATGACTAACCCTTGCTAGATCCTAGACTGCTACCCTGACTAGGCAATGCCGTTAATACCTATAAAATCTAACATCCCAGAAGTAGCAGTAATTACTCTCACCTACTGAATAACCCCAGCTAGCGCCAAAACTGCTACCCTGACCTGGCAATGCCTTCGACATCTATAAAATCTAATAACGCAGAAGTAGCAGTAATGAACCCCTGATACTGACTAACCACTGCTAGATCCTAGACTGCTACCCCGACCTGGAAATGCCTTTAATACCTATAGAATCTAGTGACACAAAAGTAACAGTAAATTACTCCCTGCTACTGAATACCCACTGCTAGCTTGGTGATTGCTACCCTGACCTGGCAAATGCTTTCAGACCTATAAAATCTTATGACCCCAAAGTAGCGGTAACTACCCCTGATACTGAATAAACCCTACTAGCTCCTAGACTGTTACCCCAACCTGGCAAATGCCTTTAGTACCTATATTATCTAACTACCCAGAAGTAGCAGTAATTACCTCCTTATACTGAATAACCCCTGCCAGCATCTAGACTCCTACCCCGACCCGGCAGTGTCTTTAATACCTATAAAATCTAATGATGCAGAAGTAACAGTAAATTATCCCCTGCACTGAATAACCCCTGATAGCTCCTAGACTGCTACCCTGACCTGGTAATGCCTTTAATACCTATAAAATCTAACACCCCAGAAGCAGCAGTAATCACCCCTTGCTAATGACTAACCACTGCTAGATCCTAGACTGTTATCTGACCTGGCAGTGTCTTTAATACTTATAAATCTAATGACCCAGAAGTAGCATTAAATTACCCCCTGCTTCTAAATAGCCATTGCTAGATCCTAGACCACTACCCTGACCTGGCAATGGTTTCAATACCTATAAAATCTAACAGCCCAGAACTAGCAGTAATTACCCCCTGCTACTGTTTAACCACTGCTAGATCTTAGACTGTTACACCGACCTGGCAATGCCTTTTACATCTATAAATCCTAACACCCCAAAAGTAGCAGTTATTACCCCCACTACTAAATAACCACTGCTAGCTCCTAGACTGTTACCCCCACCTGGCAAATGCCTTTAATACCTACATAATCTAATTACCCAGAAGTAGCGATTATTACCCCTGCTACTGAATGACCCCTGCTAGTTCATAGACTGTTACCCTGACCTGGCAATGCCTTTAATACCTATTACATCCTACATTTCAGAAGTGCAGTAATTACCCCCTGCAACTGAATACCCACTGATAGCTCCTAGACTGTTACCATGACCTGACAATGCCTTTAATACCTATAAAAAGTCTAATGTCCCACAAAAAGCAGTAAATTACCCCCTGCTAAGAAATAACCACTGCTCAGTCATAGACTGCTACCCTGACCTGGCAGATGCCTTTACTACTTATGAAATCTATATTCCTAGACATGGGAATAATTGCCCCCTGATACTGAATAACCACTGCTAACTTCTAGACTGCTACCCTGACCTGGAAATGCCTTTAATACCTATAGAATCTAGTGACACAGAAGTAACAATAAATTACCCCCGGTACTAAATAACCATGACCTGCCAAAGTGCCAATGCCTTTAAAACCTACAAAATCTAATGCCCCAGAAGCAGCAGTAATTACCCCCTGCTAGCTCCTAGACTGCTACCCCAACCTGGAAATGCCTTTAATACCTATAAAATGTAATGACCCAAAAGCAACAGTAAATAACCTCCTGCTAGTGAATAACCGCTCCTAGTTCCTAGACTGTTACCCAGACCTGGAAAATATCTTTAATAACTACAAAAACTAATGACCCAGAAGTAGCGGTAATTACCTCTGCTACTGAATGACCCCTACTAGATCCTAGGCTGCTACCCCGACATGGCAATGCCTTTGACACCTATAAAATCTAACGACCCAAAAGTAGCAGTAATTACCCCCTGCTAATGACTAACCCTTGCTAGATCCTAGACTGCTACCCTGACCTGGCAATGTCTTTCACACCTATAGGATCTAGTGACACAGAAGTAACAATAAATTACCCCCGGTACTAAATAACCATGACCTGCCAATGCCTTTAAAACCTACAAAATCTAATGCCCCAGAAGCAGCAGTAATTACTCCCTGCTAGCTCCTAGACTGCTACCCCAACCAGGAAATGCCTTTAATACCTATAAAATGTAATGACCCAAAAGCAACAGTAAATTACCTCCTGCTAGTGAATAACCACTCCTAGTTCCTAGACTGTTACCCAGACCTGGAAAATATCTTTAATACCTACAAAAACTAATGACCCAGAAGTAGTGGTAATTACCTCTGCTACTGAATGACCCCTGCTGGATCCTAGGCTGCTACCCCGACATGGCAATGCCTTTGACACCTATAAAATCTAATGACCCAAAAGTAGCAGTAATTACCCCCTGCTAATGACTAACCCTTGCTAGATCCTAGACCACTACCCTGACCTGGCAATGGTTTCAATACCTATAAAATCTAACAGCCCAGAACTAGCAGTAATTACCCCCTGCTACTGTTTAACCACTGCTAGATCTTAGACTGTTGCATCGACCTGGCAATGCCTTTAACATCTAAATCCTAACACCCCAAAAGTAGCAGTTATTACCCCCACTACTAAATAACCACTGCTAGCTCCTAGACTGTTACCC
The DNA here is from genome assembly GCF_019279795.1 of Protopterus annectens. Taxonomy (NCBI): domain Eukaryota; kingdom Metazoa; phylum Chordata; order Ceratodontiformes; family Protopteridae; genus Protopterus; species Protopterus annectens. The sequence goes on from NC_056744.1 coordinate 1,812,753,680, forward strand.
CCACCTGGCAAATGCCTTTAATACCTACATAATCTAATTACCCAGAAGTAGCGATTATTACCCCTGCTACTGAATGACCCCTGCTAGTTCCTAGACTGTTACCCTGACCTGGCAATGCCTTTAATACCCATAAAATCCTAAATTTCAGAAGTGCAGTAATTACCCCCTGCAACTGAATACCCACTGATAGCTCCTAGACTGTTACCATGACCTGACAATGCCGTTAATACCTATAAAAAGTCTAATGTCCCACAAAAAGCAGTAAATTACCCCCTGCTAAGAAATAACCACTGCTCAATCATAGACTGCTACCCTGACCTGGCAGATGCCTTTACTACTTATGAAATCTATATTCCTAGACATGGGAATAATTGCCCCCTGATACTGAATAACCACTGCTAACTCCTAGACTGCTACCCCGACCCGGCAATGCCTTTGACACCTATAAAATCTAATGATGCAGAAGCAGCAGTAATGACCCCCCTGCTACTGACTAACCACTGCTAGATCCTAGACTGCTACACCGACCTGGAAATGCCTTTAATACCTATAGAATCTAGTGACACAGAAGTAACAATAAATTACCCCCCTGGTACTAAATAACCATGACCTACCAATGCCTTTAAAACCTACAAAATCTAATGCCCCAGAAGCAGCAGTAATTACCCCCTGCTAGCTCCTAGACTGCTACTCCAACCTGGAAATGCCTTTAATATCTATAAAATGTAACGACCCAAAAGCAACAGTAAATTACCTCCTGCTAGTGAATAACCACTCCTAGTTCCTAGACTGTTACCCAGACCTGAAAAATATCTTTAATACCTACAAAAACTAATGACCCAGAAGTAGCGGTAATTACCTCTGCTACTGAATGACCCCTGTTGGATCTTAGGCTGCTACCCTGACATGGCAATGCCTTTGACACCTATAAAATCTAATGACCCAAAAGTAGCAGTAATTATCCCCTGCTAATGAATAACCTTTGCTAGGTCCTAGACTGATACCCTGACCTGGCAATGTCTTTCACACCTATAAAATCTAGTGACACAGAAGCAGCAGTAATTACCTCTGCTACTGAATAACCCCTGCTGGCTTCTAGACTGTTACCCCAACCTAATAAAAACAAAAAATCCACAACCTTGACCGGAACACTCAAGCCGTTTATTAAACAGTACTAAGCACTTTCACCCACATTTCCATTGGGCTTCTTCAGAGTAAAACATTAACAAAAAACAAACATTTTCTAGTCTAAAGATAATTCAACAATCAACCGATTACATAGTTAATAATAGTACTAATTATTCTGCAATCACATAAACATAAAGTAAAGGTAAAAGTCATAAGTAGCCACTACCGCTGCTGTGTATGTGTAACTGTATGAAAAATATATATAAAACACTTTCCAATAATTTACTGCTAAAAACAATATACTGCTTGTGAATTTTTTTTTAATTTTTTCTTATACAAAATGGGACTTAAACTTCAATATGCTAATAACAGAAATGCTTTCATTGTTACTTGGTGGTTTGGATACATACATGTTGCCATAAACACTCCATTATTTCCTGCAAAGTTTTGAAATCACCACCAGCATCATTCTTTGGTACCCCATCAAATACAAAAAATAAAAACTTCTTAAAATTGACACATTGCTCACTGTGGGTAAATAGGGCACTTGCTTTTTTCTTATTTTTATTATTCCTATTATGCTCTAAAATACGCTGTCTCAGCTTGCGTATAGTTTTTCCCACATAGAATGCAGGACAGCTTAAGCAAGTAGCTATGTAAACAACCATGTCGGTGTTACAGTTACAATACCCAGGGCATTTAAGCGATCTTTTATGGTTACTGATATAAACATATGGCCCATCAATAATAAAATTACAAACACTGCACATCCCACATTTACTCATCCGAGAGGAAATCACTGGTTCCCTTTCAAATAAATCCTTCAAATTCACCCCCACTGTATATAAAGGTGGGGGTAGGTCCCAGTGTTTCTCTCAAATCATCTATGAATACACTATCCCAAACCGTTCGTATAATACTTTTAACCTTTAGTGCTGTGTGATTGTATTCTAACACCATATCCACTCCCTTTGTAAATTTATTTTGCTCATCAAGCTCTTTTTTGTCAATGTGAATAACGTTCAAACAACTGAAGAAAAACCAATTCGGATGGATATACTCAAGAACACACTGCTCGTACACCAATAAAAAAGACGTTTAATTCCACATAAATCCAGCGATACAAGACAGGTTTAGCGCTTTCAACCGTATATTACAGTCTTCCTCAGAACACTTTATTCTAACCAGTTGAACCATTTTATATAATCCTTAATTGAATAATTAAAACACTTGATTCAAATTCCCACCAAAAATGTTTAAAAATCATTTAAAGGCATATTCCCATAAAACACACATTGTGCATAATTATTTTAAAAATCTGGTCCATGTTATAAACTAACTTCAAAAAAATCAATTAGATTAAAATACTTGGACAACATATTATTTTTAAAATAAAAACAAAATAAATAGTGACAGCTAATGATGAAGTGGTGCAACATTGCTGAACTTACAATACATAAAGTGATGAAATACTTTGTATAAAAATAAAAAAGAAAAAAACATTATAATAACAATCAACTATCTACTTCATGAAATGTGACATATACCATGTGGTACTGTTACAGCTGACTTTCTAAATAAATCCCTAAGACAAGAAAGGCAGATAGTCACTATACGTAAATCATAATAAAAAAGGTTTGATACTGATAAAATCGTTCAAACCTGGTTTCCGTGTGGAATCAGTCAATATCTGCCATCTACTTTCCTTAAGGGCTAATTCATTTTTCCAATTTCCACTAAAAGGAGATATGAACACCTGATCAATAATACAAAAATGGAAACTGTGGTCACTGCCTTTGTCTGCAATGTGTCTATATAGAGCATTTTTGTTGTCACACTTTTGTATCCTATATTGGTGTTCATACAGCCGTTTCTTCAGCTGTCTCTCTGTTTTGCCTATATAATGGGCGTTACACAATTTGCACAGTGCCACATAAACCACGCCTTTGGTTTCACAGTTTCCCTTCAAGCTTTTAATATAAGTAGTATTGAGGTCATTTAACCTAAAACCCTTGTCCTGATTAATGTATTTGCATTGTCTACACCTGCCACACTTGGTTGTCCCTCTATTGGTTTCACTGTTGGTATCAACCCTCTTGGTACTGGCCCTCTCCAACAATCTTTTAACATTGGGGGCTGTCTTATACACGTGTCTGGGAACATTACCTAAAATCTCCTCTGAATCCAAGGCTGCCAACAATTCCTAGTGTCTTCCAAGAATGTCAATAATGATGTTGGTGAAGGGAGTGTACATAAGGATACATACTCTTCCCTTGCTAGTATGTGTATTCTTGTTTGCTGTTGTCATACTGTAGTTTCCCAAAATGGGAATGTATTTTGATCCCCATTGGCTCTGTACTTGATTGGTCACCTCAGTGACCATCCTATCAGGATATCCACGATCCAAGAATAACTGTTTAAGAACTGTTAATTCCAAAATCATGGTATCCCTGGTGGAGCACATCCTAGCAACTCTAATACTTTGACCTTTTAAGATGTTCCTAAAAACATGAGGAGGATGGTTACTAGTGTAGTGAATGTAGTCATTTGAAAAAGTAGGTTTCCTGTAGACCCTGGACCTAAAACCTTCGGAACTGTGACTAATGAGTGTATCTAGGAACGGTGTTTCTGTGCGGTGGTAACTGTGGGTGAAGTGGAGAAATTCTGTGGTGGAATTAAGATAAGACATGAAATCATCCAACCTGGTCCCCGAAGCATTCCAGAGAATGAAAATATTGTCGGGGTAACGTGCATAGTACAAAATGTCAGAGTCAAACTGGCTGTTAAACACGAATCTCGACTCCCACTCAAGCATGACCATGTTGGCATACATAGGGGCACAAGCCGCCCCCATGGCAACTCCCTTAGTCTGTCTGAAGAATTCTCCCTGAAATTCCACGAAATTGTAGTCCAAAACCAATCCCATCATGTCACAGATCAAATTGATCTTGTCCCACGTGAAACCCGAATGTTTTTGTAGACTACTGGCAAAAAATTCCAATCCTTGCTCCTTAGGGATACTAGAAAACAAATCCTTGATGTCAATAGTAAGGTAAATAGCTTGTATCTTCCATTTGTCTCTAGTGAGGTCTCCCAAAAATCTCCACGAGTCTTTCATCAAATGGGGGATGGAATCATAGATGTTCTTGAGCCATCGGTCGATCAGCTGACCTATCTTGAAAGTCTTGGAACGGGATCCTGATAAAATGGGCCGAAATGGGGGGTTCTCTAGACATTTGTGGATCTTGGGTATTCCTACCATCTTGGCCAAGATGGGATGATCGGTCTTCAGATAGGTGTAGGTGTCATTGGTTATCCTGTTGTCTATCAAGTATTCCTCCAGACACAAATCTATCCTTTTGTGTCCAATTGAAATTTGATTCAAGGATATGCTCTCGTAATTGCCCGATTCGTATAAAATGTTGTGTATGACATCATTGTACTCGGTGGTATAAAAGACAACTGCCCCACCTCCCTTGTCGGGCTTCATGATTCTGATGTCTCTGTTACACATAAACTTATTTAGACATTCCCTCTCAAGATGTGATAAATTGTCATCGTATTTGATCCTTTCCTTTTTGATGTTCCTGTGTAAATGGTAAATGTCGTGACATACCATTTTTTCAAAATTGGATATAATAGGATTGCTTGCCGGAATGTATATGCTTCTTTTTCACTGTATATAAAGGTGGGGGTAGGTCCCAGTGTTTCTCTCAAATCACCTATGAATACACTATCCCAAACCGTTTGTATAATACTTTTAACCTTTAGTGCTGTGTGATTGTATTCTAACATCATATCCACTCCCTTTGTAAATTTATTTTGCTCATCAAGCTCTTTTTTGTCAATGTGAATAACGTCACTTTTATCATCCATAAGAATGGGTCAAAAGGTAGAATTCCTTTTCTTAAAAACCCCATTTCGTATTTTTAATAATAAGTCCAATGGGTAGCATCTGTTTCTAAACATATCTATAAGTTTAAACATCATGAAAGTTTCTTCTTGACTAATTAATCTTGACAATCGGACTATTTGTCCCTTCACGTTTTTCTTTTGGGTGTAGGGATGACAACTTTCAAAATGAAGAAAAGAATTACTGTAATTTTTTTACGATAAATACTAGAACATATCGCACCATCTTCTTTATAAAGAAGACTGTCTAAAAATTCAATTTTGTCCATATTACTATGACTAGTAAACTTTAAAAATATAGTAGTATTTCTTAAATAATCTATGAATTCATGTAATTCATCCTTTGTCCCCCTTCAAAGGATCAATATATCATCTAGGTAACTTAAATAAGTAATCACTTTAGACATGTAACTGGAAGTAAACTCATATTGCTATTCCCATTCAACTAATACAAGATTTGCATAGATGGGTGCACATCTGGCACCCATCGCTACACTCTTAATCTCCTTAAAATGTTCTCCATCAAACAAAATATAATTATTCAGCAATACCATCTCCATCAGGTCAACTAAAAAACCTCTCTTGACATTATGCAATTCACTAAGCTAAATAACCATGACCTGCCAATACCTTTAAAACTTACAAAATCTAATGTCCCAGAAGCCGCAGTAATTGCCCCCTGCTAGCTCCTAGACTGCTACCCCAACCTGGAAATGCCTGTTGGCCAGACTGTTGCCAATAAATTCCAATCCAATGTGGTGGAGTATCAACGAAAATAAATTAATAACATTCACTGTAGCAAACAAAAATTCATCGCTATGGTTCAAATTTCTAATGATGTCTAAACAATGCCAGGAATCTCTTAGAATATAAGGAGTCCTATCTAAAACATTTTTATATGTAATGTCAATATAAGAAGCCAAGGGCTCAGTTTTTGACTACAGAAAATATATGTGGTCAAGCCAGGTATGGAAATAAGGTATACCCAGCCAAAGAACTATTACATAAGATTATACGTATCATACTGGAGACAAAGTAGAAAAAAGGTAATTTCATTCAACTAGAGAGGTGAAAATGAATGAACTTTCTGCATATTTTAGGGAAGCAGGCTTTGAACTAGGGAATGTTTTTGTGTTTTAAAGTTGCATGATGAAGTTAAAAATCATTATTAAAGAAAAAATGCATATTACTTGAGCTACATTTGGAATTAATAGAATCTACATTTACCCCATTAATAATTACCATGAGTGTATAATTAGCATGTATGATTAAACTGGATATGCATTATTTGCCTAGAGATGATTATGAATCGATCCTTCATCCATAGATGAAATTCCTGCCCAATAGTTTGTAATGTATAATTAAATGTTGGCTCTTTTTGTAGTTCATTTTACTGTCTTTAGACCACAGTCACTTGTACCCTTCCTTTATGGTACGCGTCCACAATTAAGGGCTGATAGAAATGGGAAAATAAGGGACACCATTTCCATCCGACTGCATTTATGCGCCACAGACCAGGTTTGTTGAGTATTCTTGATTTTAACACTTTATTATTCTTTCATTGGACAAACAGACATCTTCCTATGAGTTTTAAGAAACTGTTTGCATGATCTACATTGTCCAGTGAAATGTAAGAGTACAGCTCTGTAATAACATGCTTTCTAATATCATGGTGTGCTTTGGGCTTGCAGTCCTGTTGGATCAAGTGTCAGAATTGTCCACATTACACAGTTGTACAGTATGACCATCTCTTGACTGGCTCATTTTTTATTTCAAGGTGAAGCCTCTCCAGTGCAACCTGCCTGTTGGCTTTTATTTGGGCTCCTCACTGAATCATGCTGGTAGTTTATTACCCTGCACCTCCCTGTTCTGCCACATCAGTAAAGTTAGAACCATGAAGGAGCCTAGTGTCTGTGACCAGGAGGGTGTGAGTGCTCACACACAGCAGTATTCAAGTGATCATAACAGGTCTGTATTTGTATTACGGGAGACCCCAAACAGTTTTGTGTCTGAGGAGGGAGTACCCACAGTTTGGTGCAAAACAAATACTTTAGCAAATAGTTACTTTCACTCCTCTCAAGCACCTTCCTCAATGCTTGCAAACAATCAAAAAAGTCCATGCAAACTCGGCACTCTCTGTAGAGCTAAAGCTAAACCTTATCTAACTCCACAAACGAGGCTAGCCACTGCTAGGTCTCACCTTCTATCCACTCTTTTATACTGTTGACAAAATTTCACCAACTTACGCAAAGCCAACCTCCAAAACTTTGAGTCCTGCTACAACAAAGTAGCTAGTTTCAGCACAAATCTCCCTCATAAAGCTCATCACTGCATTGCTCTAAAACAACTGAACTGGCTCGAACTCCCAAACCTCTTAACACTAAACCAACTCGCCCTCACCCACAAAATTATTCAAAACCCAAATGACTGACCGGCAGTTTCATCCCTGGTCCAACTACATGTCAGAAGCAGATCTCTCAGGTCCACAAACAGATCACTGCTCAAAATTACAGCCTCATAACACACATAGAGACTCCCTGTATTAAAACAAAATTGCTAAGTACTGGAATTCCCTTTCACTAAACATACAGCGTAGTCCCTCCTAGCCTACCTTTAAACTAAAATTGAAAGAACACCATATAAACAACTGGCTATGCTCCTCTCCTGGATAACTTTTAATGCTCAGCACTACCTCACCTTTTCTCCTACATACAGACTCTCTTCCTGCATCAATATCTGTCTACCCTCGTCTGAAGTCCTTTCTCTCTTTCCACCTTTGCTTTTCTTTTGTCTGCCCTCTTCTACTCATGGAAACTATTTCTCACTAATTTATTCTAGTTACAAACTCTAACTTTTCAATTTCTTACTCAATCTGCATTTTTTTTTAATTTCCTCTGAGTCCCACATGTAAACTAGCTAGTTTTTACATTATGTGCATATACACTTTATGCACTGTAATGTCAAATACTATAAATGCTGTGCTCTTCTGTTGAAATTGACTAATATGAATTGATTCATATTGGTTTTAGTCTAATTTATAAATGGTATTGTATGTTGTGAAACTTTTCTCCCCAGGTGTCCGCTGAAAATGGGCTCCCAGTCCAGTCGGACATTACCCGGTAAACAAATGTAAAATACATAAAAATAAATATTTACTCAACAGTCAGGAGTACAACTTAAAATAAAGAAAGGCAAAAGCCCAAAATCAGGGACAATTTTTAAATATTACTCTAATTCACTTTGAAAATTAATACGGCAACAGGTTTTGCATCAGCATACATGTGAAACTTTGTTGTCTGGCATTATTGACTAACAGCAATCCTCAGAGATTTCCAAGAAAATCAAATGAAGCAAAACTAGCGTTTTTTCTGCAGTTTCAGGGACAGTGCAACCTGTGGCCTCATCTCTCATCGCTTTTGCCATGTAAACCAAAGACCAAGTACTGACCCATTTGGTGTAGCTTGTTTCCTGGTGGTACTCTGAGCAGCTGTTCAGTGTCCCTCTTGGGGTGTCCCAAAATGTATTTATACAACACAGGCAGAAACTGTGCCCGTTAATGATAGTTGCAAGAAAATGAAAGGGCTTTTTACACAAAAAAACACTCTAAAAGGACTATTCAAGAATCAAACTCAACAATGCACTGGGATGTGCAATTTTATTATTACTATTGGTGGTAAAATTTCAGCTTGATCCACAGTGACAGAAGACTTCTAGAACCTAGAAGAGCATTTTGAAACAGACATTAAGTTTTATAGGTGGTGGCCAGGCGTGTTAAAGACATGCCCTAATTTTCCCTATTAATCAGCCTCTTTTGAAAGAAATGTGAGCTCTTCCTTCTCTGAAAATGTGATAAGCCGATGAGGAGCATAAAGTAAAAAAAAAAAAAAATATATATATATATATATATATATATATATATATATATATATATATATATATATACACACACACACACACATACAGATATGAATACATATATACACTATACTAAAAAATATATATGAGTAAATAAGCATTCCTTCATACCAAAAGGTGATCTGCATTGAAGTAGACACCTGCAGTAACCTTTGGTAAAAACTCTGTACCCATGAACTACCTCATAGGCGGCAGTCCACTTAACGCTGAAGGTGTGATAAGAGACCTTGGGACGCAGGTGGAGTGTAGTCTCTCCTTTGATAATCACATTGCCACAGTAATCAGGAAATCCGTCTACGTGGCACACCTCATCACGAAAGGGTTCTCGTCCAGGAAAAAAGAGGTCATTGTTCCCCTCTACTCATCACTCATTAGACCCATTATAGAGTACAACGCCCCTTTTGGTATATACCTCACAAGACTTCTACAACATCTGGAAAGGCCACAGAAATACCTCACAAAGAGGATCACGGGACTCAAACAGATGCCCTATGCTGCCCGACTCAAAAAACTCCAGCTTTACTCCATAGCATATCGCCTACTCCCAGGAGATCTCTACCTAGCATACAAAGCTATGTCAAACCCAGAGCTGTTGGACATGCTCCACTTAAAGAAATCCCAATCCCTCTAAACTACATGCTCTAGGAACTTAAACCTTGTCACCACAATAAATAGAACATGCTGAAGGGATAGATTCATGTCCCAGAGACTTCCCATACTCTGGAACAAGCTAGCTATCTGTGTCAAGCAGAGTTCCTCATTAGCACTCTTCAAAAAAAATCTTAATGAGTGGATGGGAAACAGGAAATTCATCCTGGGGATCACTTCTGTGGCTCTGCTCAACAGGGGCACAGGAAAATAACCTTCTTGGGAGACAAAAGCCTAGTACCTACCTATGAACTCAAGAAAAGGAAATGGAAAGTTTGTTTGCACTGTATGTTCATAGGTTCATAGGTGTGTACTACACTAATGGCCCTGGAGCCTTTACAAGCCTAGACCATAGGATTAACCTGGCATCGTGCCACCCGACCTTAGTTCCCAGTGCCTCTGTCAAGTAGAGCCACTGGAGTGCTCCCTGGGATGAATTTTCTATTTCCCATCGACTCATCAATATTTCTCTTGAAGAGGGCCAGTGAGGTGCTCTGCTTGACATGTATGGGAAGCCTATTCCATAGCATGGGCAGTCTCTGGGTTATGAGCCTGCCCCTCCAGCACATTCTGTTGATTGTGATAAAGAGGTTGAGGTCTCTGGAGCATGTGGTGCGGAGGGATTGGGATTTCTTTAGATGTAGCATTTCTAACAGAGATGGGTCAGACATGGCTTTGTAAGTCAAGCAGAGATCGCCTCTAAGTAGGTGATATAAGACAGAGAATAGTTGGGAGTTTTTTGAGTCTGTCCATATCAGACAAGTGTTTAAGGCCTAGGATCCTTTTTGTGAAGTACTTTTATGGACTCTCCAGTTGTTGCAGGTGTCTAGTGAGGTACATGCCAAATGAGGCATTGTACTTGATGATTGGCCTAATGAGTGAAGAATAGAGGGAGACAATGACCTCTTTCTTCCTGGATGCGAAACCATTAGTAATGATATGTGCCACACAGAAGGACTTTCTGACCACAGTGGCAATTTGGTGGTCAAAAGAGAGGTTGTGGTCAACCTGTGTTCCCAGATCTCTTATAATGCCTTCTGTGTTCAATGGACTACCATCGATGTGGTAATTCATGGAAACTGGGTTTTTCCCACAGGGAATGATGACACATTTTTTGGCATTGAGCTTAAGGCCATGCTTCTGACACCAGTCGTTGGTCTCAGTGAGGAGTTTCTGTAGGATGTCAACATCACTTGGGGAGTTAATAATAGCTCTCAACTTGCAATCGTTTGCAAACTTTGTCAGCCAGAGTCCCTACTGGTTGGCCTGGACTTCAGAGAAATAGATATCAAATAAGAGAGGACCCAGGAGTGAACCCTGTGGGACTCCATTTGTGACTGGTCAGCAGTCTGACTAAGCTACTTTCACACTGTGGGTTCTATCTGTGAGCCAGTTTGCAAATCACTAGTGATATAGGGGTTGTGCCTAGCTTAGTTAATTTTCCTATGATTCCTGAGTGGGAATGGTATCAAAGGCCTTAGCCAGATCAAGGTAGGCTGTATGAACCACCTTGCCTTCATCCACAGCTCTGGTGACAGACTAAAAAAATTTGACCAAGTTGAGCAGGCATGATCTACCCTTCACAGAACCAAACTGTGTAGGATCCAGTGTTTGGAGATTCCCTATATCCCTGTTTATTAGGTCCATGATGATGCATTCCATAGCTTTGCATATCAGACTCGTCAGGCTAATGGGGCAATAGTTCCCAGGGTCTGTAGTTGCTCGTCATTTGTGTAGAGGGATGACTGTAGCAGTGCACCATTCGGTAGGGACAAAACCTGAGGTGAGGCTGTGATTGAACAGGACACACAGGTGAGGTGCCAGTTCACTCTGTAGTCCATGTAGAACACAACCAGGGATATTGTCATGTCCCCATAGCTGTATTCTTAGCCTTGGACAGTGCCATTTTAACCTGTGCAGCAGTAATACTGGGTGCCTGGCAATCTACTAGTATTATGATTGGTAATGTGGGGAGGTGAGAGAGGGGTAAAGTTGGCACTGAATCTGTCGGTCAGAATATTGGCAATATCTGTTGGCTCAGTATAGGAGGTACAATTGTGCAGTAACTCAGAGAAAATCTGGGTATTGCTGTGGACATTCTTTACATAATTATAGAAGGCCTTGTGGTTGTCTTTACTATCTGCTGCAATTCTGTTTTTATAGCGAGCTTTAGAGGATCTGATGAGGGATCTCAACTTTTTGTTGAGGCTGATAAGGGAGATTTTCCAGTATTGGGACTTCACCTTATTTCACATCAGTTTCCTCCTTCTGTTGTAGAGTTTGTTTATGGTAGGGAACCACCAGATTGGTTTCCTTTTTTTTTGGAGGAGAGCATCTTGGTTCTATTGGGTATGGCGAGGTCCATGCATTTGTGTACGAGTTCGTACAGTGCATTGGTGTATGATTCACTGGTCATGCAACTATTCTCCACTTGCATGGGTGCTGTGAAGTTAGCCACCTCTGTTTTCAGGAGCCCAAATTTAGCTTTGGAGAAGTTTTTCATGGTGGCTATCTTTGCAGGGGGTGGGGTGGGTGGAAGGGATGTGGATTTCCAAGGTGATTAGTTTGTGGTCAGATCTAAACAGGGTGGAGTTGACTATTAGTGTAGAGCAACGGTCGCCCATTTTAGTAATGACCAGGTCAAGGATGTTGCTACCTTTAGTGGAGGTAAAAGTGAGATGGTCCAGGGCATTGGAATTAATGAATTTCAGGAAACGTTGGGCGAGTGTATTGGTACATGAGTAGTTTTCCCAGTTAATGGAGGGATAATTGAAGTTGACTAGTATGCGAGTGTTAGGTTGGATCCAATATTCTCCAGGGTGCTTAGGAATGTGGAGTTTAAGTCTTAGGGCATGGTTGGGGACCTATAGCAGGCTATGACCTGAATCGCTGTCTTATCCAATGTTACTTGCACCTGAAATATATCTGATGCATTATGTTGGGCTACTAGTTTAGAGGTGTGCGTATCCTTTATGAATATGGAAACACCACTGCCTTTGGAGCTTCGGTACAAGTTGTGGGGCTGAAAGGTATGGAATGAGTTATAGCCTGGTAGTGCAGGAGTGCTTTCTGCTGCCTTGAACCAGGTCTCTGTTACAGCACAAATGTCGATGTTCTCCATTTTAAGGAGTGCTTTGAGTGAGTGCATTTTGAGATTTAGAATTCTAGGGTTGAGCAGTATGACTCTCATATTGCATTTGTCTGTAGCTGTTACGGTAGTAATTTGGTCTTTGGAACACCACCTAAAAAAGGCACTATTGGGGTGGCAAGAGCCTTGACAAGTATCTGGAAGCCCAGGGGTGACAGATGCAGGCCATCTCTGGCAAAGCATTGAGGTCTGTTAATCATGTCATCCCAGGCAGATGTATTCCAAAGGATCTTAGACTGGTTTTGTGTGTGTGTGTGTGTGTGTGTGTGTGTGTGTGTGTGTGTGTGTGTGTGTGTGTGTGTGTGTGTGTGTGTTGGGGAGAGAACATTGACATCTTTGTACAAAACAAGTTGTTTTTCGACCTCTTCAGGAGAAGGTATTAATTGAGTAAGGTCAGAGGTGCCAGAAGATGCAGAAGCCTGGGGGACAGAGATCAACAGGGTCATTTTTTTATTTATTTATTTTTTATTTAACAGTTGTTGACCAGGAATGTCCGACTAGGTTCCACAGAGCCTGTTTCAGCGGACGCCCGGGGAGAATCTAATGATGTAAAATGGCAAACATTTATTTATTTATTTATTTGGTTGGTTGGTTTATTTATTGCTGTCAGCTTCCAGAAGTGATGCAGACAACAGGATATGAAATGTACCTGCTTCCCAAACCATGTTGAATATGGGTACTAGGCTACAGCATAAAAATGACAGATAATACTTTTGCTTAAAAAATGTTATCTTTGTTTATTTAATAAGAACACATCAAAAATATAACAGATATATACTGTTTGTCATGTTGAAAAAATACAAAATGCAAATTTTTGTGAAACAAATAGAAAAAACAGAATATTCAGATGGTAGCTTGAGGCTACTGGTGACACCTGGCAATAAAAGGCCATTTGTGTGCAATCACACAATGTATTACATTTCTTCACAATGCTACATCATGACCTCCAGCTCAAATGCACTTAGACCACAGTTCCAGTGACACATATACAACTTTGTCTTATAATGAACTCTACTGCAAATGAATCTAAACTGGAGGGTGTACATTTCAGTGACAAAAAAATGGTGTACTGGCACCTCAGTAAAGAAGCAGAACACTGTTGTACTTGGAGAACAGAGGAAAAGTTGACTGTAACACCCAAAATGAAAACAAGGTGCAACATAACATGTTAAACCCACTGGAACTTGTATTTGAAATGTTATATTTCTGTCTTCCTTTGAGACTTCATTATGTAATGTGTTTTCAGGTAACAACAACTAAGTCCTCAGTTAGGAAATACACCTAATACTGCAGTTCTAACATTAGAAGTTCTGTATGTAATGCACATTTATTTTTAACACTGTTGCTTTGGCCACTAGTAAGCATGGCATTGTAGCCACAGCAGACTACTACTAAAATGTACACATTTTTTCTCATGAAAAATAGAGAAGTTTTGCTTCCAATATATTGATAGCTCATGGAAGAAGTGTATTAGGACATTTTACTTAGTGTATTCTGCAGGAGTTCACCATAGCACCTACAATGTACACCTACTACAATTCAAAATGTCAGACTGGCAGTAAAGGCATATAAGTTCATCTCAAAGGCTCTATCTCTTTCTTTGAGATTATTACATTTCAGGTAATAACATACTTAGGACTGTAACTGTAAGCTTCCAGTGCAGCATGCCTCTGAATCTGACTCCACAGCTTTAACTACTAGAAAGCATGACTTTGTAGCCACAACATGTTACAATTAATCATTCATTTTTTCAGGTAAATATATACTATTTTCACTTCTAAAATATTGTAAACTTAGAACACATACATTCTGAACATTTATTAGATTCAACAAACACTCTTATCTTACTGGCATAGTAAGACCCGTTCATTAAAAGCTTCATTTGCAAATTTTGACCAGAAAAGTTGCTGACGTTGCATTTCTTCTTTGGGTTTTTCATTAATTGAAGATATTTAATAGGATTATGGCATTTTAAATTATTCTTTTTTTCATTTAAGTTGGGATTTTTGGCACTAGTTTGTATGTTAAAAAATATTACAGGAATCAGTGTATGATTTATTTCTTGTCTAATACAGTTTTAGGCTATATCCACCAATTTTGACTGAAATGAACCCCCCCCCCTCCTTTTACAAACTTACAGTACTTTTGTGCATTTTTTTGCTTGGAACTGTATTACTGAAACCATCATTTTATTCAGTGCAGTCCTTAAGATAGCAGCTCCTGGAGAAATAGACTTCAGATTGCATTTGCTGCCAATTTGTTTGATAAATATTTCTGACAGGAATTTTTCATCAGTTTATGATTTTGTCTTGTCTAATACTGTTTTAGGATCTATCTATTAATTTGGACTGAAGGCAGCCTTTTTTTATAAAACTAGGGGTCATTTGTGTATGAATTTTTTGCTTTGAATTGTGTTATTGAAAACTCTTTTTCTCAGTGCACTGTTCAGAATAGCATTCCTACATAAATAGTCCTGAGATTGCTATTTAGAGGGAGAATGGTGGAATTAGCCCATCTTCTTACTGGGCTGACTATGCAGTAAGTGGTTGGTATTGAGCTGGCAAGTTTCTTTTCCTCTGACTTGATGGACTCAGACCCACACTACCATTTTCCACATCTGCATCTGGAAAGCAAAATAATAAATGAAAAAATATGGCTCAACCTATGGCTCGTGACTCTACAGTTGACTTAGCTACAGGCAGGCTATCGGACCACTTACCTTCTGTTGCCTCCAGGTTTGTGGGGTGGTCATAGACCCACAGCTGTGTGTGACATGAGGTTCAGACACATTTTCTGGGGCTGTACCATTCTCTGCTGCAGGTGTGGAAGAACAAAACCCTTTAGGGGCGAGGGAAGTAGGGGTACACATTCTGTTGTCAGTGTCGTTACTTACCCCCAGGGGATTCTTCCACTAGTATAATGTATGCCAAAAAGAGATGGAAGACCTACCAGGTGGGGGACAGTAGTCTCTGACTGTTTTTTAACCTGTGATGCTAGCTATGGGTAGATGCATTGTTCAAGCAGTTGACTACAGGGTGCCTACCTAGATTATGAGTAACTCTTGCATGTCCACCACTGATCTGATCAATCTGTTAAGGATTCTCTTTTTGAAAGAAATTCTGTCTGTGGACTCTGACATGTCTGAGTCAGTTCAATCTGGTTACTCTGATGATGAACAGGTACAGGTATAAAAATGGATGTTTTCTTTTCCCCAAATGTTGATTAGATTTAGAGATGTATTCAACTGGGCGCTATCTGCAGCTTCCCCTGAGAGTAACAGGGCGTGTGATCTCTTGGAGAATGAGACTTCAGACATTGCAACTTTCCTCCATTAATTCTAGCACTGGAGGATTTGTTTTAAAGAAAGCTTGTAGTTTTCCTCTTTTTATTGAGGCTTTGATTAAGAACGTGTTTAACAATTTTAGGGTATGATCAGCCTTGCCTGGCCTCCAAGCCCCTTTGTCTGAAGATCTTGCTTCAGTGTCTCCAGCAACATTTGCTAATGACAAGACCATGTCTTCTTCTAACCCAGACTCTCAAGATAAACTAGACAAGTGGCTAGAATCTCATGGAAAGAAGCTGGTGCAGTCCAGCACGGTAGCTTTTAAAGTGTTTAACTACCAGTGGTTTGTTTGGAAGTTTGAGCTGAGATGAATGTACAGTTTAGGTGAGCTGTCTGCATTGTTTTCTGCAGAACAAAACGTCTATGTTAAAAACATATTGCCTCCAATGTTTCTCATGCGTGAAAACATGCCTTAAAAAGTGCCTTGGTGGGGGCTGATACTATTTCTAGAAATGTAGCATTGTCAGTGGTTATTAGGAGGTATGCTTTGTTGCACACCCAGAATTTTTCCAATTAGTTTAAAAAATGAGATATTGCAAGCTCCTCTTGAATCTGTGTATTTGGTACAACAGCTAATCAGATCATTAAGCGCTGGGATGACCGAAGTAAATTGATGCAAGGAGTGTCAAAAATGCTCCATATTCCAAAGTTTTTCTCCTTTAAGCAAGGTAACTTTCAACAGCCTATTGAACAATAACTAATACAGTAAAGGAAACAGCAGAACAACAGCCCCACCAAGCCAAACAGGAAGGGTTTCTTTCTAAAAAAGGATATGTTGTCTCTGAACTTATCACTATGCCGAGGTATGGCACCTCGCTTTATCAAGTGTCACCTCAGGTGCCTAATCTTTCAAGTTAGCAGTTAAAAAAGTGGCCTGGCTGTCAATGGTTTCCAACAAATGGGTGCTAAACACTGTTAGCAGGGATTACACATGGCAGTGGAAAGACCACCCACCTCCATTCAGAGGAACACACACACACACACACACACACACACCTTGTTATTCCCTTTTATTCTCCAGCAAATGCTGGACTCGCGGGTCATAGAACTGGTCCCTCCTTCAGAAAGAATGAGAGGTTTCTACTCCAGAGCTGTATTGCTTCCCAAGAAAACAGGAGTTGCAGAGGCTGGTCTTGGACCTGTGTTTTCTGAATACATTTGTCAACGTTCCCAAATTCAGGATACTCATCCTGTAGACAGTGTTTCCTCTGTTGCTGGACAACTGCTTCATGAATGACCCTGGACCTGAAGGATTCTTATCTGAATCTAGCTTTATTTGTATGCTTGTTGTTTGTTTGCTTGTTATTTCCCTGAAATGCTAATTCCACCTAAAATGCAGCTTTTCAGCACTTCTGTGGATCCCTAGTGATATCTGCATTGCTTACTGTACTTATTTCCTTGTTTCACTTGAAAGAAAATTACTGTTTGTCGTTTTTGCATTTAAGTTACCTGTAACACATTGCATTTAAGTTACCTGGCACTTGCTCACTAAAGCAATTATATAAGTCAGCACTAAAAAATTAAAAGCACTACACCCTCACAAACTCCCCTTGAGAACCTTGTAGGTCAGTTGTCAATCTCCTCTCCGGTCCAGCTGGAGAATCTGGGAATCTTGAGGCAATGTTACAACTGCCACATGTACACAGACAACCCTCTCCTCCTCCCAACAAATTCCAACACATGTGACAGATGCAACCATATAGCCAAACTGGAGGCTAAGCTCTCTCAACTCAGTACTGGCGTAACCAGTCAGGAGGAGAAGGAAACAACACTCACTACAATTCCAGTCTCACATAGACCTACCACGACAGCAAACCAAACACATAAACACAGAAAAACATACTCGGAGGCTCTAAATAAAAATCTGCCTAAGCAGCAGAGACCTCCGGAAACCCAAGCAACCGCTACCCCAAAACAAAACACATGCAACACATAGCTCACAAAGCCAGTGTGCCGAACTGTCACAGCCCTTAAGGCTAAACAACACACCTGATACACTTGTAATAGGTGACTCTATCGTCAGGCACACTGACGTCCCGCTCACCAGTCTGAACAAGGAGAAGGTCACAGTGAGCTGCCTGTCGGGCGCTAGGATCCGCCACATAACACAAGCACTCAAGTCACTCCAAGGCAAGTACAAATATGACTCAGTCATTGTCCATGCTGGTGTGAATTACCTGAGATGTACCTCCCTGGACTACATGAAAAGAGACATAGAGGAGCTCTCTGAGCATGTATCCCAGGCCGGTATGACCCTGACCTTGAGTAGCATCTTACCCTCACCAAGAATGATGCCACAATATGAAGACAAGATGATCAATTTCAACAATTGGCTTAAGTATTGGTGTCATTCAAACGGGATCCAATGCCTGTCAGCCTGGGATGACATGCTCGACAAGCCATGATGCTTCGCTAGGGACGGCTTGCACCTGTCACCCCTGGGCTTTTGGATATTGGCAAAGGCTCTTGCTACCCCACATAGTGCTTTTTTTAGGCAACTCTCAAAAGACAAACCCACCTCCATAGGTATCACAAGGGATAAGAAACTAAGAGTAATGCTACTCAACGCCAGAAGTCTAAACCTCAAGATGCACGCACTCGAAATTCTCCTTAGCATGGAGAACATCAATATCTGTGCAGTAACAGAAACCTACTTCAAGGCTCCCAAGAGCACCCCAGCACTACCAGGTTATACCTCATACCATGCTTTTTGGCCCCAAAACTTGGACCAAACCACAAAAGGAGGGGGAGTATCAATATTCGTCAAAGATACCCACACCTCCAGGTTGGTGGCACAGCACAAAGCATCAGAGACTATCCATGTGCAACTAACAGTGGGTAAAACTGCCTTCCAGTTTATAGCCTGCTACAGACCACCCTCCCAAACCCAGGAACTCCACTCGGCCTTCCTGAGAATATTGGAAAATGTGAAGGTCTCTCCAAGCACCATTATATTGGGTGACTTCAACTACCCAAACATAGACTGGGAGCATTACTCTAGCTCCAACACCCAAGCCCAAAGGTTCCTAGAATTTATAAACTCAAATGCTATGGAACAACTTGTTACCACTCCCACAAGAAGGGAAAACATACTGGACCTGATCATCACCAACATGGGGACACTATGCTCCAGACCAGAAGTGTATCCCTCACTGGTAAGATCAGACCATAAACTAATCTCACTGGATATTCACATCCCGATCCCACCCCCTGCCCAGAAAACCACAGTGAAAAACTTCTCTAAAGCAAATTTCACACTCCTCAAAACTGAGGTGGAATCCTTCAAAGCCCCCGGGCCTGTGGAAAATACAGCCCAGACCGCAGAATCCTTTATAAACGCATTCTATGAACACCTTCATGAATGCATGGATCATGCAATCCCAAATAAAACCAAGACTCAATCCTCTAAAGGCAGACATCCTGTCTGGTGGACCCCAGCCATAAACAAACTATACAATAGAAGGAGGAAGCTACTACTTGATAGAGCAAAATCCCAAAAAGGGAAGGCATCTCTGATCAGTATTAGCATAAAACTACGGGCACTCATAAAATCGTCTAAGGCCAGCTTCGAGAGAAAAATTGCACAATACACTAAGGATAATCACAAAGCTTTCTTTTGTTATGTTAGGAACCTGGGTGGGAATTCCCAGATATGCTCAGAATTAGTCCAAAATGATAAAAAATACACCAAACCCACAGATATTGCCAACATCCTAGCTGACAGGTTCAGTGCAGACTTCTCTCCCCTCCCCACCAAAAGGGCAAATATCTATCCCAGCAGAGTTCTGACCCCCTGACATTTCAGATGTTCAGGTAAGAGCCACCCTCTCCAAAGCAAAAAACACAGCATCAATGGGACCAGACGGTGTCCCAGGCTGCGTCCTACATGAACTCCAAGAAGAGCTAAACCCAAACATAAAAGTACTGTTCAATCTCAGCCTTACTACATGATATGTACCCAAAGAGTGGTGTACAGCAACAGTGGTCCCTCTCCACAAAGGTGGTGCCTCAACGGATCCTGGAAACTATCACCCCATAAGCCTGACTAGCTTGTTCTGCAAAGCTATGGAAAGGATCATCATGGACCTCATAAATAAAGATATTGGGAACCTACAGACACTGGATCCAACCCAGTTTGGCTTTGTTAAGGGCATATCCTGCCTCTTAAACCTGGTCGATTTCTTTGAAACAGTCACCAAGGCCATTGACGAGGGGAAGGTGGTCCACACAGCCTACCTGGACCTCACAAAAGCCTTCGATACGATACCCCACTCGGGCATTATAGATAAGCTCACCAGCTTAAATATAAACCCCTATGTCACCTAGATGAGTTGCAAACTGGCTCAAGGACAGAACCCACATGGTTAGAATTGTTGGAACCATGTCAGACTCCAAACCAGTTACAAGTGGCGTCCCACAAGGCTCAGTCCTGGGACCTCTCTTGTTCGGTATATATTTCTCAGAGGTACAGGCCAACACGGAAGGACTGTGGCTGACCAAGTTCACAGATGACTGCAAACTGGGCACCATAATCGACTCTCCAGCCGACACAAGCATCCTCCAAAAGGGCCTCATAGAAATAGACAACTGGTGCCAGAGCCATGGCTTCAAGCTAAACGCCAAAAAGTGTATAGTCATCCCCGTTGGCAACAACAAAGTGCCCCGAAATTACCACTTAGGTGGTAATCCATTAAGTACAGAAGAAGTCATTAGGGACCTGGGGACCCAAGTTGATAGCAATCTCTCATTTGACAACCATGTGGCCAAAGTTGTTCACATCTAGATCAGGGGAGGTCATCGTGCCTCTTTACTCATCCCTCATCAGGCCCATAATTGAGTACAATGCCCCTTTTGGAATGTACCTTACCAGGCGATCTGTGTCTGACGTATAAAGCCATGTCCAACTCAGAATTAATGGACATGCTGCACCTCAGAAAATTCAAATCCCATCGAGCTACACACTCGAGAGACTTGAACCTCAGCACTGAAATAAATAGGACATACTGGAGGGACAGATTCATAACCCAGAGGCTCCCTTCACTTTGGAATGAAATCCCAGTCCAGGTTAGGCAGAGTCCCTCATTGACTCTCTTCAAGAGGAATCTTGATGAGTGGATGGGAGATTGTAGGTTTACCCCGGCTATCACTTCTGTGTCACTGTTAGGCAGAGGCACAGTATACTAACCTCGAAAAAGGGCATAGCAAAATTAATTTAAAATGGGTGGCGAAAGCCAAACACACTCTGGCTAGGCTTATAAATGCCCTAGGGCAGATGGCCTAGTATGAACCTATGAACCTATATCCTCATTGCTCATCACTTCAGGAGATATCTGAGATTTGTTGAGTCTGGTTCACACTATCATTTTTGTGTATTGCCCTTTAGGTTATCCATTGTACCATGATTGTTTATTAAATGCCTTGCTTGGAAGTGGCTCACTGTCGGACTCGGGGTATTAACATCCTTCCATACTTGGACGATTTGCTGATCTATACAGAGTCTCTTTCCACGTGTTTGGAATTGCTAGAGAGGCTCTTGACCTTACACTCCCATGTAAAGTTCAAGCTGAAACTCCAAAGGTCATGTCCGACACCCTTGCAAAGACTCTTCTTCCTGAGGTACTCGATTTACTCCAAGAGAATGGCCTTTCTGCTTGTAGACAAGGTCCTGTTGTACCAAACAGTGTTTTTTGCAATTTTCCAAGTGGAATATCACCTCAGCGAGAGAATTCCTAAAAAGTCTTGGACTGATGGTGTCCATGTCTTTCATGATGCCACTGGCTCATCTTCACATGAAATAAATCCAATGGTATGTCAGTAATTGTTGGACACAGCATCTCCACTCCCTGGAATTCCAGATGGTGGTGCTACCCTTCATCAGATGATGGTTACAGTGGTGGAGAGTTAAGTTGACTATCAATCCAGGACTTCGTTTCTCCCCTCTAATGCCACTACATTCTGTCAAGACAGGTTTGGCTGACTCTGCCCAGGAAGATATGTCAATGGAGAAACAAGTGCAAGCAACTTGAGGGGACAAGAATACACAAAAGAACATCAAAATTGAGGAGATGCTGGCAATGATTCATGCCCTGAAAGTTGTTCACCACCCTTGAATTCCAAGTACACTTCTAGTGGTTATGGACAACACCACAGCAATGCGGTACATCAACAAACAACGAGGTATGCAGTCTTGCACTCTGTGCTGGTTGGCAAGGATAGCCTGGGAGCAGGCTCCTCAGTACGATCGGACTGTTTAGGCATCATACATACTGTCAAACCAGAGCATTGTGGCAGACAGATTAAGCAAATTCTGGGCAGGCCTGCACAAGTGGAAGCTTAAGGCAATGGTATTATGGTCCAGATGTACATAACACTTGAAATAGACTTGTTTACCTCCTTTCAAAACGGATAGCTGGAGAAATTTTGTTCTAGACATCCTTGCAGCCAGGCTTGGAGGACAGATGCATTCTCATTCCCTTGGATGAGAATGTTCCTAAATGTGTTTCTACCCTTTCCGCTGATTCACAATGTACTTCTGAAAGTTCAAAGAGAAATGCCAAAGATCACAGTGGTAACCCCCTACTGGCCCAGAAAATCTTGGTTCTCCTTATTAATGGAATTGACTAAGAACAGTTACCACAGACTTCCTCACATGCTGGATCTGCTCACACAGACTCAGGTGACTGATGCACCCCAGTTTGGAGAAAGTTGAATTGACAGTTTGGATGATTCAACCTTGTCTCTGTTTAGGCACTTATTTCATGATGATAGGCAGCAGGTGTTCAAGGAGGAAAGAAAACCTGGTGCTATAAAATATGTTTAGAAATGGATGAGATTTTTCTAAGTGGGTCCTAACTGGAAACTGAGGGTTTTTTGAGGGTAATATCCTTCTAGTCTTGAAACGTTCATGTGAGCTACTTCAGGATGGCTTATGGTATGTGTTCATTAAGGTGCATTTAGCTGCCATAGTCTCATAAGTTCATAGGTTGGTACTAGGCTATCAGCCCTAGCCATAACAATTCCCTGGCTATTTCTTCCCACACTATTTACTTTCCTGGACCCCTTTCTAGCAGGGTGACTGATGTGATCCCTGGGGTGAATTTCCTTTCTCCCATCCAATCGTCAAGGTTCCTTTTGAAGAGGGCCAAAGAGGCACTCTGCTTGACATGTATGGGCAATCTATTCCAGAGTCTGGATAGTCTCTGGGTCAGGAACCTATTCCTCCAGCATGTTTTGTTTATTGTGATGACAAGGTTTAGATCCCCGGAGTGTGTGGCTCTGAGGGATTGGGATTTCTTTAAGTGTAGCATGTCCAACAGTTCTGGGTTTGACATGGCCTTGTATGTTAAGCAGAGATCGCCTCTGAGTAGACGATATGCGACAGAGCATAGCTGGAGTTTTTTAAGGCGGTCAGCATAGGGCATCTGATTTAGGCCTGTGATTCATTTAGTGAGGTATTTCTGCAGCCTTTCCAGTTGTTGCAGATGTCTTGAGTGGTACATACCAAACAGGGCATTGTATTCTATAATGGGTCTAATGAGGGATGAGTACAGTGGGACAATGATCTCCTTTTTTTCTGGATGAAAAGCCCTTAGTGATGAGATGTGCCACATAGAAGGATTTTCTGACTGTTGTGGCGATGTGTTTATCAAAGGTGAGACCACTGTCCACCTGTGTCACTAAATCTCTTATCACACTTTCGGTGTTTAGTGTACTGCCACTTATATGGTAATTCACGGGTACATGTTTTTTCCCAAAGGGGATAACTATACATTTCTTGGCATTATGCTTGAGCCCATGGCTCTGGCGCCAAGCATCTGTTTCTGTAAGGCCCTTTTGTAGAGTATCCACATCATTTGGGCATTCAATAATGGCTCCCAGTTTGCAGTCATCTGCGAACTTTGTTAGCCAGAGTCCCTTAGTGTTGGCCTGTACTTCAGAGAAGTAGATGCCAAGCAAGAGCGGTCCCAGGACTGAACCCTGAGGTACTCCACTTGTCACTTGTCTGGAGCTGGATTTGGAGTCAGCTATTTTTACAGTGTGGGTTCTATCAGTAAGCCAGTTAGCAACCCATTGGGTGACGTAGGGATTAATGCCCAGCTAAGTAAGTTTATCTATGATTCCAGAGTGGGGGATGGTGTGAACCACCTTACCCTTGTCCAAGGCTCAGGAGACTGATTCGAAGAAGTCAATCAGGTTCAGGAGATAAGATCGGCCCTTCACAAACCCAGACTGGGTGGGATCCAGTGTTTGAAGGTTGCCAATGTCTTTGTTTATAAGTTCCATGATAATACACTCCTTGGCTTTGCAGATAAGGCTCGTCAGACTGATGGGGCAGTAGTTTCCGGTATCCAAAGTGGATCCCTCCTTGAGGAGTGGGATAACTGTAGCTCTGCACCACTCAGTGGGCACGAAACCTGAGGTGAGGCTATTTATTAAACATGACACTTAGGTGAGGTGCCAGTTCATATTGTAGTTCATGTAGTACACAGCCCGGGATGTCATCTGGTCCCATGGATGCTGTATTCTTAGATTTGGAGAGTGCATTTTTTACCTGTGTGGCCGTTATTACCGGAATTTGACAATCTTCCGGTATTGAGATGTGCCATTTAGGGGGTGAGGGGGGGTGAAGTTGGCACTGAATCGATCTGCCAGGATATTGACAAGAAAAATAAAACAAATACATTTTGTTTTTCCTGTCCCCACTAAAGTTTAAGCATAGCTGAGTGGGTGTGCATGTCACGCAGCTGTGTTTAGAATAGCTTAAACATCCAAAGGAGCTAAATAGAAATATACAAGAGAGCCAAAGTGAAATAGTATAGTGGTTAGAGCTTTCGCTTAGCACGCGTCATTCACAGTTTGAGCCCCAATGCTGTCCATTCATTTTTATATGTGAAAACAGCACTATAATTATCTTTTTTATAAATAGTTAGTGAATAATATATATATTTGTTAACCAGGATAGTGTAGCAGGTCCAAATGTGAGGTATCAGTGTAGTACAGATGTGAAACTCCCATATAAACACAAATGTCCCATACAATATAGCCACACAAGAATATAATGTAATGAAAGCATGTAGGGGGATGTTATGGAAGGTAAACATACATATCATAAGATGTCATTACCAAGGAATCAACCCCACAATCTTGATAGTCCATAAAATGAAAGCCGAACAACGCTAAATTTTGTTCAGCTATGTTTAGCCAGTGTAAGCATTGGTTACATCTAAATGCTCACCAATAATTAGCGTAGCTAAGCAGATTTGTGCACTGGTAAGCAGTGCTTAGCATCTACCCCTTTAAGCAATGCTTATCTTAGTTAGGCGGGTTTGCCCATCACTTTAGCTTAGCTCAGCATATTCAAAATTGGCCAATCATGGCAAAAGGTGAGAACCCAGCCCTATTGAAACCCCGCAGGTGAGAATACAACCACAGCCAGTTGTAGCTGATCACTGCAGGCACTATGGCTGGTGTTGGTGTCTGTGTGCACTTTCGGGCACAGCGTTGAGGCATTCAGCAGTTCAGGGTCATTGTTGAACTCCTCGTAAACACAATGAAGGGAGACTGCTGTAGAACTAGTACTAGGCTCCCAATAGAAAGCAGAGGCCTGGGACCATCTTGCACATGACCTCACCAGTGTTACTGGTATCCCTCAGACTGGTGAGCAGGTCCGGCACCATTATGCTGACCTGAAGCATAGGAAGAGGGACCTCTTGGACCAGTGGATCCAAGACACCCAGGCACAGAATGTTCCAGCAGTGTGTAAGTATCAGTTATTGTTTATCAAAGTCCAGCCTGAGTATGAGATCTATAGTATGCATAAATGTTTCACTAACACCTGTACAGCTGCAGATAACAGGGCTGCAAACATGGACACCCATACCAGCAGGCTGCTAAGCCTGCATCGCGAGGCTGGTGAGTACAAATGTAGCTTGCAGTAGTCAGGGCAAATAAATAGAAAGGCTGCCAGTAGTTAGAAATGTGTATTGTGTGTACTGAATAAACAAGACATTAGCAAAGTAATAGTGATGTACAAGATATATATCAATAAATGTGTCACTACCTGTTAATAAAACTCAAAACCCCAGACTGTTGTGTTTACTTTAGTATGAGGTGGTATGAATCTAAATGTGTACAGGTTCTGCACAACAACTATGGCTCTGACAGCATTAATTAATTGAGGCTCATCTGACAAAGATTGTGGAGTTGTAAAACAGATTAACTATAAGAAATGTTCCATGCATCAAAATCTGATCCCTGAACAGTAATGTGTCAACCATTGTTTTCAATACTGTAATATGCGAAGGTATGAATACAGAGTATAAAAACTATCTGTCACGCATGAATGTCAGAATTACAAAGCAGATTGTCCAGACAAGAGAGTATTATACAGAAAACAGTCAAGAAAGAAACAGCAGTTCCCCAATAGCTCATTGTGATGAAACACCACCTTGTTGTACCTTTTTGTACAAACAGGCATGGTTTGAATCCCGGGAGTGGTATTAAGATGTATGCATAATCTCACCCAAGAATATGTGAGTATGTGTAGAAACAGTCAGGTATTGTTAACAGAAATTACCTCCACAGCTCCAACAGGTAAGAAAAGGTATAAATGAGCTGTAAGAAGGCTGTAATTATACACTGTGTACAACACCCACTGTCCAACCCCAAGGCTGCAAATGACAGCAAGATAAGTACATACACCAAGTAGTCTCCTCCAAGAAATGTCCCTCAAGTGTCACGCTGTCACCACTAGTGGTCACTGCAGAGTATGGCAGTAGTGCGCGTGCGCACAGGCACACACACACAGTATGAGTGCACATATGTAACCTTGACTATGTGAATATGGGTAAATTTCCTCCACAGGTTTGCCAGGTAAGAAAAGGTATAAATGAGCTGTCAGAAGGCTATAATTATACACTGTGTACAAACATACCACTGCCCAACCTAAGGCCATAGGTCAATGTAAAGTGAGGTAATACCTGAAGAGTAACGATTAGAGCAATGATAATTAAAGTAGCAAGCAATTGAAGCCAGTACAGCTGTTAATTGACATCTCTCTCTCTATCTCTCTCCCTCCCCCAACCTATCTGCACCAATAATCTAAACACATAAATCAGTGGGTATGTTTTTCACCAAACCTACTGTTGGGACATGTGTCTATTGTTCTACAAATATTTAAACATTTGATTATTAATGTTCCCTGTTCAAACACTATCATTGCTGGCCTGTTGCTATCAATGTAACCTGCATGCCATTATAATGCCCACTGTGGTTCTATATATACATGCGTTCTGTTTGCTATGCAACTGTTTCAAATCTGTTGTTTTGGGTTAATGTGAACACTCATGCATACTGTTATAAATAATCCTGGAATGTGTTGTTCATGACTAACCAACATACGTTGTAAAACCTCAACACCATAGCATGTCTGGGAAGGCCGATCTAAGCGGATCCGCCTGTCCCGCCTCAACTAGCCATGGCACCAGGCCCCAGCACATCTAGGATCCAACCCAGGACCTCCTTGTCTGCTGGTCCTGCACCACCTTCTGGTGGAACCACCTCAAGTGATGGAGGCCGTCTCCCCCTGGGAGCGAGTGTGGCGAGGACACCATCACCAGTAGTCAGGTCCGGGGATTGGTGTGTAGTGAGGTTTGAAAGGAGTTTGGAGATCAGCTACACCAGCTTGAGGGTCGCGTGGAGTATCTTGAGGGTCAGCCTGCCCCTCCTGCTTAACTCCCAACTTTGGGGTTGTGAAGGTGCAGTGGTGACTGCCCATGGGTGGGGACCTTGGTCCCACTGTATCTATTTGGGGCCTCGTGGGCATCCAATTCCCATCCACCCTCCCCGTCCAAGGTGTTTACCCCCCACATGTCATATACTGCCCCTGTCTGCTGTCTTATTTGTCTTGTCTGTCTTCCTACCCAACTTATCTCCCCAAATATACCTACCATCCTTCCACAACATCCCACTCTCACCTTATAAAAAAAAAAAAAGGGCAATCTGTTCCAAAAAAAAAGTCACCCCATACATAGCTGTCCATTTTGCACACACGTGTCCACTGGACGCATGCAATCTGGTCTAATTGGCTTAACAACACATTACTGTTGTCCTCACCCCTCTCTCAGGGGTTTGAGTGTCCACATTCACCTCCAAATTCTGTACATATGCACAGATGTTGCTGTATCAGAAATGTACAGCTATGGACCTTCCCTATACCCATCCTGCACATCCTTAGCTATCTTTCATATTGTTTTTTTTCTCTCTGCATGCCCCTTTTTTCATCACTTTCCTATCACCCTTTTTTTCTTTTCTTTTAAAGAAATTACCACAGGGATAAGTGGGAGTAAGTGGCAATAATTGAGTTTGCCTGATGCTAAGTGATGCCTGCACAGGTTAAGCAGTTTCCCATTTAACCATGTGTTGGCATCACTTACCATCATGCAAACCCACTCGAACCCACTTGCAACTGCTTAAAACTGCCTTAATCACCCTGTTTCTATCAGCCACTGTTCTGTCCAGCAACAAAATAATCATCCTTGCCAAGGCTTGGGCCCAGGACCCTGTACACCATAGTCAGAGCAATGAACCACTACACCATCTGAGCTGTAATAATGAATGCTGCTTTTTCAAATATATCATTCAGTACAGGTACAGAATAGTAGGGAACAAACACTGTGGAATCAGTCATGTTTAGAATATATAAATATACACATATAGATGTGTATGATGATAGATCAATATGAAAAAGTATATACACATAAAACAAATACATATAGAATATATACATATATATTGTTATATAAATATATGTATAGATATCAAAAAAGGAATATATATATATATATATATATATATATATATATATATATATATATATATATATATCAGTATAGATATAACATGTAGTGGAGTCATATCCAGCAGCATACCTCTCCACCTCTTACTGCAAGAATTCTGGACAAAGGATGTCAAAATGGGGGGATAATGTGCCAAGACCAGGGACATAATGTATGTACTGCGGTAATAAATGTAGAATGTTGCTACAGTAACAGGGTTTGTGTCAGTATACATGTTCAGAAGGATGCGAATTTCGAAACTGAAATGTATGTCATCATTTACTGACAGAAATCCTGACATCATCACAGTGATTTACCACAGAAATGAAAATAATGATTCTGTGGAACAGAACATACATGTGAGCAATAATCCTGGACAGTCTGAAACAATCTGGCCAGATGAGAGGTATGCTTAGAACCCCTTAGTACAACAAATCTGGACCAAGCCTGACCGGGGGGGTCGGGTAACATATCCCAAATATTGGAGTAGATAAGGTGACACAGTTGCTGCAGTAATACCATCCTGTCTGTTGTAACATATATTAACTGGAATAGCCCAAGTCCAAAACCAAATTACTTCCCACTAGTTACTGACATAAATCTTTACATCATCCCACTGATGTATCAGACATACACAACATGTATGAGGGCCAGGAAATAGTATATCTGATAAATATTGGGACATAACATCACAGTAGGGAAACTACACTGAGCTGTTAGGCATGTCACTAAGTACTGTCTAAACTACAGGCAGAATGGCACAACACAAACCCAATTTTGCTATGGGGGAATACACATGTAATTGCAAATATATCAGGCACTACAGGGATGTAACAACACTGACCAACAGATAACAGTGCATACCCAGAACCAATCTCATCACATTCAAAGTGACATTCTGGTAAGTCACATGAACAGTAGAGTATATGGACTGTGTGAACAAAATCATCAGCATGTTTGCCACTTACACACTACCCCTACATATACTGGCCCAATTCACAGTGTAGTCTGATGCCTGACTGTGGTATGGGACATGTCTCGGTCTGCCCTACAAACATATACAGCTGATAGAGCACCAGAAGCTGGAGCAGCATGCAACGTCAGATAGAAAAGGACCCTCAACACTTACATCTACCCCCTCCTTACACAGGCCAAAGAACACATTCACAATACACTGCTACACAAGCCTGACAGTCTGTCAACAATTGCCAGAAATACAAAGTCCTCTCAACTGTATAGAGTCCCACAGAATGTCCAGGCTTTGTCCCCATATATAAGGCCTTCTACATATATCATGTCTGGCAGTCTGATACATCACTGGGATGATATCTGGAATGAAGTCACTATATAATGATATACTATACCTATCCACCTCTTACAGCATGACATGTGGACAAAACCTGACATACTTGGGGCCAGAGGCCCAAACACAGGAGCATTATTGACATATTACTGTTATAAACTGAGAAAGTTGATGGTGTAACAGGGTTGTAACATATTTGTTCTCAGGGATATGACGTCAGAAACACACACATGGATGTTACCATTTACTAACTGCAATCCTCAGAGTATGCTACTGAATATCCAAGGCCAGAAATGTGTGAGTAACACACCAAATATAAGAATCCAAACTCTAGCCAGTCTGTGGATAGTCCTACAGTTGAGAGTTATGTCATCCACATAACACTATCAGACTTAAATTCATGTAGAGCAGCCATATCCACACAAAACCTGTCAAACTAACATTACTTCAACTGTATAACAGCAATACTTACATTCTGTCCCTATGTCTGGAACATTCTCTCCAAGTTTGTTGGGCTGTCTCCACAGTGTTTGTTTTAAGAGGTATTTCCAACTACCCTCTGTGATGCTGTTTGTCACACACCTCCATGAAGTTCTCCTCACAGGCAAGGTAAAAGGGTAACACCCACATGAAGTATTCAGTTATAGGAGTGTGTTTCCATGCTATTGGATATGGGAATGATACCACAATTGTTCTATATGCAATTATCAAGTGGGGGACTCCAACTGATGCACAGGCAATCAGCTGCTCATGAGCATTACCTACTAAAGGTAAGCTGCTGCCTAGACAAAACATATGTATATCCTACATCTGTCTCAGAGAGAGAGAGACACACACACACACACACACAAACACACTGAAACTGATGGATTATACCAACTGAACCGAAAAAAAAAACAGGTATGTCAAACAATTAAGCATGTAATGAAATGTAGTTGGGGGTATGTAAATGTAGAAAATAGGAAGTTCAAACAATATTATGTCTCAACAACACATGCTGTACTGATATATTGCTGAGCAGAACATATGGCCATAACATCTGTGTTTGTCACAGTGACATAGAACACAGCTCAGGGCCCTGAGTCACCCCAGGAAAGGATGGCTCACGTATGACCACTACTGGAGTGTGTGTTGCACAGTACTGACTGTGACACTGCTAGGTCATCTACTGGGATGTTGAAGATATCCATATGTTGTCAATACAAATATGCTATACATGTTTGTCTCAGACATCTGATGGACATATACAGGGTATTTGCATACTGAAATACTGTCACAGCTGTGTGTGTTGAACTGCTTGTGATATGCTGAGCTCATACTATTCAACTGACCAGTGTTATGCACACTGATGCACACTGACCATATGTGTGCCTCATATTTGTAGTTATGTCATCAAGAGTTGTGTTATGTCTGGGAAATAATTGTAAACATGTAAACACTGACATTACAGCATCACCTTCTCTTTCTTTTGACTGTAACTGTTAGTGGTCACCACAGCAGATCATCTGTCTTCATGTCTTCCAGTTGTCTGCATCTTGCTGTGTCACACCAACCACCTGCATGTCTGCTATCACCACATGAATACACCTTATCGCAGGCCTTCCTCTTTTCCTCTTACCTGGCAGCCTCATCCTTTCACAAATGTACTCAGCATACCTCCTCATCACATGTCCAAACCAACATAATCCTGCCACTCTCTGGCTATATCCCCAAGCTGTCCATCCTGGCCTGACCCCCTAACATGCATATTACTAATCCTATCCACCCTCATCACACCTAGTGCAAATCTTAACATCATTAACTCTGTTATGTCCAGCTCTGACTCAAGCCTCTTTTTTCAATGCCAGTGTCTCCAACCCATACAACATAGCTGGTCTTCGCCTCTCCCCCACACACGCCAGTACTCTGAACTATTGTTCCCAAGTATTTACACCTATCGACCTTTGAAAACTGTACTCCCTGCATCCTCATCATTACTCTATCCTCCCTCCCATTCACATACATATATTCCATTTTAATCCTGCTGACCATCATTCCTCCCCTATCTAAACCATACCTCCACCTCTCCAGGGTCTCCTCAACCTGATCCCCACTCTCACTACAGACCACAATGTCATCTGAAAACAGCACAGTACAGGGGGACTCCTGTCTGATCATGTCTGCCAACCTATCCATGACCACTGCAAATAAGAAAGGGCACATAGCTGATCCCTGCTGTACCCCCACCTCCACCTTAAATGCACCTGTCACTCCCAATGCAGAACTCACCACTGTCACACTAGCCTTGCACATATCATGTAGCATTCTTACGGATTCCTCCGCCACCACTGACCACCACATACAATACCACAAGTCCTCTCTAGGTATCCTGTCATATGTTGTCTCTAAGTCCACAAAGACACAATGCAACTCCTTCTGACCTTATCTGTACTTCTCCATCAACACTCTCAGAGCAAACATTGCATCGGTAGTGCTCTTTCCTGGCAGGAAACCATACTGCTGATCACTAATCATCACTTCCCTTCTTAACCTAGCTTCCAATATTCTTTCCCATAACTTCATGCTGCAACTGATCAGTGTTATCCCTCTGTAGTTACTACAGCTCTGCACACCACCCTTTACCATGACCTCATGCTGTGACTGATCAGTGTTATCCCTCTGTAGTTACTACAGCTCTGCACACCACCCTTTACCATGACCTCATGCAGTGACTGATCAGTGTTATCCCGCTGTAGTTACTACAGCTCTGCACACCACCCTTTACCATTACCTCATGCTGTGACTGATCAGTGTTATCCCTCTGTAGTTACTACAGCTCTGCACACCACCCTTTACCATGACCTCATGTTGTGACTGATCAGTGTTATCCCTCTGTAGTTACTACAGCTCTGCACACCACCCTTTACCATTACCTCATGCTGTGACTGATCAATGTTATTCCTCTGTAGTTACTACAGCTCTGCACACCACCCTTTACCATTACCTCATGCTGTGTCTGATCAGTGTTATCAGTCTGTAGTTACTACAGCTCTGCACACCACCCTTTACCATGACCTCATGCTGTGACTGATCAGTGTTATCCCTCTGTAGTTACTACAGCTCTGCACACCACCCTTTACCATTACCTCATCCTGTGACTGGTCAGTGTTATCCCTCTGTAGTTACTACAGCTCTACACACCACCCTTTACCATGACCTCATGCTGTGACTGATCAGTGTTATCCCTCTGTAGTTACTACAGCTCTGCACATCACCCTTTACCATGACCTCATGCTGTGACTGATCAGTGTTATCCCTCTGTAGTTACTACAGCTCTGTACACCACCCTTACCATTACCTCATGCTGTGACTGATCAGTGTTATCCCTCTGTAGTTACTACAGCTCTGCACACCACCCTTTACCATGACCTCATGCTGTGACTGATCAGTGTTATCCCTCTGTAGTTACTACAGCTCTGCACACCACCCTTTACCATTACCTCATTCTGTGACTGATCAGTGTATTCCTCTGTAGTTACTACAGCTCTGCACACCAACCTTTACCATGACCTCATGCTGTGACTGATCAGTGTTATCTCTCTGTAGTTACTACAGCTCTGCACACCACCCTTTACCATGACCTCATGCTGTGACTGATCAGTGTTATCCCTCTGTAGTTACTACAGCTCTGCACACCACCCTTTACCATGACCTCATGCTGTGACTGATCAGTGTTATCCCTCTGTAGTTACTACAGCTCTGCACACCACCCTTTACCATTACCTCATGCTGTGACTGATCAGTGTTATCCTCTGTAGTTACTACAGCTCTGCACACCACCCTTTACCATTACCTCATGCTGTGACTGATCAGTGTTATCCCTCTGTAGTTACTACAGCTCTGCACACCACCCTTTACCATGACCTCATGCTGTGACTGATCAGTGTTATCCCTCTGTAGTTACTACAGCTCTGCACACCACCCTTTACCATTACCTCATGCTGTGACTGATCAGTGTTATCCCTCTGTAGTTACTACAGCTCTGCACACCACCCTTTACCATGACCTCATGCTGTGACTGATCAGTGTTATCCCTCTGTAGTTACTACAGCTCTGCACACCACCCTTTACCATGACCTCATGCTGTGACTGATCAGTGTTATCCCTCTGTAGTTACTACAGCTCTGCACACCACCCTTTACCATGACCTCATGCTGTGACTGATCAGTGTTATCCCTCTGTAGTTACTACAGCTCTGCACACCACCCTTTACCATTACCTCATCCTGTGACTGATCAGTGTTATCCCTCTGTAGTTACTACAGCTCTGCACACCACCCTTTACCATTACCTCATGCTGTGACTGATCAGTGTTATCCCTCTGTAGTTCCTACTGCTCTGCACACCACCCTTTACCATGACCTCATGCTGTGACTGATCAGTGTTATCCCTCTGTAGTTCCTACAGCTCTGCACACCACCCTTTACCATGACCTCATGCTGTGACTGATCAGTGTTCTCCCTCTGTAGTTCCTACAGCTCTGCACACCATCCTTTACCATTCCCTCATCCTGTGACTGATCAGTGTTATCCCTCTGTAGTTCCTACAGCTCTGCACACCACCCTTATTCTCATAATCAGTACCCAAACACATTTCATCCACTCCTCACGCATCCTCTCCCTTTTCAAGATTACAGTAAACAATCTGGTTAAAAAGACCACTGCCATTTGTCCTAAACACCTCCATGCTTCCACAGGTATGTCATCTGGACCAATAGACTTTTTATTCTTAAACCTCTTCATAGTTATCCTTACTTCCCCCTTGATAATCTGTTGGATACCCTGATTCACCATACTCACATCATCCAACCTTTTCTCTCTCATTCTCTTCATTCAACAGCCCGCCAATGTACTGTTTCCACCTGCTCAATACACTCTCCTCGCTTGTGAGTATACTTCCTCGATTATCCTTTATCAGCCTTATTTGCTGGCACATCCTTCCTAGCTACATACCTCTGTCTAGCTAATTGGTACAGGTCCTATTCTCTCCATCCTTAGTGCCCAACCTCACATACAACCCTTCAGATGTCCCATCCTCAGCCTTTGCCACCACTCTCTTTGCCATGCACCCCATCTCCCTATACACCTGTCTACTTTCTTCATCTGTCTGACAATCCCACTTCTCCTTGGCCATCCCCTTTCTCTGTATACTCCCCTGTACTTCCTCATGCCATCACCAGGTCTCCTTGTCCTCCTTCCTCTGTGCAGATGTCACACCAAGCCCCATTCTACTCATCTCCCTTACTAACTTGGATGTAGTTCCCAAATATTTGCTAAGTCTTCACTGCCACCCACTGCCTGTCTTAACTCTTCCCTGAACTCAACCTCACAATCACCCTTTCTCAGTATCCACCATTTGATCCATGGTGCTGCCCTCACACTTTTCCCCCTCTTCTTGATCACCAACGTCATCCCACAGACCAATCTTCCATGCTGCCTAACTACCCTTTCCCCTGTCAACACTTTACAGTTACTAATCCCCTTCAAACAGGCCCACCTGCATAGGAGATAATCCACCTGTGTGCATCTTCCTCCACTCTTGCATGTCACCCTATGCCCCTCGGTCTTGTAAAACTATGTATTCACACCCATGTCCAAACTATGTTGCAAACTCCACCTCCATCTCACCTTCTGCATTATTTTGCTTAACACCATACCTATCCATCACATCTGCATCTCCTCTGTCCCCTTCAACAACATGCCCATTGAAATCTGCTCCACTCACCACTCTCTCACCCTTGGGTACACTCATCACCACTTCATCCAACCACACCAAAGTATGTCTGTCTCATCCATCACACACGCAGTTAGCGGAGCATATGCACTAACAACTGTCATCATTACACCATCAATTCCCAGCCTCCTAAACATCACTCTACCCAACTCTCCTATCACCTCCACAAACACTCTTGGCATAATGTTCCTTCAGGTTAACCCCTACACCTGTTCCCCTCTCATACACACCATGATAGAAATATTTGTACCCGTCTCTGGTACACACAGCTGTACACTCCTTCCATCTGGTCTGTAGCACACACTATATGTCCACCTTTCCTCTGTACAGCATATCAGCTAGCTCTGTCCCCATACCAGTCATACTCACAACATTAACAGTTTCTACCCTCACTACCACAAACCTAGCCTTTCTCCTCTCTGCCTGCCATATGAGCGTCAGACATCCTCCAGGGTATGTCTGTGAATGCAAAGGCTACTGCACTATCAAATGACATACGTGTGTTACAGCAATATGTAGAAACTGTCGCTAATTGCGTCCCATAGCCCACCATATATGTGTAGTGTCCTCCAGATGTCTTGCCCTAATAGGTCGATATGACTGACTGAGCAGCAAGACTGTAATTACAGTGTGTCATACTGACAAAGAACAGAAATGTATGGCAGGTATTACCTGTGCATATGTATGCATGGGTAGATGTACCTGGCTGCCGCATAACAACTAATATTGGGATGTAAAACATCAGGTAAATAAGCTGTACATGTTGTACACATGTGTAACCTTAGTTTTTGTGCATCCAACAGCGTTACACTTCTGCGGCTACTGGTGGTGTCATTGCCCTGACACAGACATGGGTATATAATAAGCATGAGTACACAGACATGGGTAGTATAATAAGCATGAGTACACAGACATGGGTAGTATAATAAGCATGACTACACAGACATGGGTAGTATAATAAGCACGAGTACACAGACACGGGTAGTATAATAAGCACGAGTACACAGACATGGGTAGTATAATAAGCATGAGTACACAGACACGGGTAGTATAATAAGCAT
The DNA here is from genome assembly GCF_019279795.1 of Protopterus annectens. Taxonomy (NCBI): domain Eukaryota; kingdom Metazoa; phylum Chordata; order Ceratodontiformes; family Protopteridae; genus Protopterus; species Protopterus annectens. Next base: position 1,812,790,745 of record NC_056744.1, read on the forward strand.
GAGTACACAGACACGGGTAGTATAATAAGCGTGAGTACACAGACACTGGTAGTATAATAAGCATGAGTACACAGACACAGGTAGTATAATAAGCATGAGTACACAGGTAGTACAATTACCATGAGTACACAGACATGGGTAGTATAATAAGCATGAGTACACAGACATAGATAGTATAATAAGCATGAGTACACAGACATGGGTATATAATAAGCATGAGTACACAGACACAGGTAGTATAATAAGCATGAGTATCACACTGACATTGTAGAGGTTGCCAACTGTGTTCTGACCCTGTGTCCATGCCTACTACAAACAGATATATGACCACCCACATAGCTGTATGGCCTCAGCAAAACTGCACTTGTAAAACCTGTCTCCACCAAAGTAGAGTAAACCCCTTTGCTGGACAGCAGCAATGCACAAAGCACATAATGTGATGCTATATTGGTTATACAGGGCAAAGTAGTAGCAGGCACCAACTGGGCAGCATGTCAGCCTTTGTCTGAATGAGCATATTAGGTCACAGGTGGATTACAGTAAGCTAATTATGAGTACAAATTGGACACATCCACTAAGGGCAATCACAAGGCCATCTTCATATATGTCTGCAGTCTCAGAGGCAATAACCCAACCCACCCTGTAATGGTGGTCAATCAGATCACATACACACACAACATAGCTACAGCCACAGCCAACCTGCTGCAGACAGGTTTATGGCAAACATCACCCCCCCTGGATCACCATCAGTACAGGTGGATATGCACAGCACACGCACCCCTACCCTCATCATCATGGATCAGGTGCAAACTGCCTAATCAAAGTTAACAAAAGCAAGTCCCTTGGGGCCTAATAACATTCCTGTCTGCATGCTACATGAACCCAGGCATATGCTTCCAGCTCCATTACACACTGTATGCAAGCAAAGCCTGAGCATCAGTGATATTCCATCTGCAAGGAACATGGCCACTGTCATCCCTGTACACAAAAGTAAATGATGAATGTTGGTTTATGCAATGTACTGGCCCTAATTGGGGGGGAACATGACACATCAGGACAAGGAGTACAATGCATGTTCATACAGTGCTGCTAGATGACGGGTATGATGTGTTTGTAAGTGTTGGCTAATGATAGTCCATATGCAATGTACTGGCTCTGTAAAGAACTCTGGGCAAGGTCTGAGGTCCTGTGATGTGTTTCCCTGTGTATGTCCTCCAGGAGCCATGCAGCAGCAAACACCTTATACTGATGCAGAGACAGCAGCCATCACAGAAGCTGTAATCTTAAACTATGCCATCCTTTCTGGCCATAGCCGGCAAAATCTGCAGGACCGTACTGCCCTGTAGGGTGAGATCATCCACAGAGTGAATGTGTTGGGCCACCATGGACACACAAATGATCAGGTCACGCATAGAGCAACTGACCCGATACATCATGCCCAGCAAAGGGCTGCTGCTGTAGCAAGGGACTGTACTGCTACCGGTGGGGGGCCAGCCACACAGGCCCCACTTATGGTGACACAGGAGCTCCTTGCCAACCTTGGCGTAGCCCCCACACAAACTCAAACATGGGAAACAGCAGTCATGGAGGTGGGTGGCATTCAGGCAACAGGCAAGGAGCATTCAGGTAAGGAAAGTGCACATCAATGTAATGAGGTAGCATTTAAACTGTCATCTATAGAGTCTCTAGATGCATATGTCAGTGCAAAATGGATTAGTGAGTAAGGTGTAGTAATGCACACAGTGCACATCTACGAATGACAGCAAACTGTGTAATATCAGAGTGTGTAATGTACCTGTGCAGAAATGTAGCATTCATCTTGTACCAATGCTTAATGTGAATCTGCTAACAATACCTCTCACTCACAACTACATAGATCCCTCTGGTCTGGACATGGGACAGCAGCCTGAACCCAGTAAGCATGGGGTTTTCCTGTTGTGGCTAAACAGTACCCCAGGCATGCTAAAGTCAATGCATGTGACCATGTAAACAACTGTTACACTCAACCAATTGGCAATATCTGCATGTTCACTTGTGGTGGTGTTTACTGCATTGCATCACAATGGTCATCACAGGGGCCTGTTTATAGGAGATGTCACATATCTGTAGCATACCTCACAACCTGTCATTGCAGGACATCTGGACAAAGACTGACAAAATGGGGGGGACAAAGGCCCAAAACTAGGGTCATATTGTAGAAATTAGTGGTATACAGTGCAGATAAACAGTGTACACACCTGCTAAAATGCCAGGTATTTCTGATATACAAAAATGAGAGCACAATAGACAAGTTCAAAATACTGCCAACCTTTCATGTGACCTATAACCTGTACAATTAAATTGTAAAACAAACAAATCTGTTTGGGGAACAGTAATGACACATAACAATAGTACAACAACCTAGATGCATGTGTGTGCACAGGCTGAATGTAGTACTGTTGAGGCAGCTTTCAATATAACTACAGCAGTACATCTTATTGGGTACACACCTGCCATAAATTACAGAGACTCTTTGATTAACAGCAAATAATGGTCAGCTGTCCTACCAGGATTATCCTAACATATACCCAGTTGCCTGCTACAGCAACAGCCATGGTTCACATAGAGCTGATGAAGCCACTAACGGACCACATGTTTAAGATGTATCAGCCTGCAGAAAGGTACGAAAACATTTCCACAGCATTGCACATAACATGGAACACAGTGCAGACAGTCATCAAAAGGTGGAGAAAATATGGGGCTACAGGGACATTGTGAAGGAGTAGATATTCCACTAAAGTCTATGAGAATACAAGATCAAAACTGGCCAGGGAGGCTGCCGGGCACCCTTCAGCAACAGTGAAGGAGTAGCAGGATTCTCCAGCAAGTACTGGGTGTATACTACATGTCACAACAATCTTCCATGGTCTCCATATGTCCTGCCTAAATGGTAGGGTTGGAAGATGGTGGAAGTTCCTCACACCAAACAATATCCAGGCCTGGTGAAAGTCTGAAAACAATACAGCAGGTCTCCAAAAAGCAAGTGGGAAAATGTGTTATGGTAATATGAGACCATGGTTGAATTCTTTGGCCACAATTCTAACAGGTGTGTTTGGCGCAATAACACCACTGCACATCACCACAGCAACACCACTCCCATGGTGAAGCATGGTGATGGCAATGTCCTGCTTTGGGGTGCTGTTCACGAGCTGGAACTGGGGCTGTAGCCAAGTTAGAGGGGATTATGAACAGTTCCAAACACTGGTCCCTTGTGGCTCCAAAATGTTCTGTTGTCTGCCACATAGCTGTGGATGGTCAGGAATTCCACCTTTCCACACAACAATGGCCCAAACCATACATCCAAATCAACAGAAGGATGGCTTCACTAGAACACATGCAACATTCTGCACTGACTGAATCAGAGCCCACACCTACATCCAATAGGATATATGCAGGGTGACCTGAAGAGGGCAGTGCACAGTGGGTGCCCTTGCAATCTGACATAGTTGGAGGTGTTTTGCAATGGAGAGTGTTCAAACTTTGGCAAGTCAAGATGTGTCATGCTGATAGACACCTTCCCAAGAGGACTGCATGCTGTGATTAAATCAAAAGGTGCTTTAACAGAGTATTACTTTATGGGTGTGCACACTCATGCAACCAACCTATTGTACCTATTTCAGTTACCAGATGTTACCCGTAACTGATGTGTATGTTCTTCAGTTGGACTGCACAGGTTATATGCCACATGAAATGATGGCAATGTTATGACCTCATTTCTGAGGTCTCATGTGATATATCACAAAAACTTGGCATGTTAACAGGTGTGTGTACACTTACTATATCCCCTGTAAGCTTGGGAAATTGTTTGAGTAACCGGCTTTGTTTTAAAATACATGTACTGCAGGTTATGCCGTCTGCACCTCAAAATAGGGCATTAATTAATGGCACCAATCCACAGGTCAACTCAGTAATGTATCAAATGAACACAGGAGTTATGAGGAACAGACCAAACATTTGAGCCACACAAGTAGACATTCAGCAAAACCCTGTACAGTTGGGGGATATGTTCTGCAGGAGTTGCCACCGTGCTATACAGGTGAACATCAATAATTTACATGGGTGCAGTGTGTGCTAGGTGAAGGGACATCACCTATTAACACCACTCATGTATCCCAGAGGTCTATATTAGTAGTAACAGTACTTGGAAAGGGCTGCACTGCATGATGCTGAGGGTCTGTCCAGAGTGAGTATGTTATTGTCTGACTGTGTGTCGTGAATGTCCTCAGTCAGCTAGTGTGAGGTGTGTGTGTGTGTGTGTGTGTGTGTACCAGCAAACTTTCTAGTGCCAGTAGTAATTTACATATGTTGTTTTTCCCTCACAGGTGAACATGGTGGCCATGGTCCCTCCCACTCTGATCCTGATGTCAGTGTCTATGCAGAATCTGACCAAGATGATACTCATATTGAGGCACAGGTGGGGTTGTCAGGGGCTGGATTTATGCCATTGGTTGGCATACCACTATTGTCAACCCCATCCCTGCATACAGTCACAATTTCCACACATACCCCATCACCAGTGGCCACAGATACTGGACAGTTGGTGGGTGGTGGCATGGAACAGGCTACTGTGGTGACTATGGCAAGTGAAGGTGTAGGCAATAGCCATAGCCAGAGTGCTGGTGAGGCCCTACACAGGCAGATGGGCAGGGGTGCTCAGAGGAGAATTGCAGCCTGCCATGCTCCTATTGCAAGTGCCACAGCAGCAGTCACCAGACACATGTTTTGGGCTATCATGGGGGCACAGGCATGTAATAAACATAATACCAGTCATTTACACAGGGTTGTGGATGAGCGATAAGAACTCACTGCAGCCATCTGTGAGCGTACTGGAGTCATTGATAGATGGTGGGGGAGACCTTAGCACTCCTCAACTGTGGAATATCTATGCTTGAGCATTTGGTGAATGCTGGCCAGCAGCCACATGGATATAGGGCAGCACCATGATGAGCTGAAGGTTTATGTGGCCATGCACCATCTCGTTCCCATGCTGGCAGTACCACCAGCACTACTGAAGGGGGTGTGCTGTCCAAGGCACAATTCAGCAGGCCATGGGCACGTGATCCTGGCTGGTCCCAACAGGGATGCAGATCCAGCAGGCAGCAATCACCATCGGGTAGTAGCATTGCATCTGGACTTGGACCTGGTGGTGCTGGTGATACCCTCTGCAGCCTCAGTTTCCTTGTCAGTGGTCAGAGACAATGAACTGTACACCCTGCCATGTACGGCCCATAGTTTTCCAAAATAGCCCTGTGTAGTGCACCCACATAGCGTGACTGTTTGCATACAAAAACACACATATCACCATCAGACAAATCACATCCACACACACACACACACACACACACACACACACACACACACACACACACACACACACCTCTGCACAGCCCATTTAATGAACACCCCCCCCAAACACACACACATGATGTCAACCATATGGCCCAGCCTAGGCTTTTGTCAAACCCACACCACACCCTGTGCATATGATGACACCTATGCCAAACCCATGTCGTCCATATCATCAATGCAGGGACGTGCTAATATGGGTCTGATGCACAGGGTGAGTTTAATAGAGTGTAGCTATTTAATGCTGTGTAAGGTGCTGTCATCTGGTATTTGTAATCTGTACACATCAGAGTGTGTGTGTAGCTTTCCAGCCATGATGCATTATTGGTGTTAGTAACACTAAGCGAATGTGTTCTCACATGCTTTATTCTGTTTGTGTTCCAGGTTCCACAATAACACACACACACACACACACACACACACACACACACACACACACACACACACACACACACACACACACACACACACACACACACACTCATATTAGAAACCCTAGCTATGTGGTTATTGGTATTATAGTGTTATGCAGTTACCACACACACCACAGAGCTTATAGGTTGTGAAGTGTCCCAAGGTACCTATATAGTGAATAACATCTACAGCACTTGTAAGGTATGGCAATGGTAGTTGTACTGGGTGAGACGGTCCTCCAACTACTTTCACTCACATGTTTACACACTCACAAACACTTTTATACACACTAATGTACACACACCCATTTGCCAGTACTAAGATCCATAGGTTCAAAGATTCATAGGTGTGTAAGTGGCATTCTGCTCCCCATCCACTCCTCCTGATTTCTCTGGAAGATGGTCATTGATGTGCTCTGCTTGACATGTATGTGACATCTATTCCATAACGTGGCCAGTTTCTGGGTTGTGAACCTGTCCCTCCAGCATGTCCTGTTGATTCTGAAGATGGGGTTCAGGTATCTGGGGCATGTTGTGTGCACAGATTGGTTTCTTCGGATGTAGCATTCCTGACAGGGTTGGGTCAGACATGGCTGTGTATGTCAGGCAGAGTTCGCACCTAAGTAGCCAATATGATACAGATTCATTGCAGTTGTTGGAGTCTGTCAGTATGGGGCAAGTGTGTAGTACCTAAGATCCTCTTTGTGAGGTACATTTGCAGCCTCTCCTGTTGTTGCTGGTGCCCAGTGGGGTACATGGCAAATGGGCCATAGTACACATTGATTGACCTACTGAGGGGAGTGTACATGGAAACACTGTCCTTTTACTTCCTGGATTCAACACCCTTAGTCAGGAGAAGTGACACATGGAAGGACTTTTGGAAGACTGTGGCACTGTGGTGGTCACCAAAGAGCTCACTGTCAACCTGTGTTTCCAGTTCCGTTATACCAACATCAGTATTCAGTGGACTACCATCAATTTATTACTGTATGGGAACCATGTCGTACCCAAAGGGGATGGCGGCACATCATCTGGCATTGAGCTTATGTCCAGGGTTCTGACAACAGTCATAAGTCTCAGACAGGCTTTTGTGAAGGATTTCAACCTCACATGAGGGGATAATAATAGCACCCACCTTGTAGTCATTTGCAAACATTGTCAGCAAGGGCGCATTTGTATTGGGCTGGTCCTCAAAGGTGTGGATCAAAAACATGAGGGGACCCAGGTCCACAACCTGTGGGACTCTACTTGTAACTGTTCAGCAGTCTGACATGGAGTCCACTGCTTTCACACTGTGGGTTCTATCTGTGAGCCAGTTTGCAGGCCACTTACTGATGTAGGGGTTGTTGCCTACTTGCGTTTGTTTGTGTATGATTCCTGAGTGGGGAGTGATATCCAAGGATTAGATGGGCTGCCTATCTTGTTATTTATTCCATACTATCTCATAGTTATTGCACATGGCACAATAGTCATAGGGCTTCAGAGTGTCTACAGGTCCCTCTCCAGCAGACGACAACTGTGGGCCTTGTAATGTGGACACTGGGACATGTACTGGGTGGGCAACAGCAAAAAGTAGAAAAATCCACTCCCCAATGGATATGGTCTCACACAAACACAACAACCCCCCCCCCACAGACAGCATACTGTTCTTACATACACACTTTTACCAGGACTGAGATTAGAACTCCTACCTAACTAGTTATTTGTACTATAGTGTCATGCAGTTATCACACATGCCACAGAGCTTATAGGTCTGAGACCTGACAAAAGGGACTTCTATGATAACAGACATCTTCAGGACTGCTAATGTAGGGAAATGGGAAGTGCACTGGGTGGGGAAGGCCTGTTAATTCCTAGATCCTACTGACAATTCTCTAAGTGTATGAGCATGCCCGGTGTGACCTTCTATAGTAAATATGGGACTCCATTCCAAGGATAGTTGTACTCCAGTCCGGTTTGTTTTGTGCTACAGCCATACCTCTCAACCTCTTGGTGCAGGATATCTGGAGATAGCCTATCAAAATGGGGAGACAATGGGCCATATGGTAATTGTGACTATTTCTCTCAGTAATGTATGGGTTGCTAGGGTTACAGGGTTTATTTTAGTAGACATCTGACATATATGACATTTGACACTGTCATGTATTGTTTCATTACCTCGTGACATACCTCCTTAGATCATCAGAGTGATTTACCAGAGGAATACAGGATGAATAATGCACACACCAATATTATGGGCCAAATGCTATGTATTCTTGCACAATCCAGCCTGTTGAGAGGTGTGCCTACAACCAATTGCCTGCTGGAGCTGTGGAAATGGTCCAGCACCTTGGTGATATATTCAATGGTGGAATCTCTCTGCATTTCTGTTCTGGCATGGTCTAATTTCCAGTCCACAGTTAGGTAATATAAGTCAGGCAAGATCAGGGTGACAGGCAGACTCCAGATAGATTTGTAGGGGATAAGATATGTGTGTTGGGTGTGTCCTGGGTCAGATATGTTGGCCTATAGCTACCAGTACTTTGCATAGGGGACTTCTCAAATGTTGACTGCACTTGGAGGGTCTTGTGTTTGTCAGACTGTTTGACTAGCTTGGAGGTATGTGTGTGTGTGTGTGTGTGTGTCTCACATATATGAATGGCCCACCTCATTTTGCTTGACTGGCCACATTTTGTGGTCAGGATGTTGCACAGGATGAGTGATCAGGGAAGGGTGTGTTACTCCCCAAGGGTTCTGTGGGTGCAGATATGTCATCATCTTCCAGGGCTAGGACTACCTGCAATGAGTGCATTCCCATGTTTAGACTCCTAGCCCTGTCTGTCGACTGTACAGAGTATCAGAGAATGTCCAGATTCATGACTCATATATCTGGCTGGTTACCCAAACGAGTGTGGTTTTCAAGGAAAAGTGTTTTACAAGTCACTCAGGGTTGAAGGCAGATATTACTGACAGTTGACATTGCCGTTTCAGACTTCATACACTTCAGACATTCCATGGTAATACAATCATTCCATCAACTTTCTAATGTTATTAGAGCAGTATTTCAAAGGTGTCCTTCTCTTTGGGCCTTTATCACCCTATTATTCATGGCTTTGTCCAGATTTCTGGCTCTCTGATGCTGGCAGGTTTGCTCCTAGCAGTTAGCAGTATGGCCTTACTTTGCGTTTTGTAGACTGTGTTATGGACCCCATGGCACTCCCTAACAGGGCACTGTGGGTGAGGCATGGGCATTTGCCAGAGGACTGTAGGCTAGGTGTGACAGATGCAGGCCATCTGTAGCAAAGCAGTGCATTCTGATTATCATATGTTTTCAGGCTGCCGGCAGTGGATTCCCCTGGGATGGCACCAGTAAGTTGACTGTGGGTGTTACTCACAATTGTTTTTTGTTCATGTTGAGCCATCACTCTAGTTGACAGCTGGATGCTGCTTAAGGCTAGGAACATGTTACTATATTTCTATGGGACTATGGGTGGGGGGGGTGACACATCTGTACACAATACAAATTTGCAGAGACTGTGCTGATATTTGCTTAACATTTTGTACGCATTTAGCATAGTAGTGTACCATATCTTTGAGACTATGGGCATAACAGTATCAACCACAGGTCAGATTGTTCTGGCATAAACATTTGTAGTATCAGACTTCTTACCTTTCAGAGCCATATTGCCACTGCCAGACCTGCTGTGATATCACTTTGTAAGTCCGTAGGTGGAGATTTCATGACTGTCGTCATGTGGGGGCCTTTGCCAGACATTTCTGTATGGTTCTCTACAACTGATCTGCTGGGTGAAGCTAGGGGTGGGTATGGGACCCGCACATTGACATCCTGCATGTGACCCATGACCCCCCAGTTATTTGGCTCACCACATATACTGCAGTGGTATTTATCAACTATGGTGGCACTGGATAGTGTGGGTAAGCCAGTACTGGGAATATACTTCCTGCTGTCCCACAGAGCTGTCAGTTGTCTGCTGCTATCCCATGAAGCCACCCCATTCCCTTGCATGCTTGCATCAATACCATAGATATGCTATCAGAACATTCTACTCCATTCATTTATTGTTATTGGTTCATAGGTTCATAGGTGTGTGCTAGGCTAATGGTCCTGGGGCCTTTACAAGCTTAGCCCATAGGATTACCCTGGCATTGTGCCGCCCGACCTTAGTTCCCAGAGCCTCTGTCAAGTAAAGCTACTGGAGTGATCCCCGGGGTGAATTTTCTATTTCTCATCCACTCATTAAGATTTCTCTTGAAGAGGGCCAGTGAGGTGCTCTGTTTGACATGTATGGGAAGTCTATTCCATAGTATGGGCAGTCTCTGGATTATGAATCTGTCCCTCCAGCATGTTCTGTTGTTTGTGGTAATGAGGTTGAGGTCTCTGGAGCATGTAGTGCAGAGAGATTGAGATTTCTTTAGATGTAGCATTTCTAACATAGCTGGGTCAGACATGGCTTTGTAAGTCAAGCAGAGATCGCCTCTAAGTAGGTGATATGAGACATAGAATAGTTTGAATTGGTGATATGAGACAGAGAATAGTTTGAGTTTTGTTAGTCTGCCATATAGGAAAAATGTTTAAGGCCTATGATCTTCTTTATGAGGTACTTTTGCAGCTTCTCCAGTTGTTGCTGGTGTTTAGTGAGGTACATGCCAAATGGGGCATTCTACTCAATGATTGGCCTAATGAGGGAAGAGTAGAGGGAGACAATGACCTCTTTCTTCCTGGATGCAAAACCCTTAGTAATGAGATGTGCCACATAGAAGGACTTTCTGACCACAGTGGCAATGTGGTGATCAAAACAGAGTTTGCTGTCAACCTGTGTTCCCAGATCCCTTATAATGCCTTCTGTGTTCAGTGGACTACCATCAATGTGGTAATTCATGGGAACTGGGTTTTTCCCAAAGGGGATGACGACACATTTTTTGGCATTGAGCTTAAGGCCATGGTTCTGACACCAGTCATTGGCCTCAGTGAGACCTTTCTGTAGGATGCCAACATCACTCGGGGAGTTAATAATAGCTCCCAACTTGCAATCGTCTGCAAACTTTGTCAGCCAGAGTCCCTTTGTGTTGGTCTGGACTTCAGAGAAGTAGATACCAAACACGAGAGGACCTAGGACCGAAACCTGTGGGACTCCACTTATGACTGGTCGGCAGTCTGACTTGGAGTCAGCTACTTTCACACTATGGGTTCTACCTGTGAGCCAGTTTGCAACCCACCTAGTGATATAGGGGTTGATTTCTAACTTAGTGAGGTTTTCTATGATTCCTGAGTGGGAAATGGTATCAAAGGCCTTGGCTAGATCAAGGTAGGCTGTATGAACCACCTTGCCTTCAGCCACAGCTCTGATTAAGAAGACTGACTTAACTTGTGCCTGAGGCAGTTGTGAGGATGGTGTTTGAGGGCTGACTATGTTGAATGCACGCAGTACACTGCCTATACATGGCATCCATTTTACTGTGTGTGCAAGTCAAAGAAAGCGAGATCAGTCATTCGGGCCATACACTGTCAGTATATGTGCTATACATTGCCTCTTTGCCAAGGACAGGGCATACTAGGCATGTCTCCATCTGTCTACAGGGGCAGGCTCAGAATGCTCCTCCACGTCCATCTGTGCCTGTGGAGACCTTGTCAACAGTGGGGGAGTTGTGTGGCCCTTCCCCATTTTGTTTCTGCTGCAGCTGTTTTCATAGGATCATATTGTGTAGCATGACACATACTATGAACATGTGTGTGTACATGTGGCTGGAGAGGACTGCAAGGCTCCACCAGATATGTCAAGGCAGTGGAATCATGATTTGAGCATCCAAACACATGCTCTACAATGTTCCTGGTTTGCAAGTGTGCCTCATTATGGCGTTCATGTGCAGGTGTATGTCCATTTCTGATGGGTGTCATCATGGTGCCAGCATCCCCCACTAGATGGCCATATGGGATGTCCCCATGGGCAAACGCCTGGTACGGGTGTGACCAGTGCCAGATGTGGGAGTCATGATAGCTACCAGGCCTGCCAGCACACACATTCATGATGATACGCTGGGCATCGCACATGACCTGGTAGTTGATGGAGGGGAACCCCTTGCCGTTTAGGTAGACCCTACCTTGGTCACCGGGTGGGGCTTTAATGTGGATGTATGGCACCCAGTACCTCCAGGTATTCTGCTACATGGTGGAAAATATGCATACTGCCGGTCCTCTCCTCACGGGTGCTGGGGAACTAAATATGCTCAGCGGCATGTGGTTGCATGGCATCCAGGAACTGGTGGAGTATCCTGGACGCAGATGCCTGTGAGACCCCATTATATCCCCAGTTCTTTGGAAAGTACCTGTAGCTAGTATTCCTAAGGCTACACATACCTTGGTATCCAGTGGGATGGGTTCCCCTCTGTTGGTTCTGGGTCTGAGGTGAGTCCGGCACAGCTCAACAAGTTGCTGAAGTATGTCCCTGTCTACTCTGTAGTGCTCTACTATCTCCAGATTATGTAGGCCCTGGTAAGTTACCCTGGGTCTGAACACTCTTTTCCTTGGTCTGAGTTGGTTGTCAACATTATCCTCCTCAGCACCCTCGGCCTCTTGCACATACTGATAAATCAATGTGACAGCACCCCCTAACATTTTTTGCTAGTTTTGTCAGTTAAAATTCCCCTGTATGTGTACAGCTATGGTGCAGAGTTTGTGGGAAAAGCCAGACTGGAAGGTGTTTGTATAGTTTATAGTGGTGTGCTGCAGATGCTGCCTGTGTGATTGGCTGACTATGATACATAGTTTATAGTGGTGTGCTGCAGATGCTGCTTGTGTGATTGGCTGAGTATGATACATAGTTTATAGTGGTATTCTGCTGATGCTGACTGCGTGATTGGCTGACTATAATACATAGTTTATAATGGTGTGCTGCAGATGCTGCCGGTGTGATTGGCTGACTATGATACATAGTTTATAGTGGTGTGATGCTGATGCTGCCTGTGTGATTGGCTGACAATGATACACAGTTTATAGTGGTGAGCTGCAGATGCTGCCTGTTTGATTGGCTGACTATGATACATAGTTTATAGTGGTGTGCTGCAGATGCCTGTGTGATTGGCTGACTATGATACATAGTTTATAGTGCTGTGCTGCAGATGCTGCCTGTGTGATTGGCTGACTATGATACATAGTTTATAGTGGTGTGCTGCAGATGCTGCCTGTGTGATTGGCTGACTATGATACATAGTTTATAGTGGTGTGCTGCAGATGCTGCTTGTGTGATTGGCTGAGTATGATACATAGTTTATAGTGGTGTGCTACAGATGCCTGTGTGATTGTCTGGCTATGATACATAGTTTATAGTGGTGTGCTGCAGATGCTGCCTGTGTGATTGGCTGACTATGGTACATAGTTTATAGTGGTGTGCTGCAGATGCTGCCTGTGTGATTGGCTGACTATGATACATAGTTTATAGTGGTGTGCTGCAGATGCTGCCTGTGTGATTGGCTGACTATGGTACATAGTTTATAGTGGTGTGCTGCAGATGCTGCTTGTGTGATTGGCTGACTATGATACATAGTTTATAGTGCTGTGCTGCAGATGCTGCCTGTGTGATTGGCTGACTATGGTACATAGTTTATAGTGGTGTGCTGCAGATGCTGCCTGTGTGATTGGCTGACTATGATACATAGTTTATAGTGGTGTGCTGCAGATGCTGCCTGTGTGATTGGCTGACTATGGTACATAGTTTATAGTGGTGTGCTGCAGATGCTGCCTGTGTGATTGGCTGACTATGATACATAGTTTATAGTGCTGTGCTGCAGATGCTGCCTGTGTGATTGGCTGACTATGATACATACCTTATAGTGGTGTCCTGCAGATGCTGCCTGTGTGATTGGCTGACTATGATACATAGTTTATAGTGCTGTGCTGCTGATGCTGCCTGTGTGATTGGCTGACTATGATACATACCTTATAGTGGTGTGCTGCAGATGCTGCCTGTGTGATTGGCTGGCTATGATACATAGTTTATAGTGGTGTGCTGCAGATGTTGCCTGTGTGATTGGCTGACTATGATACATAGTTTATAGTGGTGTCCTGCAGATGCTGCCTGTGTGATTGGCTGACTATGATACATAGTTTATAGTGCTGTGCTGCAGATGCTGCCTGTGTGATTGGCTGACTATGATACATAGTTTATAGTGCTGTGCTGCAGATGCTGCCTGTGTGATTGGCTGACTATGATACATAGTTTATAGTGGTGTCCTGCAGATGCTGCCTGTGTGATTGGCTGACTATGATACATAGTTTATAGTGGTGTGCTACAGATGCTGCCTGTGTGATTGGCTGACTATGGTACATAGTTTATAGTGGTGGTGTGCTGCAGATGCTGCCTGTGTGATTGGCTGACTATGATACATACCTTATAGTGGTGTCCTGCAGATGCTGCCTGTTTGATTGGCTGACTATGATACATAGTTTATAGTGCTGTGCTGCAGATGCTGCCTGTGTGATTGACTGACTATGATACATAGTTTATAGTGGTGTGCTACAGATGCTGCCTGTGTGATTGGCTGACTATGGTACATAGTTTATAGTGGTGGTGTGCTGCAGATGCTGCCTGTGTGATTGGCTGACTATGATACATACCTTATAGTGGTGTCCTGCAGATGCTGCCTGTTTGATTGGCTGACTATGATACATAGTTTATAGTGCTGTGCTGCAGATGCTGCCTGTGTGATTGACTGACTATGATACATAGTTTATAGTGGTGTCCTGCAGATGCTGCCTGTGTGATTGGCTGAGTATGATACATAGTTTATAGTGGTATGCTGCTGATGCTGACTGCTTGATTGGCTGACTATGATACATAGTTTTTAGTGGTGTGCTGCAGATGCTGCCTGTGTGATTGGCTGACTATGATACATAGTTTATAGTGGTGTGCTGCAGATGCTGTCTGTGTGATTGGCTGACTTTGAGACATTTCACCTGCCAGCTATTTTACTTGCACTTGAGTGGCTGTATTTTGCTATTTCCCTTTTTTTCTTTTCCCCTTCCTATCTCCTCCCCTTTTAAGCCCCGAGGCGTGGCATGAAATCCTGCTGCCTAAATGTAAACAGTGCTGCCATGTCCATTTTTTTTTTTTGGTTTAAGTCCCAGTGTGCGCCGTTCACACCCGTTTAGCTAAGGTAAACATATTTTAGCAGAAATGGCCCTCCCTGGATGCGAACACTCTCTTCATTTCATGGTATAAGACATTACAGCCTCAGACACACCCCCTTTGCTTAGCTGTGTTTAGCTAAGTGCAAACCTGGGCAACGGAGGTCCAATGAGCTTATAGCAAGCATGACACACCCCCTTTTCATGTTAGACACAGAACCTTTCCCCTTGACAACCAGTATTCCCTGGTAATGTTTTGATTCTGCATGCCATTGACTATAATGGTAATATGCAGATTTTCCCTAAAATTTCATTTTTTTTTAATTTTCAGCACGATCCCATTTGTGCGCCGCTGCCCTATGCTTAAACAGCCAAGATCGGCCAAAAAATTACTTTGATTTTTTATTAAATTAAACACTTTCCTATGCCAATAGCCATATATTTGGCCATTGGTATGCCTAAAGTTTATAATACATGCTTTTATTTGAGCTGTCATGCCTCTGTTTTGCTATTTGCAGAAATGTGTTCGGTTAGTAACCAAACACATTTCTGCCACTAGCACTGTTCCTGCACGGATGCCTGCCTGCTTCATAAATAGCTAATTCACCTCATTTGCATGTTTTTCACCAGCAAATGAGGTAATTAGCATTCCACATGGCTTTTCATTAAGGAACAGTGTCGGCATGCTCTTGCACATTAGATCAGCAGTTTGCTGAATCGCTCGGTGGCCATATTCCATGCAGGAGTGGCTACACTGTTCCAGCACGGAAAAAAAGTTTAATAAATCCCGGGGATTATCTTTCACTGTAAAGGAATCACAAAAAATACAATGGTCAAAGTGCTGTTTAAGAGACACTGTCACCTCTGAAAAATTATATCAATAATCAATCAGACATGATCGTGTAACAACCATTTGATTTCATACATCAGCAGACCCCAGCCCTTTTGTCCAGAGGTGAAATAGCACCTAGGTAGACACCAAGCATAGTGGCAGACTTTGTCAACAAAAGACCTCTGAAAAACAGGATTTACTAGCTGTATATTAAGTGGAAATATGTAATAAAAGTAGTGTACAGTAACACTAACCAAATTAAAAAACACAAAATGCCAGAACTTGACTTAAATGGAGCCCAGTGGCAAATTTAATTATAATGAACAAAACATAAGTGCTTTCGTCCCACCTACACAGACTTCATCAGACAAAAGCAATTACCCTCAAAGCTTCTTTATATACCATTCCTGTAATTTATTCAATTAACACTTCAATTGTAACAATCATTCTTAAAATGACAGTTCCTACAATGTTAAAATGTAATTGTTCTTTATACACATAATATATTACACAATCAAACATTTTTTGTCACCTCTTTGGTACAAAGGCTGCCCTCTCATTTAGTACAGGTTTAAGGGAAACTTGATCATTCAACCCTGGAAAAAAACAAACATTTAACTTAAACTGCCTCAGTAACTCACATTTCAGTAAATATCCCTTCCAGTCACTACCTCTAGGGTTAATATTTATGGTCTCTATAATGCCAAATGAAAAACGAGTAAAATTCACATATACACTAGAATGTTTATAAAGGGCACTAGTCTCTTTTTTACAAGTTATATTATATATATATGTTTGTATATTCTATTTTTAAGTGCTTTCTCCATTTTCCCTACATAAAAAGCTGGTCAGGTGTCACATTTAGCCGAATAAACCACCCTTTTACTTTCACAATTAACTTTCAAAAAATTACCAAAACCAAGCTGTCCTCTTTTATGATGTAGGAGCACTGATTACATCTACCACAAGGTACAGTCCCCCTACCTATAACTACACCACTCACTCCATTATTCTCAAATATTTGTTTAAAATTCTTCCCTGTTTTAAACGTAAAAACAGGGTCCTTACCCATTAGGTCATATAGATCTTTTTTAACCTTAAAAATACTCCAATTCTTTTTTACTATAGACTTAATTTCTCCAGAATATTGATTAAATTCAACCACAAAAGCCTTTTCACAATTAAATTCTTCCACCCTTTTAATATTATTATCTAAACCTATTCTCAAAAGGGATTATGTTTTGTTGTTTATAGTTAAATTTGCCATTGGGATCCATTTTAAGTCAAGTATAAGTGGAAATATGTCAGTTTTGCAAATGCAGTTCACAATAAAAAAGGACTTGTAATAAGGTATTTAGTACACAACGGTCCCAATGGAATGTCCAGCTTCTGAGAGAGTGCACTACCTTTCTCTGTAAAGAACTCCCATATAATAATAGCCATACTGCACTTTGACAGATCCTGTCCCCAGAAACCATGTTAATAATCAGTCCAAAGTGATCCTGTAACTGCCGTTTGCTTTCATAATTCACCTGCCCACAGCCTTTTGTACAGACCACCAATATGGAAACCAATCATCTTGCCAGACTGTGTCAAGAAAAGCCCTTTAAAATGCAGGACTTACTATGTGTTTGAATGGCTATATTTCAGTTCCCTGAAGACAATTCACAGTAAAAAAAAATCATGGATTTCTAATAAGGTAGCAGTATTATTGGGTGAAGGGCCATGTTAGTTCCTATATTTTGGAACTACTTGAATTTTGTTTAACACATACTTATTATAGCAATAACCCACGCCTGGATTTACCCATGGTTGGCGTGGTTTGGTCCCGAGGCGAAGCCCGAGGGACCAAACAAAGCCAACCGTGGGTAAATGCAGCATTACCCACACCCAGAAGTGGATTATTGCTATTATACCATGACATTATTTAAGAAAAGAAACTATTACTTTTCTTAAATAATGGCATAGTATAATGCCTGTTTGCTGCCCTTCCGCAGATGTCTGGCATCCGCGGCAGTTCTGATGTATTGCGCGCCTGTGCAGTACATCAGAGCTGTGGGCAAAAGCAACGGAGAAAGCAAGATCTCCGTTGCTTTTTTTTTAGTGTTTCGCTATGTTAAATGGGTTTAACATAGCGAGACAGCTTTAAAATAAGCAACGGAGATGTCCGCTGCTTATTTTAAAACTGTCTCGCTATGTTAAAGTCATTTAACATAGCAAACACTAAAAAAAAGCAACGGAGATCTTGCTTTCTCCGTTGCTTTTTTTTTAAAACACTGTCTCGCTATGTTAAATGGTTTTAACATAGCAAGACAGCTTTAAAATAAGCAACGGAGATCTCCGTTGCTTATTTTAAAGCTGTCTCGCTATGTTAAACCCATTTAACATAGCGAGACAGTGTTTTAAAATCAGTTATACTAATGGAAAAAGTCCGGGCGACCGGACCTTTTTCCATTAGTATAACTCGATTTACAACGGGCACGCTGGCCAATCAGCGTGCACGTTTTGGAATAATAATGGGGGGTCATGGTATAATTTACTTTTAACAAAGAATGTTATTTGCAGACAAGGGGCACAACCATGGGGTCTCCCTTTGCTCCCTCTTATGCCATTTTGTACATGGGGGAGTTTGAAAAGCATTTTGTTTACAATCACAAATATTTAAAGAACATGTGGTGCTGTATAAATTATATATAGATGATTTGTTTTTCATTTGTAAGGGTCACTTGACTAAGTTTGAAAAAATATGTAAATGAACTGAATATGAATGCTCATGGTTTGCAGTTTTGTTGTCATATGAACGCAAGGGCAATGAACTTTTTGGATGTTCAATTTTTTGTAAATGAGATGGGTGTTATTCAGTACATTCCATTTAGAAAAAGTACTGTAGTTAACAATGTTTTGCATGCATCCAGCATGCCTTCACATCTCATCGGGCCATTGCTCTATGGGGAATTTAGAGTGTGGATGAACATGTCTGAGATGGCTTCTAAATATAGATCTCTGGCTGAAGTTGAAGAGATGTAATTGGACAGGGGCTATTCAAGTTCTATGTTAAATGAAGCCAAAAATAAACTGTTTAATCAAACCACACACAGGGAGCAAGCACATGTGGATATGATAAACAACTGCAGAACGCAGACTAATAAACAAAATCCAAATAAGTTCTAGGCAAGCAGGCAGACCGGACTCCAGATATAACTTTAAATCAAACTGAATTTATTTGTATAAAGCACTTTTCGTTCAATTCTACACCTGAACTTCTTCAGGTGCACTGTTACTAAAGAAAATGGTGTTTAAAATACCCTCCCTTACTAGTCATATGATCAAAAGACCAATCATGGATTTAAAGTACCCTCAACACAGTGACTACTGCCACTTCTATTACTCAGACTTCTCTTATACAAAAGCATATACAAAACTTTTAAAAGCAAATAAATGTAAAACATGAATAAAAACACAATATGATAATCTGAATTCGTATTTAACTACTCATAAATATTGGGCCAGATTCAGGAAGGCTTACACGGAGTTTAAGAGTAGTGTAAGCCTCCGTGTAAGCCTCCTGATTCAGCAACAGCCCAAATCTCCGTGTAAGAGACAGCTAACACGTCTCTTACACGGAGTGGGCGTGGAAATGCTCAATACCTCATTTGCAGCTCCAAGATATGCAAATGAGGTATGTGAGCGATCCAAACCAAACCAGTCCGTGTAGCGGGCGTGTTAGCAGAAATGTACTCAGCTGACAACTGAGTACATTTCTGCAAAATTAAAACGAGCTATGTCAGCTCCAAATAAAGGGTGCATTTGTTACATTAAGCATGCCAATGGCCAAATATGTGGCCATTGGCATGAAAATGTTGCAAAAAAAGTTATATAACTTTTTTTTCCGCGGATTTATGTGTTTAACTGTAGCGCACACCAGCAAACGGGTGCGCTACCTAAAACTGAAAACCGAAGCTTATAAGCCCACAATTGTGGGATATATATATTACATGAAATGTCAATGGAGAGACTTGCAGAGCAAAACAATATGGCCTCCATTTAGTGGTTGTCAAGGAAGCTCCGTGTAAGATATGTAACTAAGCATTACTAGGCAATCCTATGTAAATGAGGGTTACAATACTGAATCACACTGCCACATAAGTAATGAGCACTTTCTGAGTAGTGTAAGAGTTAGAGAAAGGGGAGGAACAGAGTAAGAGGTAGGTGACATCATGGGGGGAAGGATAGAAAGAAATGTACCAGATTGGAGGGCAATGTAAGGTAAGAGATGACAGACAGACATCAGGGAGGGAGGTGTGTCCCAACAGAACACTAGGAATGTCAAGAAATTGAGGGCATCGCTATCCCTACACTCTAAGTTTCTTGATATACGTGCATCTTGTGGCGATGTAATGTGCGTGTAAAACAGGTTCAACATGTGGGGCGTGTTGCAAACTATTTACAACGGTTTCTTGGCGTGCGTGTGTAAGGCGGTGTCTTGGCGCGTTTAGCATGAATCAGCCTAGCTAACACCGTGTAAGGATGTGTGCAGCGTGTAACACCGTGTAGGGATGTGTACACGCGTTTAAGTTACTGTGGCGTGTTTAAGCTGGTGTGCACATTGCTCCCCTCAGGAAACAGAGAGGAAATAGGAAACAACCAAAATACAGGAAACTGCCAGAAGATACTACTAAAGTTAATTGGTGGAAACAATTAGAAGCAGGCAATTACACAGGCAGACTAGAAGCCCAACCCAGCACTTAAAACACAACAAAGAGCAGTGCAGGCTGTTTCTCACAAGAGATACTGCCAGAAACTAAGCTATCAGAATTGAAACCTGAAAAAGCTGAACTCAGAGCAGAAATGCTAGGGCTGCCATAGCTGTTATAATCAGACATAGGCGAATTGCTGAGGGTGGTGATAATGCAGATGCTGACAGACAACCCAGAGTGAGGAGAAGGAGAAGAGTATACAGGCCTAGGGTCACCTACCATGGGTTACATGAGCTGGAGATAGTAGAGCGCTATAGAGTGGACAGAGAGCTCCTGCAGCAGATTGTTGAGCTGTGCAGGCCACGCCTCACACACAGAACCAACAGAGGGGAACCCATCCCAGTGGAAACCAAGGTATGTGTTGGCCTAAGAATACTAGCAACAGGTACCTTTCAGAGACCAACTGGTGATATGATGGGGATATCACAGGCATCAGCCTCCAGGGTACTGCACCAGTTCCTGGATGCCATGTCACCACATGTCAGTGATCATATATATGTCCCTAATGACCATGAGGTTGTGTCCAGCAATATGCGTCTCTTCCAGCAAATAGCGGGATACCCTGAGGTGCTGGGTGCAATAGACTGCACGCATCGCATCAAGGCACCAGCCGGTGAGCGGGGTTTTAGCAGGGGCCCCCCATCAACCGGGCGGGGTGAT
>NC_056744.1:1812812412-1813086266 GCF_019279795.1 Protopterus annectens
CAGGAAGCAGGGAGAGAACTTCCAGAGGTCAGATACAGAGTGAACAGTGAAACACAGTTAGCAAGGAAACGACAGAAAACATCCAAAGGTCAGATAAGGAGTGAATAGTGAAACACAGGCAGCCAAAAGAGGACAGAGAATTTCAAAAGGTCGGATAAGGAGTGAATAGTAAACACAGGCAGCAGGGAGAGGACAAAAAAAATCCAAAGGTCCGATATGGAGTGAATAGTGAAACAAATGTATCGGAGAGAGAACTGAGAACATCCAAAGATCAGATACGGAGTGTATAGTGAAATACAGGTAGCACGGAGAGAACTTCCAAAGGTCAGATACAGAGTGAATAGTGAAACACAGCAGGGACAGGACAGAGAATATCTCTGAGCTAATTGAAGGAAGGACACTCAGCAAACTCGGAGCTATAATATATAACATTAAGTATCCTGTTTTTTGTTTATTTTGTTCTTTATTTCTTTGTTGTTTATAGCACTTTGTGTACTGTGTATTTTTTCTAGCTAGTTTCACTGTGTGTGAGGTATTAACTGGAAATTGTCCACTCTTATTAAGCATCTGTTGGGTTGGTTTGTTTATGATAACTTGTTGCAGTTAAACTCTTTTTTCTAGTGGCTCCTTTAGCTGTTTAAAACTTTCATTTAAAGGCTCGCTGCTGCTTTTCAGCTGTGAGTAACATTTTTGCAGTTTGTTCTAAGTAGTGGGGATATTTGTAGCATTTCCATATTCAGGCTTGTATTTGGGCTAGTGTTTGTGGAGGCTGTGTGTCTGAGCACATAATTCAGGGACATCTTGTTTTAGCCAAAGCCATCAGGCATTTCAGTGAGAGAGAATTGTTTGAGGTCATTGGCTGACTGAGGTCTCCTGGACTACAGGTCAGACTAAGCACCTCATTGGTTCTTTTGAGATTTCTTTCTTAAAAGCTGTCTCAGGTTTCAACTTTCTGTTACCTAAGAAGCTCAGTTGTGAGTGTTCTGCCATTTTACACTGAGCTAATCGAAGGAAGGACACTCAGCAAACTCAGAGCTATAATATATAACATTACGTATCCTGTTTTTTGTTTATTTTGTTCTTTATTTCTTTGTTATTTATAGCACTTTGTGTACTGTGTATTTTTTCTAGCTAGTTTCACTGTGTGAGAGGTATTAACTGGAAATTGTCCACTCTTATTAAGCATCTGTTGGGTTGTTTGTTTATGATAACTTGTTGCAGTTAAACTCTTTTTTTTCTAGAGGCTCCTTTAGCTGTTTAAAACTTTCATTTAAAGGCTCACTGCTGCTTTTCAGCTGTGAGTAACATTTCTGCAGTTTGTTTCCTACCCTCCCTCCCTGTTGGTATAGTGTTTTTATAGTTGGTGGCTTTGCAGTTGCCTGCCCCTAGTGTAAATTTGATCTGGGACCCTCCTCCCAGTCTAGTGTCATTACCTCATTCTACCCAGTACAGGGAGAACATTTGAGAAGGCCAGACAGCTTAGTTTCGGCTACTCCTTTCTCTCTTTCCTTTCTCTCTTTCCACAAAAAAAAAAAAAAATTATCTGCTTTTACTGTATTTGTGTTTTTTCCTACTTTATTTTGCTTTTGTGTCATCTTAAAAGTACTCAATTGTATGTATTACTGCTTGGTGAAACTCATTCTAAGCCTTTTAGTTTAAGCACCTTGGCTTCAGACCAGTTTTACATTAAGAAGGTTTGTGGTCTGCACTGTAGTGGCAGAACAGGTAGCTTACATCCTTCTAAGTTGGGAACTGCTGATTGAGGGCTCAGTGTCTGTTATTCTAAAAGTGTATTAATTCTGGTTTAAGCACTTGGACTTCAGGCCAGTTGTTTTACATTAAGAAGGTTTGTGGTCTGCACTGTAGTGGCAAAACAGGTAGCTTACATCCTTCTAAATTGGGAACTGCTGATTGAGGGCTCAGTGTCTGTTATTCTAAAAGTGTATTAATTCTGGTTTAAGCACTTGGGCTTGAGGCCAGTTATTTTACATTAAGAGGGTTCGTGTTCTGCACTCTTGTGGGAGGAGAGGCTGGACTCTGCCCTTCTGAGCTGGGAATTTATTTATTTATTTATTTATTTATTTATTTATTTATTTTACATTTGTTGACCGGGATAGTCCGACTGGATATATGTCCATTTTCAGTGGAGTCCCGGGGAGAAAAGCTCCGACAGGGTTAACAATGACAGATAGTTACAGAGACATATTGACAATTTACATAATATACAATGAAAAAAAAATTTACAATAGCAGATACAATTGGTTACAGTTCAATGTATTAGAGATGATTTAGTAACTAGTAGAGTAGCACAAGAAATGGCCTAGTCGTTAGCTAATATTTGTTATTCTAGATTGACCTCGAAGGTTACATTGCTCATAGGTTCATAGGTTCATAGGTTTATACTAGGCTATCTGCCCTAAGGCATTTATAAGCCTAGCCCAAATTTTTGTGGCTTACGCCACCCCTTATATGAAAAAATACTGTGCCCATTAGTTTGTTGTGCCTCTGTCCAGCAGTGACACAGAGATGATTCCCGGGGTAAACCTACGATCTCCCATCCACAGGTCTAGATTTCTCTTGAACAGAGTCAGTGAGGTGCTCTGCCTCACATGGACCGGGATTTTATTCCACAGCATAGGGAGTCTCTGAGTGATAAATCTATCCCTCCAGCACGTCCTATTTATATCCA
This sequence comes from Protopterus annectens, assembly GCF_019279795.1. Taxonomy (NCBI): domain Eukaryota; kingdom Metazoa; phylum Chordata; order Ceratodontiformes; family Protopteridae; genus Protopterus; species Protopterus annectens. The sequence goes on from NC_056744.1 coordinate 1,812,815,102, forward strand.
TGCTAAGGTTTAAGTCACTTGCTCTAGTGGTTTTGGTGGATTTGGATTTTTTGAGGTGGAGCATGTCCATTAATTCTGGGCTGGACATGGCCTTGTATGTCAGGCACATGTCACCTCTGAGCAGATGGTATGCGACTGAATAGAGCTGGAGTTTCTTCAATCTGGCAGCATATGACAGATTTTGGAGTCCCTTTATCCTTTTGGTGAGGAACCTTTGGGGTCTCTCCAATTGCTGCAGATGTCGGGTGAGAAACATCCCGAATGGGGCATTGTACTCTATCATTGGTCTGATAAGTGAAGAGTACAGGGGAACAATGACCTCACTAGATCTGGATGTGAATCCCTTCATGATCAGGTGGGCAATGTAGAAGGTCTTTCTAACCACTTTAGCAACGTGAGTGTCAAAAGAAAGGCCACTGTCAACCTGGGCCCCAGGTCCCTGACAACCTCTTCTGTGCTTAGTGGATTGCCACCTGTATGGTAGCTTGGGGTTACCTTGTTTTTCCCGAAAGGTATTACTATACATTTTTTGGCGTTTAACTTCAGGCCATGGCTCTGGCACCAGCCATCTGTTTCCGTGAGTCCCTTCTGAAGGATATCCGTGTCCGATGCACTTTCCACTATGGCGCCCAGTTTGCAGTCGTCTGCAAACTTTGTCAGCCAAAGTCCTCCCATGTTGGCCTGTACTTCCAAGAAGTAGATGCCAAACAATAGGGGGCCAAGGACCGAGCCCTGTGGGACACCACTTGTGACCGGCTTGGAGTCTGACATAGCGCCAGCAACTCTAACCCTGTGGGTTCTGTCCTTAAGCCAGCTTGCAACCCATCTTGTGACATATGGGTTTACATTTAAGCTGGTAAGTTTTTCTACAATACCTGAGTGGGGTATTGTGTCGAAAGCCTTTGCAAGGTCAAGGTAGGCTGTATGGACTGCCTTTCCCTCATCAATGGCCTTGGTGACTGTTTCGAAGAAGTCGACCAAGTTCAAAAGGCATGATCTTCCCTTGACAAAGCCAAACTGGGTCGGGTCCAATGTCTGCAAGTCCCCTATATCTTTGTTTATGAGCTCCATTATGATCCTCTCCATAGCTTTGCAGACTAGACTTGTTAAGCTTATGGGGTGGTAATTACCAGGGTCCGTAGAGGCGCCGCCTTTGTGGAGTGGGACTGATAGGACTGTTGTGTTTGGTGAGAGTAGAGTTATTTAAGGAGTTAGTCTGGGTTTGTGCAAGGACAAAGCCAGTGAGATTTATGGTGGATTTTTAGTTCTTTTTTGAATTGAGCTAGTGATGGTAACAACGTGAGGTTATTGGGAAGGGAGTTCCAAACCTTGCCAATGATATTAGCATAGAGTGTATCACCGCCTTGGTTATAGGACTTGGTTGTTTGTACTAGGAGTTTGTTTGATGAGCGAAGTGAAGTTAGATTGGTGTAAGGGGTTAGTATGTTTTTAGAGCAGGGGTTTTCTCAGGATGTTTCAATATTTTAAAGGCTTCTATGAGTTGGTACTCCTGGAGAAGATTTGAAAGTTCTACCCAATCAAGCTTTTTCAGGTTAATACAATGGTGTGTTCTATAGGGTAAGCCAGTAATGAATCTAGCAATGTGGTTGTAACAGGATGAGAGTCTGTTAAGGTCAGATTTGTTGAGGTTTGTGAGGACAGGGGAGGCATATAGTAGGGTAGATAGGAGGTGTGAGCGGGCAGTAGCTATTCTAGCAGCTGGAGTTAGGTAAGTTTTTATCCTATATAATGACCCGAGTTTTTTGTTAACTGTTTTAATAGTTTGGTTGATGTGGACATCAAATCGAAGTTTATTGTCAATGTTTACCCCTAATAGTTTAGCATTGGTATCAGGTGAAATAATGGTTCCATTGTTGGATTGGATAGTGAATTGTGTGATAGGCGTTTTGTTAGTTGGGAGGTGAGATAATGGTACCATTACTGGATTGTATAGTGAATTGTGTGATAGGCATTTTGTTAGTTGGGAGGTGAGATAATGGTACCATTATTGGATTGTATAGTGAATTGTGTGATAGGCGTTTTGTTAGTTGGGAGGTGAGATAATGGTACCATTACTGGATTGTATAGTGAATTGTGTGATAGGCGTTTTGTTAGTTGGGAGGTGAGATAATGGTACCATTATTGGATTGTATAGTGAATTGTGTGATAGGCGTTTTGTTAGTTGGGAGGTGAGATAATGGTACCATTATTGGATTGTATAGTGAATTGTGTGATGGGTGTTTTGTTAGTTGGGAGGTGAGATAATGGTACCATTATTGGATTGTATAGTGAATTGTGTGATAGGCGTTTTGTTAGTTGGGAGGTGAGATAATGGTTCCATTATTGGATTGGATAGTGAATTGTGTGATAGGCGTTTTGTTAGATGGGAGGTGAGATAATGGTTCCATTATTGGATTGGATAGTGAATTGTGTGATAGGCGTTTTGTTAGTTGGGTAGAAGAGAAGTAGTTTGTTTTTCTTTGGGTTTAGGATGAGTTGATGGTCAGTTAGCCAATTTTCAACTATGGTAAAGCAGTGTTGGGTAGTAGTTAGAAGGTTATCTAGGATGGGATTGGAACATATGAGAGTTGAGTCATCTGCATATTGGATGCAGGTGGCTTCGGGGATAACTGAATGGAGGTCATTTATGAATATTGAAAAGAGAAGAGGTCCTAATATGGACCCCTGAGGAACACCTATGGTGTTGGCTAGCAGGCAAGAGAGCTTGTTCTGCCATATAACTGCCTGTTGTCTGCCTGAGAGGTAGGCATGAAACCAGTTTTGGGCTAGTGTGTCTAGATGTAGGGTTTCCAAAGTTTGGAGGAGTAATTGGTGGTTTACCATGTCCAGGAAGAGGGCCGAGGATATATGTTTGTTATTTCGGTTAAGGTTTATTTTTTCGGTGAAAGAGAGGAGGGCAGTAGTCGTGCTATGATGGGGTCTAAATCCATGTTGGGAGTCGGTTAATAGCTTGTTCTGGATGAGATAGGACATTAGTTGGTTATGCACACACTTTTCCATAATTTTGGCAAGTGGTGATAGTATGGCTATTGGTCTATAGTTTGAGAGTTCAGTGGATGTGCCTCCTTTATGGAGAGGTATGACATAGGATATTTTCCATATTGCTGGGATTGTGGCCTCAGTAATAGTCCTGTTAATTAAGATCGGGATAGGATGGGCTACGACATCCGCAGCTATTTGCAGATATTCTGCTGGGAGAAGATCAGCTGACAGGGTAGTTGGCTTTAGCTTAGGTTAAAGGCTTATAGTGCCTGCATATTCTAACTGTTCTTACTGAAATTGGTACACCTTGTTTGCTGTAGCATAGACTAGATCCAGGCCTGCTGAATCAAGCTTTGTTTGTATGCTTGTTGTTTGTTTATTTCCCTGAAACACTAATTCCACCTAAAACGCGACCTTTTAGCACTTCTGTGGATCCCTAGTGATATCTGCATTGCTTACTGTACTTGTTTCCTTGTTTCACTTGAAAGAAAGTTACTGTTTGTCATTTTTGCATTTAAGTTACCTGTAACACATTGCATTTAAGATACCTGGCACTTGTTCACTAAAGCAATTATATAAGTCAGCTCTAAAAAATTAAAAGCACTACACCCTCACAAACTCCCCTTGAGTACCTTGTTCCCCATTGGCCCTTTTTTTCAATTATAAAGGAATTCCCAATACTATTCTAGCATGTCCAAAGGTCAGTTGTCAATCTCCTCTCCGGTCCAGCTGGTGAATCTGGGAATCTTGAGGCAATGTTACAACTGCCTCATGTACACAGACAACCCTCTCCTCCTCCCAACAAATTCCAACACATGTGAGAGATGCAACCATATAGCCAAACTGGAGGCTAAGCTCTCTCAACTCAGTACTGGTGTAACCAGTCAGGAGGAGAAGGAAACCACACTCACTACAATTCCAGTCTCACATAGACCTACCACAACAACAAACCAAACACAAAAACACACAAAAACATACTCGGACGCTCTAAATAAAAATCTGCCTAAGCAGCAGAGACCTCCAAAGCAGACACCCAAACAGCCGCTACCCCAAAAAAAAACACGTGCAACACACAGCTCACAAAGCCAGTGTGCCGAACAGTCACAGCCCTTAAGGCTAAACAACACACCTGATACACTTGTAATAGGTGACTCTATCATCAGGCACACTGACGTCCTGCTCAGCAGGCTGAACAAGGAGAAGGTCACGGTGAGCTGTCTGTCGGGCACTAGGATCCGCCACATAACACAAGCACTCAGGTCACTCCAAGGCAAGTACAAATATGACTCAGTCATTGTCCATGCTGGTGTGAATGACCTGAGACGTACCTCCCTGGACTACATGAAAAGAGACATAGGGGAGCCGGTATGACCCTCACCTTGAGTAGCATCTTACCCTCACCAAGAATGATGCCACAATATGAAGACAAGATGATCAATTTCAACAATTGGCTTAAGTATTGGTGTCATTCAAAGGGGATCCAATGCCTGTCAGCCTGGGATGACATGCTTGACAAGCCATGATGCTTCGCTAGGGATGGCTTGCACCTGTCACCCCTGGGCTTTCGGATATTGGCAAAGGCTCTTGCTACCCCCATAGTGCCTTTTTTAGGCAAGGCTCAAAAGACAAACCCACCTCCATAGGTATCACAAGGGATAAGAAATTAAGAGTAATGCTACTCAATGCCAGAAGTCTAAACCTCAAGATGCACGCACTCGAAACTCTCCTTAGCATGGAGAACATTGATATCTGTGCAGTAACAGAAACCTGGTTCAAGGCTCCTGAGAGCACCCCAGCACTACCAGATTATACCTCATACCATGCTTTTCGGCCCCAAAACCTGGACCAAACCACAAAAGGAGGGGGAGTATCAATATTCGTCAAAGATACCCACACCTCCAGGTTGGTGGCACAGCACAAAGCATCAGAGACTATCCATGTGCAACTAACAGTGGATAAAACTGCCTTCCAGTTTATAGCCTGCTACAGACCACCCTCCCAAACACAGGAACCCCACTCGGCCTTCCTGAGAATACTGGAAAATATGAAGGTCTCTCCAAACACCATTATTTTGGGCGACTTCAACTACCCAAACATAGACTGGGAACATTACTCTAGCTCCAACACCCTAGCCCAAAGGTTCCTTGAATTTATAAACTCAAGTGCTATGGAACAACTTGTTACCACTCCCACAAGGGGGGAAAACATACTGGACCTGATCATCACCAACATGGGGACACTATGCTCCAGACCAGAAGTTTATCCCTCACTGGTAAGATCAGACCATAAACTAATCTCACTGGATATTCACATCCGACCCCACCCCCTGCCCAGAAAACCACAGTGAAAAACTTCTCTAAAGCAAATTTCACATGCCTCAAAACTGAGGCGGAATCCTTCAAAGCCCCCGGGCCTGTGGAAAATACGGCCCAGACCGCAGAATCCTTTATAAACGCATTCTATGAACACCTTCAGGAATACATGGATCATGCAATCCCAAATAAAACCAAGACCCAATCCTCCAAAGGCAGACGTCATGCCTGGTGGACCTCAGCCATAAACAAACTATACAATAGAAGGAGGAAGCTACTACATGATAGAGCAAAATCCCAAAAAGGGAAGGCATCTCTGATCAGTATTAGCAAAAAACTACGGGCACTCATAAAATCGTCTAAGGCCAGCTTTGAGAGAAAAATTGCACAGGACACTAAGGATAATCACAAGGCTTTCTTTAGTTATGTTAGGAACCTGGGTGGGAATTCCCGGATATGCTCAGAATTAGTCCAAAATGACAAAAAATACACCGAGCCCACAGACATTGCCAACATCCTAGCTGACAGGTTCAGTGCAAACTTCTCCCCCCCTCCCCACCAAAAGGGCAAATATCTATCCCAGCAGAGTGCTGACCCCCTGACATCTCAGATGCTCAGGTAAGAGCCGCCCTCTCCAAAGCAAAAAACACAGCATCAATGGGACTAGATGGTGTCCCGGCCAAGTCCTACATGAACTCCAAGAAAAGCTAAACCCAAACATAAAACTACTGTTCAATCTTAGCCTTACTACAGGATATGTACCCAAAAAGTGGCGTACAGCAACAGTGGTCCCTCTCCACAAAGGTGGTGCCTCAACGGATCCTGGAAACTATTGCCCCATAAGCCTGACTAGCTTGGTCTGCAAAGCTATGGAAAGGATCATCATGAACCTCATAAATAAAGATATTGGGGACCTACAGACACTGGATCCTACCCAGTTTGGCTTTGTTAAGGGCAGATCCTGCCTCTTAAACCTGGTCGATTTCTTTGAAACAGTCACCAAGGCGATTGACGAGGGGAAGGTGGTCCACAGAGCCTACCTGGACCTCGCAAAAGCCTTCGATACAATACCCCACTCAGGCATTATAGATAAGCTCACCAGCTTAAATATAAACCCTTATGTCACTAGATGGGTTGCAAACTGGCTCAAGGACAGAACCCACATGGTTAGAATTGCTGGAGCCATGTCAGACTCCAAACCAGTTACAAGTGGCATCCCACAAGGCTCAGTCCTGGGACCTCTCTTGTTTGCTATATATTTCTCGGCGGTACAGGCCAACACAGAAGGACTGTGGCTGACCAAGTTCACAGATGACTGCAAACTGGGTGCCATAATCAACTCTCCAGCCGACACAAGCATCCTCCAAAAGGGCCTCATAGAAACAGACAACTGGTACCAGAGCCATGGCCTCAAGCTAAACACCAAAAAGTGTATAGTCAACCCCTTTGGCAAAAACAAAGTGCCCACAAATTACCACATAGGTGGTAATCCATTAAGTACAGAAGAAGTCATTAGGGACCTGGGGACCCAAGTTGATAGCAATCTCTCATTTGACAACCACGTGGCCAAAGTAGTTAGAAAAACATTTTATATAGCCCACCTAATCATGAAGGGATTCACATCTAGATCAGGGGAGGTCATCGTGCCTCTTTACTCATCCCTCATCAGGCCCATAATTGAGTACAATGCCCCTTTTGGGATGTACCTTACCGGACACCTGCAGCAACTGGAAAGACCCCAACAGTACCTCACCAAGAGGATCAAAGGGCTCAAACAGATGCCATATGCTGTCCGGTTAAAGAAACTCCAGCTCTACTCAGTGGCATACCGCCTGCTCAGAGGCGATCTGTGCCTGACGTATAAAGCCATGTCCAACCCGGAATTAATGGACATGCTGCACCTCAGAAAATCCAAATCCCATCGAGCTACGCGCTCGAGAGACTTGAACCTCAGCACTGAAATAAATAGGACATGCTGGAGGGAAAGATTCATAACCCAGAGGCTCCCTTCACACTGGAATAAAATCCCAGTCCAGGTTAGGCAGAGTCCCACATTGACTCTCTTCAAGAGGAATCTTGATGAGTGGATGGGAGATCGTAGGTTTACCCCGGCTATCACTTCTGTGTCACTGTTAGACAGAGGCACAGTATACTAACCTCAAAAAAAGGCATAGCAAAATTAATTTAAAATGGGTGGCGAAAGCCAAACACACTCTGGCTAGGCTTATAAATGCCCTAGGGCAGATAGCCTAGTATGAACCTATGAACCTATGAACCTATAATGGTCAGATACGGGACAGGACAGAGAATATTCAATGGTCAGATACGAAGTGAATAGTGAAACACAGGTAGCAGGTAGAGGAGAGAAAACATCCGAAAGTCAGATAAAGAGTGAATAGTGAAACATAGGTATCAGGGAAAGTACCAAAAACCTTCAAAGGTCAGATACCGAGTGAATAGTGAAACACAGGTAGTAGGGATAGGACAGAGAACATCCAAAGGTCAGATACGGAGTGAATAGTGAAACACAGGTAGCAGGGAGAGGACAGAGAACATCCAAAGGTCAGATACAGAGTGAATAGTAAAACACAGGTAGCAGGGAGAGGACAGAGAACATCCAAAGGTCAGATACGGAGTGAATAGTGAAACACAGGTAGCAGGGAGAGAACAGAGAACACCACAGGTCAGATACAGAGTGAAAAGTAAAACACAGGTAGCAGGAAGAGGGCACAGAACATCCAAACATCAGATGTGGAGTGAATAATGAAACAAAAGTAGCAGGGAGAGGGCAGAGAACATCCAAAGGTCAGAAATGAAGTGAATAGTGAAACACAGGTAGCAGGAAGAGGACAGAGAACATCTAAATGTCAGACAAGGAGTGAATAGTTAACACAGGTAGCAGGGAGAGGACAGAGAACATCCAAAGGTCAGAAATGAAGTAAATAGTGAAACACAGGTAGCAGGAAGAGGACAGAGAATGTACAAAGGTCAGATACAGAGTGAATAGTGAAACATAGGTAGCAGGGAGAGGACAGAGAGCATCCAATGGTCAGATGCGGTGTGAATAGTGAAACACAGGTAGCAAGTAGATGACAGAGAACATCCAAAGATCAGATATGGAGCCAATAGTTCATAGGTTCATAGGTTCATAGGTTTATACTAGGCTATCTGCCCTAAGGCATTTATAAGCCTAGCCCAAATTTTTGTGGCTTACGCCACCCCTTATATGAAAAAATACTGTGCCCATTAGTTTGTTGTGCCTCTGTCCAGCAGTGACACAGAGATGATTCCCGGGGTAAACCTACGATCTCCCATCCACAGGTCTAGATTTCTCTTGAACAGAGTCAGCGAGGTGCTCTGCCTCACATGGACCGGGATTTTATTCCACAGCATAGGGAGTCTCTGAGTGATAAATCTATCCCTCCAGCACGTCCTATTTATATCCGTGCTAAGGTTTAAGTCGCTTGCAATAGTGGTTTTGGTGGATTTGGATTTTTTGAGGTGGAGCATGTCCATTAATTCCGGGTTGGACATGGCCTTGTATGTCAGGCACATGTCACCTCTGAGCAGACAGTATGCGACTGAATAGAGCTGGAGTTTATTCAATCTGGCAGCATATGACAGATTTTGGAGTCCCTTTATCCTTTTGGTGAGGAACTTTTGGGGTCTCTCCAATTGCTGCAGATGTCTGGTGAGATACATCCCGAATGGGGCATTGTACTCGATCATTGGTCTGATAAGTGAAGAGTACAGGGGAACAATGACCTCACTAGATCTGGATGTGAATCCCTTCATGATCAGGTGGGCAATGTAGAAGGTCTTTCTAACTACTTTAGCAATGTGAGTGTCAAAAGAAAGGCCACTGTCAACCTGGGTCCCCAGGTCCCTGATAACCTCTTCTGTGCTTAGTGGATTGCCACCTATATGGTAGCTTGGGGTTACCTTGTTTTTCCCGAAGGGTATGACTATACATTTTTTGGCGTTTAACTTCAGGCCATGGCTCTGGCACCAGCTATCTGTTTCCGTGAGTCCCTTCTGAAGGATATCCGTGTCCGATGCACTTTCCACTATGGCCCAGTTTGCAGTCGCCTGCAAACTTTGTCAGCCAAAGTCCTCCCATGCTGGCCTGTACTTCTGAGAAGTAGATGCCAAACAATAGGGGCCAAGGACCGAGCCCTGTGGGACACCACTTGTAACTGGCTTGGAGTCTGACACAGCGCCAGCAACTCTAACCCTGTGGGTTCTGTCCTTAAGCCAGTTTGCAACCCATCTTGTGACATATGGGTTTACATTTAAGCTGGTAAGTTTTTCTACAATACCCGAGTGGGGTATTGTGTCAAAGGCTTTGCAAGATCAACGAAGGCTGGATGGACTGCCTTTCCCACATCAATGGCCTTGGTGACTGTTTCCAAGAAGACGACCAAGTTCAAAAGGCATGATCTTCCCTTGACAAAGCCAAACTGGGTCGGGTCCAATGTCTGCAAGTCCCCTATATCTTTGTTTATGAGCTCCATTATGATCCTCTCCATAGCTTTGCAGACTAGACTTGTTAAGCTTATGGGGCGGTAATTACCAGGGTCCCCTTTGTGGAGTGGGACCACAGTTGCCGACGCCACTCCTTGGGCACGTATCCTGTGGTAAGGCTGAGATTAAACAGCTGCCTTATGTGGTTAATTCCTCATTTAGCTCGTGTAGCACACAGCCGGGACACCATCCGGTCCCATTGATGCTGTGTTTTTAGCTTTAGAGAGAGCAGCTTTCACCTGCGCATTTGAGATGTCCGGGAGGCTACACTCGGCTGGGATAGTTATCTCTCCTTTAGGGGAGAGGGGTGAAGTTTGCACTGAACCTGTCTGCCAGTATGTTGGCAATGTCTGTGGGTTCAGTGATTTTTGTATCATTTTGGACTAATTCTGAGCATATCTGGGAGTTTCCACCCAGGTTCCTAACATAGCTGAAAAAGGCCTTATGATTGTCCTTTAAATCCATGGCAATTTTTCTCTCAAAATTGGCCTTAGTTGATTTTATGAGTGCTCGATTTTTTACTAATAATGATCAGGGGTGACTTCCCTTTTATGGATTTTGTTCTATCATGTAATAGCTTTCTCCTCTTATTGTAAAGTTTGTTAATGGCTGGGGTCCACCAGACTGGACGTTTGCCCTTTGTGGAAAGAGTCTTGGTTTTATTTGGGATTGCCTGATCCATGCAGTCCTGGAGGTGTTCATAGAAGGCATTTGTAAGGGCTTCCAGCTTGGGTTGTGGTTTCCTCTGGCTCAGGGGCCTTGAAGGATACTACACCAGTCTTGAGTAGTGTGAAGTTTGCTTTAGAGAAGTTCTTCACTATGGTCTTTTGTTTGGGGTGGGGGCGGATGTGGATTTCCAGTGAGATTAGTTTATGATCAGATCTCACCAATGAGGGATATACTTCGTGTGGAGCATTTTGTCCCCATGTTTGTGACAATGAGATCTAGTATATTTTCTCCTCTCGTGGGAACAGTGACTAGCTGTTCCATGGCATTTGAATTTATGAACTCCAGGAACCGTTGGGCTAGAAAGTTAGGGCTTGAGTAATGTTCCCAGTCTATATTCGGTAGTTGAAGTCACCCAATATGATGGTGTTTGGAGATACATTTATACCCTCCAGTGTCTTCAGGAAGGCTGTGTGGGGTTCCTGAGTTTGAGAGGGTGGCCTGTAGCATGCTACAATTTGTAGAGCAGTTTTGCCTATGGTTAGTTGCACCTGGATGGTTTCCGAGCTTAGCTTAGTTGCCACCAACCTGGAGGTGTGGGTATCCTTTATGAAAATGGATACACCCTCCTTTTGTGGTGTGGTCCGGGTTTTGGGGCGAACGCATGATATGAGGTAAAACCTAATAGTGCTGGGGTGCTCTCAGGAGCCTTGAACCAGGTTTCAGTTACAGCACAGACATCGATGTTCTCCATACTGAGAAGGGCCTCGAGTCGTGCATTTTGAGATTTAGACTTCTGGCATTGAGCAGCATTACCCTCAGTTTCTTCCCATTTTGTTTTCTAGGGTGGTAGGTTTAGAATTTGAGCCTTGCCTAAAAAGGCACTATGGGGTGGCAAGAGCCTTAGCCAATATCCAGAATCCCAGGGTGACAGGTGCAAGCCGTCCCTTGAGCAGCGTGGCTTGTCAAGCATGTCATCCCAGACAGACAGACACTGGATCCCCTTTGAATGACACCAGACATTAAGCCAATTGTTAAAGCTGATCATCTTGTCTCTATATTGTGGCATCATTCTTGGTGAAGGAAGGATACTGCTCAGGGTTAGGGTCATACCTGCCTGGGCTACATAATCAGAGAGCTCCTCTATGTCTCTTTTCATGTAGTCCAGGGAGGCACGCTCAGGTCGCTCACACCAGCATGGACAATGACTGTGTCATATTTGTACTTGCCGTGGAGTGACCCGAGTGCTTGTGTTATGTGGCGGATTCTAGCCTCGATAGGCAGCTTACTGTGACCCTCTCCTTGTTCAGCCTGGTGAGTGGGATGTCAGTGTGTCTGACTATGGAGTCACCTATGACAAGTATGTTTGGTGTTGTATTTGGCCTTAAGGGCTGTGACTGCTTTGCACACTGCTTTTGTGGTTTATGTGTTGCTTGTGGGGTGTCTTGAGGTAGCAGTTGTTTGGGTGTCTGCTTTGGAGGCCTCTGCTGTTTAGGTAAATTTTACTCAGAGCCTCCAAGTATGTCTTTGTGTGTTTATGTGTTTGATTCAGTGGAGTGGTAGCATTATGTGAGGCTGGTTTTGTGGTGTGTGTAGTTGCCTTCTCCTCCTGTCTGGTCTTGTCAGTCCTGAGTTGAGAGAGCTCAGCCTCCAGTTTGGCTAAATAGCTGCATCTCTCGCAAGTATTTGTGTTATGTGGGAGGAGGAGAGGGTTGTCTGTGTACATGAGGCAGTTATAACATTGCCTCAAGATTCCCAGATTCACCAGCTGGACCGAGAGGAGATTGACAACTGACCTTTGGACATGCTAGAATAATATTGGGAAATCCTTAATTGAAAACAAGGGCCAGTGGGGAGTGAGGGTGTAGTGCTTTTAATTTTTAGTGCTGACTTATATAATTGCTTTAATGAGCAAGTGCCAGGTAACTTGAGAGCAATGTGTTACAAGTAACTAAATGCAAAAACGACAAACAGTAACTTTCTTAGTGAAACAAGGAAATAAGTACAGTAAGCAATGCAGATATCACTAGTGATCCACAGAAGTGCTGAGAAGTTGCGTATTAGGTGGAATTAGCTTCCAGGGAAATAACAAGCAAACAAACAACAAGCATATAAACAAAGCTAGATTCAGCAGGCCTGGATCTAGTCTATGCTAGAGCAAACAAGGTGAACCAATTTCAGTACGATACAGTTCAAATATTCAGGCACTATAAACCTTTAACCAGAAATTCCCAGCTCAGAAGGGCAGAGTCCAGCCTCTTCTCCCACAAGAGTGCAGACCACGAACCTTCTTAATGTAAAATAACTGGCCTGAAGCCCAAGTGCCTAAACCAGAACTAATACACTTGGACACTGGGCTCTCAATCAGCAGTTCCCAACTTAGAAGGATGAAAGCTACCTGTCCTGCCACCACAGTGCTTGCGACAAACCTTCCTAATGTAAAACAACTGGTCTGAAGCCCAAGTGCTTAATCAAAAAGACTTGAATGATAGCTACACTTTAATCAAGTTACAACCAAGCAGTAATAAATACCATTGAATATTTTAGAGAATGTCTGGATTAGTGCTCAAGTTACACAAACAAAGCTAGATCCAGCAGGCCCGAATCCAGTCTATGCCACAGCAAACAAGGCGCACCAACTTCAGTAAGAGACAGTTCAGATATGCATGCACTATAAGCCTTTAACCAGAAATTCCCAGCTCAGAAGGGCAGAGTCCAGCCTCTCCTCCCACAAGAGTGCAGACCACGACCCTCTTAATGTAAAATAACTGGCTTGAAAGCCCAAGTGCTTAAACCAGAATTAATACACTTTTAGAATAACAGACACTGAGCCCTCAATCAGCAGTTCTCAACCTAGAAGGATGTAAGCTACCTGTTCTGCCACAACAGTGCAGACCACAAACCCTCCCAGTGCAAAACAACTAACTGGTCCGAAGCCCAAGTGTTTAAACCAAAAGGCTTAGAATGAGTTACACCAAGCAGTAATAAATACAATTGAGTATTTTAAGATGATGCAAAAGTAAAAAGAAGTAGGTAAAAACACAAGTACAGTAAAAGCAGATGAATTTTTTTCTGAACAAGTGCTGAGATCAAAGAAACAGATTTGAGTGCTGGAACTAGAAAACTGGCTAGTTATAAGAAAAAAAAACAAGCTAGAAGGCTTCCCTCAAACACAGAAGGGCTTGGGGGCTCAGAAGCCTACAAATAGTCTGTACCACTTAACAAGAAAGGCAGGAAATAAGCTTAATTATTTATTTATTTATTTATTTATTTATTTTTTCCCAGATGCTCTCTTTGTACACAGTAGGAGTGCCTGAAATCAGAATATGATCTCACTGCACTCAGTTGAGTGAGCAAATGAGATGGGCCCAGAGGCAGGCTGAGGGGCGGGCAGTTTCAATGCCACTAAGATTAACACCAAAACAAAAACAGGGCAGGTGGGTGGAAATAACTGAAGAGCAGAATAACTTCTGTTAAAAATTCCTTCAACACTCCTTCATACACAGTTTAAATCAATTAAATACTGTATTTTAAAAAAAAAAAAGTGAAACACAGGTAGCAGGGAGAGGACAGAGTACATCCAAAGGTCAAATACGGAGTGAATAGTGAAACATAGGTAGCAGGCAGAGGACAGAGAACATCCAAAGGTCAGATACAGAGTGAATAGTGAAACACAGGTAGCAGGGAGAGGACAGAGAACATCCAAAGGTCAGATACAGAGTGAATAGTGAAACACCAGTAGCAGAGTGAGGACAGAGAACATCCATAGGTCAGATACGGTGTCAATAGTAAAACACAGCAGGCAGAGGACACAGAACATCCAAAATTCAGATACAGAGTGATTTGTGAAACAGAGGGAGCAGGGAGAGGACAGAGAACATCCAAAGGTCAGATACGGAGTGAATAGTGAAACACAGGTAGCAGGCAGAGTACAGAGACCATCCAAAGGTCAGATACAAAGTGAATACTGAAACACATATAGCATGGAGAGGACAGAGAGCATCCAAAGGTCAGATACAGAGTGAACAGTGGAACATAGGAAGCTGGGAGAGGACAGAGAACATCCAAAGGTCAGATACAGAGTGAATAGTGAAACACAGTTAGCAGGGACAGGACAGAGAACATCCAAAGGTCAGATAAGGAGTGAATAGTGAAACATAGGTAGCAGGCAGAGGACAGAGAACATACAAAGGTCAGATACAGAGTGAATAGTGAAACACAGTTACCAGGGAGAGGATAAAGAACATCCACAGGTCAGATATGAAGTGAATAGTAAACATAGGTAGCAGAGAATGGACAGAGAACATCCAAAGGTCAGATACAGAGTGAATAGTGAAACACAGGTAGCAGGGAGAGGACAGAGAACATCCAAAGGTCAGATACAGAGTGAATAGTGAAACAGAGTGAAACGTGACCATCCAAAGGTCAGATAAGGTGTGAATAGTGAAACACAGGTAGCAGGGAGAGGACACAGAATATCCAAAGGTCAGATGCAGAGTAAATAGTGAAACACAGGTAGGAGGGAGAGGACAGAGACATCCAATGGTCAGATACAGAGTGAGTAGTGAAACACATGTTGCAGGGAGAGGAGAGGGGACATCCAAAGGTCAGACATGGAGTGAATAGTGAAACACAGGTGGCAGGGAGAGGACACAAAACATCCAAAGGTCAGACATGGAGTGAATAGTAAAACACAGGTGGCAGGGAGAGGAAACAGAATATCCAAAGGTCAAATACAGAGTCAATAGTAAAACACAGGTAGCAGGGAGAGGACAGAGAACATCCAAAGGTCAGATACAGAGTGAATAGTGAAACACAGGTAGCAGGGAGAGGACAGAGAACATCCAAAGGTCAGATACAGAGTGAATAGTGAAACACATGTAGCAGGGAGAGAACATCCAAAGGTCAGATACAGAGTGAATAGTGAAACACAGGTAGCAGGGAGAGGACAGAGAACATCCAAAGGTCAGATACAGAGTGAATAGTGAAACACAGGTAGCAGGGAGAGGACAGAGAACATCCAAAGGTCAGATATGGAGTGAATAGTAAAACACAGGTAGCAGGGAGAGGACAGAGAACATCCAAAGGTCAGATACGGAGTGAATAGTGAAACATAGGTAGCAGGCAGAGGACAGAGAACATAGAAAGGTCTGATAATGACTGAATAGTGAAACACAGGTAGCAGGAAGAGGACAGAGAACATACAAAGGTCAGATACAGAGTGAATAGTGAAACACAGGTAGCAGGGAGAGGACAGGGGGCATCCAAAGGTCAGATGCGGAGTGAATAGTGAAACACAGGTAGCAGGGAGAGGACACAGAACATCCAAAGGTCAGATACGGAGTGAATAGTGAAACACAGGTAGCAGGGAGAGGACACAGAACATCCAAAGGTCAGATATGGAGTGAATAGTGAAACACAGGTAGCAGGGAGAGGACAGAGAACATCCAAAGGTCAGATATGGAGTGAATAGTGAAACACAGGTAGCAGGGAGAGGACAGAGAACATCCAAAGGTCAGATACAGAGTGAATAGTGAAACACAGGTAACAGGCAGAGGACAGAAAACATCCAAAGGTCAGATAAGGAGTGAATAGTGAAACACAGGTAGCAGGCAGAGGACAGAGAACATCCAAAGGTCAGATACGGAGTGAATAGTGAAACACAGGTAGCAGGGAGAGGACAGAGAACATCCAAAGGTCAGATACAGAGTGAATAGTGAAACAGAGTGAAAAGTGACCATCCAAAGGTCAGATAAGGTGTGAATAGAGAAACACAGGTAGCAGGGAGAGGACACAGAACATCCAAAGGTCAGATGCAGAGTAAATAGTGAAACACAGGTAGGAGGGAGAGGACAGAGACATCCAATGGTCAGATACAGAGTGAGTAGTGAAACACATGTAGCAGGGAGAGGACAGGGGACATCCAGTGGTCAGACATGGAGTGAATAGTGAAACACAGGTAGCAAGGAGAGGACACAGAACATCCAAAGGTCAGATACGGAGTCAATAGTGAAACACGATTAGCAGGGAGGGGACAGAGAACATAAAAAGGTCAGATACAGAGTGAATAGTGAAACACATATAGCAGGAGGAGGACAGAGAACATCCAAAGGTCAGATAAGGAGTGAATAGTGAAACACAGGTAGCAGGGAGAGGACAGAGAACATCCAAAGGTCAGATACAGAGTGAATAGTGAAACACAGGTGGCAGGGTGAGGACAGAGAACATCACAAGGTAAGATACAGAGTGAATAGTGAAACACAGGTAGCAGAGAGAGGACAGAGAACATCCAAATGTCAGATAAGGAGTGAATAGTTAAACACAGGTAGCAGGGAGAGGACAGAGAACATCCAAAGGTCAGATACGGAGTGAATAGTGAAACACAGGTAGCAGGAGAGGACAGAGAACATCCAAAGGTCAGATACAGAGTGAATAGTGAAACACAGGTAGCAGGAGAGGACAGAGAACATCCAAAGGTCAGATACAGAGTGAATAGTGAAACACAGGTAGCAGGGGAGGATACAGAACATACACAGGTCCTATACGCAGTGAATAGTGAAACACAGGTAGGAGGGAGAGGACACAAAACATCCAAAGGTCAGATACAGAGTGATTAGTGAAACACAGGTAGCAGGGAGAGGACAGAGAACATCCAAAGGTCAGATACAGAGTGAATAATGAAACACAGGTAGCAGGGAGAGGACAGAGAGCACCCAAAGGTCAGATACAGAGTGAATAGTGAAACACAGGTAGCAGGGAGAGGACAGAGAACATCCAAAGGTCAGATACGGAGTGAATAGTGAAACACAGGTAGCAGGG
Organism: Protopterus annectens; assembly: GCF_019279795.1. Lineage (NCBI taxonomy): Eukaryota > Metazoa > Chordata > Ceratodontiformes > Protopteridae > Protopterus > Protopterus annectens. The sequence continues at coordinate 1,812,832,426 of NC_056744.1, forward strand.
AGAGGACAGAGAACATCCAAAGGTCAGATACAGAGTGAATAGTGAAACACAGGTAGCAGGGAGAGGACAGAGAACATCCAAAGGTCAGATACAGAGTGAATAGTGAAACACAGGTAGCAGGGAGTGGACAAGGGACATCCAAAGGTCATTGTGTTTCACAACTCAGAGGCAGGCAGGAGAGTGTAAATTTAGAGTAACAAATTGCCTACAGAAGGAAGGATAAAAGATATGAAAACTATCCTAAGACTCACTATATTCATGCAATAATGTGAAGGAGGCTGCCAGATTCACTATAAAGCAATAAATACTAAAAAACTCTGAAATTTCCCTGCATTATTTCAGGAATTACCAACTCAAACAGGTGCTTACTTAAAGTATTCCTTTTAGACCTGTTCCTTCCATTAAATGCTCACTGGAACTGAATAAATAGGGTGTCCCTTCTCTACTTTTTTGCCTTGCCTGATTTCACACTTTACTCTCTATAATGAAGGGGGAGTACAGCCTAATCTCACAGTCCTTGGTAAAATATGTCAAAGAGAGTTTAGGTGTCACGTTAGGAAAAATATACAAATATCTCTCTGATCCACAGGCACTATACACTAAGATTAACTGAATATATACATTTGTGGACTAGCTAAGAAATATTAGCAAGCAAAACAAGAACAGTGTTCACTTTTATTTCCAAGATCAGCAATCCAAACAAATACATTATCATCTACAGGAAAACCATAAATTGTAGGGCTTACTGGTAAAGCAATCTTTTAGTAATTCTCTATGCATTAACTCATCCATTACCTGCTTATGTTAAATAGGCAGGCACAGCATGATAACTTAAAAATGGTGGCTACTCACCTGCGCTAAGAAGTTGACATTGTTGTAGACCTAAGCTAAAGTTAGCAGCCCTATAGTGGTAGACCACCCATGTTCCAAATGTACAGAGCTTGGTACCAGAGTCTAAAATGAAATACAGATAAGAGGCGGCTGTAGTTTTAAAGGAAGCAGCTTTTCCTCACTAGTCATAAAGGAATGGGAAGAGTAACAATGCCATGATAAGAAACAATGCTGATTATGACGTCAGGAGCAACACCATGATAAGAAACAGTGCTGATTATGACATCAGGAGCAACACCATGATAAGAAACAGTGCTAATTATTACATCAGGAGCAACACCATGATAAGAAACAGTGCTGATTATGATGTCAAAAGCAACTCCACAATAAGAAACAGTGCTAATTATGACATCAGGAGCAACACCATGATAAGCAACAGTGCTGATTATGATGTCAGAATCAACTCCATAATAAGAAACAGTGCTGATTATGACATCAGGAGCAACACCATGATAAGAAACAGTGCTAATTATGACATCAGGAGCAACACCATGATAAAAAACAGTGCTGATTATGATGTCAGAAGCAACTCCACAATAGGAAACAGTGCTAATTATGACATCAGGAGCAACACCATGATAAGAAATAGTGCTAATTATGACATCAAGAGCAACACCATGATAAGAAACAGTGCTGATTATGATGTCAGAAGCAACTCCACAATAAGAAACAGTGCTAATTATGACATCAGGAGCAACACCATGATAAGAAACAGTGCTGATTATGATGTCAGAAGCAACTCCACAATAAGAAACAGTGCTGATTATGACATCAGGACCAACACCATGATAAGACAAAATGCTGATTATGACATCAGGAGCAATACCATGATAAGAAACAGTGCTGATTATGACATCAGGAGCAGCATCATGATAAGAAACAGTGCTGAATATGACGTCAGGAGCAACACCTTGATAAGAAACAGTGCTGATTATGACATCAGGAGCAACACCATGATAAGAAACAGTGCTGATTATGACGTCAGGAGCAACACCATGATAAGAAACAGTGCTGATTATGACGTCAGGAGCAACACCATGATAAGAAACATTGCTGATTATGACATCAGGACCAACACGGTCATAAGAAGCAGTCCTGATTATGACGTCAGGAGCTACACCGTGATAAGAAACAGTCCTGATTATGACATCAGGTGCAACCCCATGATAAGAAACAGTGCTGATTATGACATCAGGAGCAACACCATGATAAGAAACAGTGCTGATTATGACGTCAGGAGCAACACCATGATAAGAAATAGTGATGATTATGACGTCAGGAGCAACACCATGATAAGAAACAGTGCTGATTATGACGTCAGGACCAACACTGTGATAAGAAGCAGTCCTGATTATGACGTCAGGAGCAACACCGTGATAAGAAGCAGTCCGGATTATGACATCAGGTGCAACCCCATGATAAGAAACAGTGCTGATTATGATGTCAGGAGCAACACCATGATAAGAAACAGTGCTGATTATGACATCAGGAGCAACACCATGATAAGAAACAGTGCCGATTATGATGTCAGGAGCAACACCATGATAAGAAACAGTGCTGATTATGACGTCAGGACCAACACAGTGATAAGAAGCAGTCCTAATTATGACGTCAGAAGTAACACCGTGATAAGAAACAGTGCTGATTATGACATCAGGAGCAACACCATGATAAGAAACAGTGCTGATTATGACATCAGGAGCAACACCATGATAAGAAACAGTGCTGATTATGACGTCAGGAGCAACACCATGATAAGAAACAGTGCTGATTATGTCAGGACCAACACTGTGATAAGAAGCAGTCCTGATTATGACATCAGGTGCAACACCATGATAAGAAACAGTGCTGATTATGACATCAGGAGCAACATCCTGATAAGAAACAGTGCTGATTATGATGTCAGGAGCAACACCGTGATAAGAAGCAGTCCTGATTATGACATCAGGTGCAACCCCATGATAAGAAACAGTGCTGATTATGACACCAGGAGCAACACCATAAGAAACAGTGCTGATTATGACATCAGGAGCAACACCATGATAAGAAACAGTGCTGATTATGACATCAGTTGCAACCACATGAAAGAAACAGTGCTGATTATGATGTCTGGAGCAATACCATGATAAGAAACAGTGTTGATTATGACATCAGGATCAACACTGTGATAAGAAACGGTGCTGATTATGACATCAGGAGCAACACCACGATAAGAAACAGTGCTGAATATGTCAAGAGGAACACCACAATAATAAACAGCACTGATTATGGCATCAGGAGCAACACCATGATAAGAAACAGTGCTGATTATGATGTCAGAAGCATCTCCATAATAAGAAAAAGTGCTGATTATGATGTCAGAAGCAACTCCACAATAAGAAACATCACTGATTATGACATCAGGAGCAACACCATGATAAGAAACAGTGCTGATTATGGCATCAGTAGCAACACCATGATAAGAAACAGTGCTGATTATGACATGAGGAGCAACACTATGATAAGAAACAGTGCTGATTATGACATCAGGAGCAACACCATTATACAAAACAGTGCTGATTATGACATCAGGAGCAACACCGTGATACAAAACAGTGCTGATTATGACATGAGGAGCAACACCATGATAAGAAACAGTGCTGAGTATGATGTCAGGAGCAACACCGTGGTAAGAAACAGTGCTGATGATGATGTCAGGAGCAACACCATGATAAGAAACAGTGCTAATTATGGCATCAGGAGCAACACCATGGTAAGAAACAGTGCTGATATGACATCAAGAGCAATACTGTGATAGGAAACAGCACTGATTATGACATCAGGAGCAACACCACGATAAGAAACAGTGCTGAATATGTCAAGAGCAACACCACAATAAGAAACAGCACTGATTATGACATCAGGAGCAACACCATGATAAGAAATAGTGTTGATTACAATGTCAGGAGCAGCACCATGTTAAGAAACAATGCTGATGATGTCAGGAGCAACACCAGAATAAGAAACAGTGCTGATTATGACATCAGAAGCAACACCGTGATACGAAGCAGTGCTGATTATGATGTCAGGAGCACCACCACAATAAGAAACAGTGCAGATTATGATGTCAGGAGTAACACCGTGATAAGAAACAATGCTGATGATGTTGTCAGGATCAACACCATGATAAGAAACAATGCTGATGATGTTGTCGGGAGCAACACCATGATGAGACACAGTGCTGATTATGGCATTAGGAGCAAAACCATGATAAGAAACAGTGCGGATTATAGCATCAGTAGCAACACCATGATAAGAAACAGTGCTGATTATGGCATCAGGAGCAACACCATGGTATGAAACTGTGCTGATTATGATGTCAGGATAAACACCACAATAAGAAACATTGTTGATTATGACATCAGGAGCAACACCATGATAAGAAACAGTGCTGATTATGATGTCAAGAGAAACACCACAATATGAAACAGTGCTGATTATGATGTTAGGAGAAACACCACAATAAGAAACAATGCTGATTATAACATCAGAAGCAACACTGTGATAAGAAATAGTGCTGATTATGATGTCAGGAACAACACCGTGATACGAAACAGTGCTGATTATGGCATCAGGAGCAACACCATGATATGAAACAGTGCTGATTATGATATCAGGAGCAACCCCATGATAAGAAACAGTGCTGATTATGGCATTAGGAGCAACACCATGATATGAAACAGTACTGATTATGATGTCAGAAGCAACCCCATGATAAGAAACAGTGCTGATTATGACATCAGGAGCAACGCTGTGATAAGAAACAGTCCTGGTTATGATGTCAGGAGCAACACCATGATAAGAAACAGTGGTGATTATGACATCAGGAGCAACACCATGATAAGAAACAATGCTGATTATGATGTCAGAAGCAACCCCATAATAAGAAACAGTGCTGATTATGACATCAGGAGCAACACCGCAATAAGAAACAGCGCTGATTATGACATCAGGAGCAACACCACAATAAGAAACAGTGCTGATTATGATGTCAGGAGCAACCCATTGATAAGAAACAGCACTGATTATGACATCAGGAGCAACACCATGATAAGAAACAGTGCTAATTATGGCATCAGGAGCAACACCATGATATGAAACAGCGCTGATTATGACATCAGGAGCAATACCATGATAAGAAACAGTGCTGATTATGGCATCAGGAGCAACACCATGATATGAAACAGCGCTGATTATGACGTCAGGAGCAACACCGTGATAAGAAACAGTCCTGGTTATGACATCAGGTGCAACCCCATGATACGAAACAGTGCTGATTATGATGTCAGGAGCAACACCGTGATACGAAACAGTGCTGATTATGATGTCAGAAGCAACCCCATAATAAGAAACAGTGCTGATTATGATGTCAGGAGCAACACCGCAATAAGAAACAGTGCTGATTATGATGTCAGGAGCAACACCACAATAAGAAACAATGCTGATTATGATGTCAGAAGCAACCCCATAATAAGAAACAGCACTGATTATGATGTCAGGAGCAACACCGCAATAAGAAACAGTGCTGAATATGACATCAGGAGCAACACCATGATAAGAAACAGTCCTGGTTATGACATCAGGTGCAACCCCATGATACGAAACAGTGCTGATTATGATGTCAGAAGCAACCCCATAATAAGAAACAGTGCTGATTATGATGTCAGACGCAACCCCATAATAAGAAACAGTGCTGAATATGACATCAGGAGCAACACCATGATAAGAAACAGTGCTGATTATGACATCAGGAGCAACGCCATGATAAGAAACAGTCCTGGTTATGACATCAGGTGCAACTCCATGATACGAAACAGTGCTGATTATGATGTCAGGAGCAACACCATGATAAGAAACGGTGCTGATTATGACATCAGGAGCAACACCATGATAAGAAACAGCGCTGATTATGATGTGAGGAGCAACACCATGATAAGAAACAGCACTGATTATGACATCAGTAGAACACCATGATAAGAAACAGTCCTGGTTATGATGTCAGGAACAACACCATGATAAGAAACAGCGCTGATTATGATGTCAGAAACAACACCATGATAAGAAACAGCGCTGATTATGACATCAGAAGAACACCATGATAAGAAACAACGCTGATTATGACATCAGTAGAACACCATGATATGAAACAGCGCTGATTATGACATCAGTAGAACACCATGATATGAAACAGCGCTGATTATGACATCAGTAGAACACCATGATATGAAACAGCGCTGATTATGACATCAGTAGAACACCATGATATGAAAGAGCTGATTATGACATCAGTAGAACACCATGATATGAAACAGCGCTGATTATGACATCAGTAGAACACCATGATATGAAACAGCGCTGATTATGACATCAGTAGAACACCATGATATGAAAGAGCGCTGATTATGACATCAGTAGAACACCATGATATGAAACAGCGCTGATTATGACATCAGTAGAACACCATGATATGAAACAGCGCTGATTATGACATCAGTAGAACACCATGATATGAAAGAGCACTGATTATGACATCAGTAGAACACCATGATATGAAACAGCGCTGATTATGGCATCAGTAGAACACCATGATATGAAACAGCGCTGATTATGACATCAGTAGAACACCATGATATGAAACAGCTGATTATGACATCAGTAGAACACCATGATATGAAACAGCGCTGATTATGACATCAGTAGAACACCATGATATGAAACAGCGCTGATTATGACATCAGTAGAACACCATGATATGAAACAGCGCTGATTATGACATCAGTAGAACACCATGATATGAAACAGCGCTGATTATGACATCAGTAGAACACCATGATATGAAACAGTGTTGATTATGGCATCAGGAGCAACACCATGATATGAAACAGTGCTGATTATGACATCAGTAGAACACCATGATATGAAACAGCGCTGATTATGACATCAGTAGAACACCATGATATGAAACAGAGCTGATTATGGCATCAGGAACAACACCGTGATATGAAACATCTCTGATTATGGCATCAGGAACAACACCATGATATGAAACAGCACTGATTGTGGCATCAGGAACAACACCATGATATGAAACAGCTCTGATTATGGCATCAGGAACAACACCATGATATGAAACAGCGCTGATTATGGCATCAGGAGCAACACCATGATATGAAACAGCGCTGATTATGGCATCAGGAACAACACCATGATATGAAACAGCGCTGATTATGGCATCAGGAACAACACCATGATATGAAACAGCGCTGATTATGGCATCAGGAACAACACCATGATATGAAACAGCGCTGATTATGACATCAGTAGAACACCATGATATGAAACAGCGCTGATTATGACATCAGTAGAACACCATGATATGAAACAGCGCTGATTATGACATCAGTAGAACACCATGATATGAAACAGTGCTGATTATGGCATCAGGAGCAACACCATGATATGAAACAGTGCTGATTATGACATCAGTAGAACACCATGATATGAAACAGCGCTGATTATGACATCAGTAGAACACCATGATATGAAACAGCGCTGATTATGGCATCAGGAACAACACCATGATATGAAACAGCGCTGATTATGGCATCAGGAACAACACCATGATATGAAACAGCGCTGATTATGGCATCAGGAACAACACCATGATATGAAACAGCTCTGATTATGGCATCAGGAACAACACCATGATATGAAACAGCGCTGATTATGGCATCAGGAGCAACACCATGATATGAAACAGCGCTGATTATGGCATCAGGAACAACACCATGATATGAAACAGCGCTGATTATGGCATCAGGAACAACACCATGATATGAAACAGCGCTGATTATGGCATCAGGAACAACACCATGATATGAAACAGCGCTGATTATGACATCAGGAGCAACACCATGATAACAAACAGTGCTGATTATGACATCAGGAACAACACCATGATATGAAACAGTGCTGATTATGGCATCAGGAGCAACACCATGATATGAAACAGTGCTGATTATGACATCAGGAGCAACACCATGATATGAAGCAGTGCTGATTATGGCATCAGGAGCAACACCATGATATGAAACAGTGCTGATTATGACATCAGGAACAACACCATGATATGAAACAGTGCTGATTATGACATCAGGAACAACACCATGATATGAAACAGTGCTGATTATGGCATCAGGAGCAACACCATGATATGAAACATCGCTGATTATGGCATCAGGAACAAAACCATGATATGAAACAGCGCTGATTATGACATCAGTAGCAACACCATGATATGAAACAGCGCTGATTATGACATCAGGAGCAACACCATGATATGAAACAGCGCTGATTATGGCATCAGGAGCAACACCATGATATGAAACAGCGCTGATTATGGCATCAGGAGCAACACCATGATATGAAACAGCGCTGATTATGGCATCAGGAGCAACACCATGATATGAAACAGCTGATTATGGCATCAGGAGCAACACCATGATATGAAACAGCGCTGATTATGGCATCAGGAGCAACACCATGATATGAAACAGCGCTGATTATGACATCAGTAGCAACACCATGATATGAAACAGCGCTGATTATGACATCAGGAGCAACCCCATGATATGAAACAGTGCTGATTATGACATCAGTAGCAACACCATGATATGAAACAGCGCTGATTATGACATCAGGAACAACACCAAGATATGAAACAGCGCTGATTATGACATCAGTAGCAACACCATGATATGAAACAGCACTGATTATGACATCAGGAGCAACCCCATGATAAGAAACAGTGCTGATTATGGCATCAGGAGCAACACCATGATATGAAACAGCGCTGATTATGACATCAGGAGCAACCCCTTGATATGAAACAGCGCTGATTCTGGCATCAGGAACAACACCATGATATGAAACAGTGCTGATTATGGCATCAGGAGCAACACCATGATATGAAACAGCGCTGATTATGATGTCAGAAGCAACTCCACAATAGGAAACAGTGCTAATTATGACATCAGGAGCAACACCATGATAACAAACAGTGCTGATTATGACATCAGGAGCAACACCATGATATGAAACAGTGCTGATTATGGCATCAGGAGCAACACCATGATATGAAACAGTGCTGATTATGACATCAGGAACAACACCATGATATGAAACAGTGCTGATTATGACATCAGGAACAACACCATGATATGAAACAGTGCTGATTATGGCATCAGGAGAAACACCATGATATGAAACATCACTGATTATGGCATCAGGAACAATACCATGATATGAAACAGCGCTGATTATGACATCAGTAGCAACACCATGATATGAAACAGCGCTGATTATGACATCAGGAGCAACACCATGATATGAAACAGCGCTGATTATGGCATCAGGAGCAACACCATGATATGAAACAGCGCTGATTATGGCATCAGGAGCAACACCATGATATGAAACAGCGCTGATTATGGCATCAGGAGCAACACCATGATATGAAACAGTGCTGATTATGGCATCAGGAGCAACACCATGATATGAAACAGCGCTGATTATGGCATCAGGAGCAACACCATGATATGAAACAGCGCTGATTATGACATCAGTAGCAACACCATGATATGAAACAGCGCTGATTATGACATCAGGAGCAACCCCATGATATGAAACAGTGCTGATTATGACATCAGTAGCAACACCATGATATGAAACAGCGCTGATTATGACATCAGGAACAACACCAAGATATGAAACAGCGCTGATTATGACATCAGTAGCAACACCATGATATGAAACAGCACTGATTATGACATCAGGAGCAACCCCATGATAAAAAACAGTGCTGATTATGGCATCAGGAGAAACACCATGATATGAAACAGCGCTGATTATGACATCAGGAGCAACCCCATGATATGAAACAACGCTGATTCTGGCATCAGGAACAACACCATGATATGAAACAGTGCTGATTATGGCATCAGGAGCAACACCATGATATGAAACAGCGCTGATTATGATGTCAGAAGCAACTCCACAATAGGAAACAGTGCTAATTATGACATCAGGAGCAACACCATGATAAGAAATAGTGCTAATTATGACATCAAGAGCAACACCATGATAAGAAACAGTGCTGATTATGATGTCAGAAGCAACTCCACAATAAGAAACAGTGCTAATTATGACATCAGGAGCAACACCATGATAAGAAACAGTGCTGATTATGATGTCAGAAGCAACTCCACAATAAGAAACAGTGCTGATTATGACATCAGGACCAACACCATGATAAGACAAAATGCTGATTATGACATCAGGAGCAATACCATGATAAGAAACAGTGCTGATTATGACATCAGGAGCAGCACCATGATAAGAAACAGTGCTGAATATGACGTCAGGAGCAACACCTTGATAAGAAACAGTGCTGATTATGATGTCAGGAGCAACACCATGATAAGAAACAGTGCTGATTATGACATCAGGAGCAACACCATGATAAGAAACAGTGCTGATTATGACGTCAGGAGCAACACCATGATAAGAAACATTGCTGATTATGACATCAGGACCAACACGGTCATAAGAAGCAGTCCTGATTATGACGTCAGGAGCTACACCGTGATAAGAAACAGTCCTGATTATGACATCAGGTGCAACCCCATGATAAGAAACAGTGCTGATTATGACATCAGGAGCAACACCATGATAAGAAACAGTGCTGATTATGACGTCAGGAGCAACACCATGATAAGAAATAGTGATGATTATGACGTCAGGAGCAACACCATGATAAGAAACAGTGCTGATTATGACGTCAGGACCAACACTGTGATAAGAAGCAGTCCTGATTATGACGTCAGGAGCAACACCGTGATAAGAAGCAGTCCAGGTTATGACATCAGGTGCAACCCCATGATAAGAAACAGTGCTGATTATGATGTCAGGAGCAACACCATGATAAGAAACAGTGCTGATTATGACATCAGGAGCAACACCATGATAAGAAACAGTGCCGATTATGATGTCAGGAGCAACACCATGATAAGAAACAGTGCTGATTATGACGTCAGGACCAACACAGTGATAAGAAGCAGTCCTAATTATGACGTCAGAAGTAACACCGTGATAAGAAGCAGTCCTGATTATGACATCAGGTGCAACCCCATGATAAGAAACAGTGCTGATTATGACATCAGGAGCAACACCATGATAAGAAACAGTGCTGATTATGACATCAGGAGCAACACCATGATAAGAAACAGTGCTGATTATGACGTCAGGAGCAACACCATGATAAGAAACAGTGCTGATTATGTCAGGACCAACACTGTGATAAGAAGCAGTCCTGATTATGACATCAGGTGCAACACCATGATAAGAAACAGTGCTGATTATGACATCAGGAGCAACATCCTGATAAGAAACAGTGCTGATTATGATGTCAGGAGCAACACCGTGATAAGAAGCAGTCCTGATTATGACATCAGGTGCAACCCCATGATAAGAAACAGTGCTGATTATGACACCAGGAGCAACACCATAAGAAGCAGTGCTGATTATGACATCAGGAGCAACACCATGATAAGAAACAGTGCTGATTATGACATCATTTGCAACCACATGAAAGAAACAGTGCTGATTATGATGTCTGGAGCAACACCATGATAAGAAACAGTGTTGATTATGACATCAGGATCAACACTGTGATAAGAAACGGTGCTGATTATGACATCAGGAGCAACACCACGATAAGAAACAGTGCTGAATATGTCAAGAGGAACATCACAATAATAAACAGCACTGATTATAGGTTCATAGGTTCATAGGTTCATACTAGGCTATCTGCCCAAGGGCATTTACAAGCCTAGCCCATCGTTTTGTGGCTTACGCCACCCCTTTAGTATGGGGAACTATACCCATTATTTTGCTGTGCCTCTGTCGAGCAGTGACACTGAGGTAATCCCTGGGGTATATCTGCGATCTCCCATCCATTGGTCAAGATTTCTCTTGAACAAGGCCAGCGAGGTGCTCTGCCTCACATGTACCGGGATTTTGTTCCACAGCATAGGGAGTCTTTGGGTGATGAATCTATCCCTCCAGCACGTCCTATTAATAGCCGTGTCGAGGTTTAAGTCTCCGCCCTTGTGGCTCTGATGGATCTAGATTTTTGAGGTGAAGCATATTCATCAAATCTGGGTTTGACATGGCCTTGTATGTTAGGCAAAGGTCACCTCTGAGCAAGCGATGGCGACTGAATAGAGCTGGAGTTCTTTCAGTCGGGCAGCATAGGACATATTTTGAGACCCTTTATCCTTTTGGTGAGGAACTTTGTGGCCTCTCCAGCTGCTGCAAGTGTCGGGTCAGATACATTCCGAATGGGGCATTGTACTCAATCATTGGTCTGATGAGTGATGAGTAAAGGAGACTATGACCTCCCTTGATCTAGATGAGAATCCCTTCATGATAAGGTGGGCAATGTAGAAGGTCTTCCTAACTACTTTAGCTACATGGGTGTCGAATGACAGACTACTATCAACCTGGGTCCCCAGGTCCCTGATAACTTCTTCTGTGCTCAGTGGATTGCCACCTATTTGGTAGCTAGGGGTAACCTTGTTTTTCCCGAAGGGTATGACTATGCATTTTGGCATTTAACTTTAGGCGTGGCTCTGGCACCAGTTATCCGCTTCTGTGAGACCCTTCTGAAGGATATCTGTGTCAGATGTGTTTTCTACTATGGCGCCAGTTTGCAGTCATCTGCAAACTTTGTCAGCCATAACCCTCCTGTGTTTGCTTTTACTTCGGAAAAGTAGATGCCAAACAAGAGTGGGCCCAGGACTGAGCCCTGTGGGACACCACTTGTGACAGGCTTTGAGTCTGACATGGCGCCAGCAACTCTGACCCTGTGGGTTCTGTCACTCAGCCAGTTTGCAACCCATCTTGTGATGTATGGGTTAACATTTAAGCTGATGAGTTTTTCAATGATACCCGAGTGGGGTATTGTATCGAAGGCCTTAGCCAGATCGAGGTAGGCTGTATGGACTGCCTTTCCCTCATCAATGGCTTTGGTGACTGTTTCAAAAGTCAACCAAGTTTAAAAGGCATGATCTGCCTTTGACAAAGCCAAACTGGGTTGGATCCAAAGTCTGCAAATTCCTATGTCTTTATTTATGAGGTCCATTATGATCCTCTCCATGGCTTTGCAGATAAGGCTTGTCAAGCTAATGGGCCGGTAATTTCCAGGGTCGGTGGAGGCACCGCCTTTGTGAAGTGGGACCACAGTTGCAGTGCCACTCCTGGGCAATGCGTATCCAGAGGTAAGACTTTGATTAAACAGCTGTCCTAGCTGTGGGTTTAATTCCTCATTGAGTTCGTGGAGCACACAGCCGGGACACCATCAGGTCCCATGGATGCTGTGTTTTTGCTTTGGAGAGAGCAGTTCTCACTTGGGCTGGAGATGTTTGGGGGCTGAAATCGTTTGGTATAGATATCTCCTTTGGGGGAGGGGAGAAGTTTGCACTGAACCTGTCAGCCAGTATGTTGGCAATGTCTGTAGGATCAGTAATCTTCACATCATTTTGAACTAGTTCTGAGCATATCTGGGAGTTTCCTCCTAGGTTTCTAACATAGCTAAAGAAGGCCTTATGATTGTCTTTTGAGTCTTTAGCTATTTTTCTCGAAATTTGCTTTGGATGATTTTATGAGAGCTCTTAGTTTTTACTTATAGTGATCAAGGGTGTCTTACCTTTTAAGGATTTTGCTCTATCTTGTAGTAGCTTCCTCCTTTTGTTGTAGAGTTTATTTATGGCTGGGGTCCACCAGACTGGACGCTTGCCTTTGGTACAAAGAGTCTTTGTTTTGCTTGGGATTGCCTTATCCATGCAGTCCTGCAGGTGCTGGTAGAAGGCATTTGTAAGTGATTCAGCGGCTTGAGTACTGTTTTCCACGCTCGAGCCTTAAAGGAGACCACACTAGTCTTTAGAAGTGTGAAGTCGGCTTTGAGAAGTTCTTTACTGTGGTCTTTTTATTTCAGGTGGGGGTGGGATGAAGACCTCCAGAGATTAGTTTGTGATCTGATCTCACCAGTGAGGGGTATACTTCGGTGTTGAACATTGTGCTCCCATGTTCGTGATGATGAGATCAAGTATGTTATCTCCTCTTGTGGGGATGGTGACTAGTTGTTCCATGGCATTTGAGTTTATGAATTCCAGGAACTTTTGGGCTAGGGTGTTTGGGCTTGAGTAGTGTTCCCAGTCTATATTAGGGTAATTGAAGTCACCTAGTATGATGGTGTTTGGTGATACATTTATCCCCTCTAGTGTTTTCAGGAAGGCCATGTGAGGTTCCTGAGTTTGTGAGGGTGGCCTGTAACATGCTACAATTTGCAGAGCAGTCTTGCCTATGGTTAATTGCACCTGGATGGTCTCCGATGCATCATGCGTTGCCACCAGTCTTGAGGTGTGGGTGTCCTTGATGAATATGGATACCCTCCTTTCTTGGTATTGTCCGGATTTTGGGGCAACGCATGATATGAGGTAAAACCTGATATCGCTGGGGTGCTCTCAGGAGCCTTGAACCAGGTTTCTGTCACAGCACAGACATCGATGTTCTCCATACTGAGAAGGGCCTCGAGTCGTGCATTTTGAGATTTAGACTTCTGGCATTGAGCAGCATTACCCTTAGTTTTTTCCTTTTGTGTTCTAGGGTGGTAGGTTTAGAATTTGAGCCTTGCCTAAAAAGGCACTATGGGGTGGCAAGAGCCTTTGCCAATATCCGAATCCCAGGGTGACAGGTGCAAGCCGTCCCTTGAAGCAGCGTGGCTTGTCCAGCATGTCATCCCAGGCAGACAGATACTGGATCCCCTTTGAATGACACCAGTGTTTAAGCCAATTGTTAAAGCTGATCATCTTATCTCTGTATTGTGGCATCATTCTTGGTGAAGGTAGGATACTGCTCAAGGTCAGGGTCATACCTGCCTGGGCTACATAATCAGAGAGCTCCTCAATGTCTCTTTCATGTAGTCCAAGGAGAATGCGTCTCAGGTCGTTTACACCAGCGTGGACAATGACTGAGTCATATTTGTACCTGCTGTTGAGAGACCTGAGTGCTGCGTTATGTGGCGGATTCTAGCCCGACAGACAGCTTACTGTGACCTTCTCCTTACTCAGTCTGGTGAGCGGGACGCCAGTGTGTCTGACTATGGAGTCACCAATGACTAGTGTGTCAGGCATTGTGTTTGGCCTTAAGGGCTGTGACTGTTTGACACTCTGACTGTGAGGTCTATGTGTTGCAGGTGTTGTGTTCTGAGGTGGTGGTTGTTTGGGTGTCTGCTTTGGTGGCCTCTGCTGTTTTGGTAGATTTTTGATCAGAGCCTCCGAGTATGTCTTTGTGTGTTTATGTGTATGATTTGAGGTTGTAATGGTACTATGTGAGACTGGGTCTATAGTGTGTGTGGTAACCTTCTCCTCCTGACTGGTCTTGCCAGTCCTATGTTGAGAGAGCTCAGCCTCCAGTTTGGCCGTATAGTTGCATCTCTCGATGTATTTGTGTTTTGTGGGAGGAGGAGAGGGTTGTCTGGTACATGAGGCAATTGTAACATTGCCTCAATATTCCCAGGTTCACCAGCTGAGCAGGACAGGACACTAGCAACTGATCCTCGACATGCTAGATGGATAGACAAAAACTTTAAAAAAGATTCCGGAGATGTGGGTGACCGAGAATTGGGGGTTGCCTTTTGGGGTACTATCTATGACAAGAGTGCCGTATCAAGGTAATAAGTACTGTAGGAGCAAGTGCTAGGTTTAACAGATAGAGAATAGTCTACTAGGAGTCAAGTAGAGATGATCTTTTAGGTAAAGGATGCTGATTTGATCAGTAGTATAGTTCGAGGAAGGTAGTTCTAAGGAAAATTTGAAGAGTGGACTTTAGGTAGCCGAATAGTTTAAATCTGCTTAACCGCACTGCCCTAGTGTGCAACAGTGGCAGCTCCGGCTAAATCAGCTAATTCGCTTAATTAGCGCTAATTAGCGCTTAATTAGCCAAAGCGTGCTTTATAGCAGGGGGCTGGAAAAGACAGGAAATGACCCAAAATGGCCAATAAACTACAAGTTACTGCTTTAAACCACTCCTTTAAGGACAAACAGGCAGCTCAGTACTCCCTACTCCCACTAGTGAGTAAAGAAACTACCCCTTGACCAAACAAGGAAAATGGAGAAAACAGGAACCAAGACAGCCCAGGGATCAGCAAAATCTGATCACTGGAACAAACTATTAGAAAAGTATGGAAAACAAGAGTATTTTTTTTGTTTTTTTTTTCAGAAAGGCAGAAAATACAATAAATGCTGTGTTTTTCGACTAAATGCTATCAAAAGCTAGTACACTTGAGTGTATTAGCCTGTTGTTTAACTTTAAGCAAAACTTAAACAAGCAAGTGCAATAAACAGTTCAAGCTATGAAAACAGTAAAATAGGTAATAGCAGAATAAAACAGGCAGAAATAGCAATCGAAAGGCTTAAAAAGTCGAAAATGCAGAAAAAAATACTTAAAATCTGGAAAGTTTGTCTTTTCTGGTCTCTGCTGCTCTAGGAACTCTGCTGGACACCACGAGGAGCTGTGCTGAGTTCTCTATAGCCAGAAAAGCCCGCCAAAGCGTGCTTTATAGCAGGGGGCTGGAAAAGACAGGAAATGACCCAAAATGGCCAATAAACTACAAGTTACTGCTTTAAACCACTCCTTTAAGGACAAACAGGCATCAGGAGCAACACCATGATAAGAAACAGTACTGATTATGATGTCAGAAGCATCTCCATAATAAGAAAAAGTGCTGATTATGATGTCAGAAGCAACTCCACAATAAGAAACATCACTGATTATGACATCAGGAGCAACACCATGATAAGAAACAGTGCTGATTATGGCATCAGTAGCAACACCATGATAAGAAACAGTCCTAGTTATGATGTCAGGAACAACACCATGATAAGAAACAGCGCTGATTATGATGTCAGAAACAACACCATGATAAGAAACAGCGCTGATTATGACATCAGAAGAACACCATGATAAGAAACAACGCTGATTATGACATCAGTAGAACACCATGATATGAAACAGCGCTGATTATGACATCAGTAGAACACCATGATATGAAACAGCGCTGATTATGACATCAGTAGAACACCATGATATGAAACAGCGCTGATTATGACATCAGTAGAACACCATGATATGAAAGAGCGCTGATTATGACATCAGTAGAACACCATGATATGAAACAGCTGATTATGACATCAGTAGAACACCATGATATGAAACAGCGCTGATTATGACATCAGTAGAACACCATGATATGAAACAGCGCTGATTATGACATCAGTGGAACACCATGATATGAAACAGCGCTGATTATGACATCAGTAGAACACCATGATATGAAACAGCGCCGATTATGACATCAGTAGAACACCATGATATGAAACAGCGCTGATTATGACATCAGTAGAACACCATGATATGAAACAGCGCTGATTATGACATCAGTAGAACACAATGATATGAAAGAGCGCTGATTATGACATCAGTAGAACACCATGATATGAAAGAGCGCTGATTATGACATCAGTAGAACACCATGATATGAAACAGCGCTGATTATGACATCAGTAGAACACCATGATATGAAACAGCGCTGATTATGACATCAGTAGAACACCATGATATGAAACAGTGTTGATTATGGCATCAGGAGCAACACCATGATATGAAACAGTGCTGATTATGACATCAATAGAACACCATGATATGAAACAGCGCTGATTATGACATCAGTAGAACACCATGATATGAAACAGAGCTGATTATGGCATCAGGAACAACACCATGATATGAAACAGCGCTGATTATGGCATCAGGAACAACACCATGATATGAAACAGCGCTGATTGTGGCATCAGGAACAACACCATGATATGAAACAGCTCTGATTATGGCATCAGGAACAACACCATGATATGAAACAGCGCTGATTATGGCATCAGGAGCAACACCATGATATGAAACAGCGCTGATTATGGCATCAGGAACAACACCATGATATGAAACAGCGCTGATTATGGCATCAGGGACAACACCATGATATGAAACAGCGCTGATTATGGCATCAGGAAGAACACCATGATATGAAACAGCGCTGATTATGACATCAGTAGAACACCATGATATGAAACAGCGCTGATTATGACATCAGTAGAACACCATGATATGAAACAGCGCTGATTATGACATCAGTAGAACACCATGATATGAAACAGTGCTGATTATGGCATCAGGAGCAACACCATGATATGAAACAGTGCTGATTATGACATCAGTAGAACACCATGATATGAAACAGCGCTGATTATGACATCAGTAGAACACCATGATATGAAACAGCGCTGATTATGGCATCAGGAACAACACCATGATATGAAACAGCGCTGATTATGGCATCAGGAACAACACCATGATATGAAACAGCGCTGATTATGGCATCAGGAACAACACCATGATATGAAACAGCTCTGATTATGGCATCAGGAACAACACCATGATATGAAACAGCGCTGATTATGGCATCAGGAGCAACACCATGATATGAAACAGCGCTGATTATGGCATCAGGAACAACACCATGATATGAAACAGCGCTGATTATGGCATCAGGAACAACACCATGATTTGAAACAGCGCTGATTATGGCATCAGGAACAACACCATGATATGAAACAGCGCTGATTATGACATCAGGAGCAACACCATGATAACAAACAGTGCTGATTATGACATCAGGAGCAACACCATGATATGAAACAGTGCTGATTATGACATCAGGAGCAACACCATGATAACAAACAGTGCTGATTATGACATCAGGAGCAACACCATGATAACAAACAGCGCTGATTATGACATCAGGAACAACACCATGATATGAAACAGCGCTGATTATGACATCAGGAGCAACACCATGATAACAAACAGTGCTGATTATGACATCAGGAGCAACACCATGATATGAAACAGTGCTGATTATGGCATCAGGAGCAACACCATGATATGAAACAGTGCTGATTATGACATCAGGAACAACACCATGATATGAAACAGTGCTGATTATGACATCAGGAACAACACCATGATATGAAACAGTGCTGATTATGGCATCAGGAGCAACACCATGATATGAAACAGCGCTGATTATGGCATCAGGAACAACACCATGATATGAAACAGCGCTGATTATGACATCAGTAGCAACACCATGATATGAAACAGCGCTGATTATGACATCAGGAGCAACACCATGATATGAAACAGCGCTGATTATGGCATCAGGAGCAACACCATGATATGAAACAGCGCTGATTATGCCATCAGGAGCAACACCATGATATGAAACAGCGCTGATTATGGCATCAGGAGCAACACCATGATATGAAACAGCGCTGATTATGGCATCAGGAGCAACACCATGATATGAAACAGCGCTGATTATGGCATCAGGAGCAACACCATGATATGAAACAGCGCTGATTATGACATCAGTAGCAACACCATGATATGAAACAGCGCTGATTATGACATCAGGAGCAACCCCATGATATGAAACAGTGCTGATTATGACATCAGTAGCAACACCATGATATGAAACAGCGCTGATTATGGCATCAGGAACAACACCAAGATATGAAACAGCGCTGATTATGACATCAGTAGCAACACCATGATATGAAACAGCACTGATTATGACATCAGGAGCAACCCCATGATAAGAAACAGTGCTGATTATGGCATCAGGAGCAACCCCATGATATGAAACAGCGCTGATTATGACATCAGGAGCAACCCCATGATATGAAACAACGCTGATTCTGGCATCAGGAACAACACCATGATATGAAACAGTGCTGATTATGGCATCAGGAGCAACACCATGATATGAAACAGCGCTGATTATGACATCAGGAGCAACCCCATGATATATAACAGCGCTGATTATGGCATCAGGAACAACACCATGATATGAAACAGTGCTGATTATGGCATCAGGAGCAACCCCATGATATGAAACAGCACTGATTATGACATCAGTAGCAACACCATGATATGAAACAGCGCTGATTATGACATCAGGAGCAACCCCATGATATGAAACAGCGCTGATTATGGCATCAGGAACAACACCATGATAACAAACAGTGCTGATTATGGCATCAGGAGCAACCCCATGATATGAAACAGCGCTGATTATGGCATCAGGAACAACACCATGATATGAAACAGTGCTGATTATGGCATCAGGAGCAACACCATGATATGAAACAGCGCTGATTATGACATCAGGAGCAACCCCATGATATGAAACAGCGCTGATTATGGCATCAGGAACAACACCATGATATGAAACAGCGCTGATTATGACATCAGGAACAACACCATGATATGAAACAGTGCTGATTATGGTATCAGGAGCAACACCATGATATGAAACAGCGCTGATTATGACATCAGTAGCAACACCATGATATGAAACAGTGCTGATTATGGCATCAGGAGCAACACCATGATATGAAACAGTGCTGATTATGGCATCAGGAGCAACACCATGATATGAAATAGCGCTGATTATGGCATCAGGAGCAACACCATGATATGAAACAGCGCTGATTATGACATCAGGAGCAACCCCATGATATGAAACAGCGCTGATTATGGCATCAGGAACAACACCATGATATGAAACAGTGCTCATTATGGCATCAGGAGCAACACCATGATATGAAACAGGGCTGATTATGACATCAGGAGCAACCCCATGATATGAAACAGCGCTGATTATGGCATCAGGAACAACACCATGATATGAAACAGTGCTGATTATGGCATCAGGAGCAACCCCATGATATGAATCCGCGCTGATTATGTCAACAGTAGCAACACCATGATATGAAACAGCGCTGATTATGACATCAGGAGCAACCCCATGATATGAAACAGCGCTGATTATGGCATCAGGAACAACACCATGATATGAAACAGTGCTGATTATGGCATCAGGAGCAACACCATGATATGAAACAGCGCTGATTATGACATCAGGAGCAACCCCATGATATGAAACAGCGCTGATTATGGCATCAGGAACAACACCATGATAACAAACAGTGCTGATTATGGCATCAGGAGCAACACCATGATATGAAACAGTGCTGATTATGACATCAGTAGCAACACCATGATATGAAACAGCGCTGATTATGGCATCAGGAACAACACCATGATATGAAACAGTGCTGATTATGGCATCAGGAGCAACCCCATGATAAGAAACAGTGCTGATTATGACGTCAGGAGCAACACCATGATAAGAAACAGTGCTGATTATGTCAGGACCAACACTGTGATAAGAAGCAGTCCTGATTATGACATCAGGTGCAACACCATGATAAGAAACAGTGCTGATTATGACATCAGGAGCAACATCCTGATAAGAAACAGTGCTGATTATGATGTCAGGAGCAACACCGTGATAAGAAGCAGTCCTGATTATGACATCAGGTGCAACCCCATGATAAGAAACAGTGCTGATTATGACACCAGGAGCAACACCATAAGAAACAGTGCTGATTATGACATCAGGAGCAACACCATGATAAGAAACAGTGCTGATTATGACATCAGTTGCAACCACATGAAAGAAACAGTGCTGATTATGATGTCTGGAGCAACACCATGATAAGAAACAGTGCTGATTATGACATCAGGATCAACACCGTGATAAGAAACGGTGCTGATTATGACATCAGGAGCAACACCACGATAAGAAACAGTGCTGAATATGTCAAGAGGAACACCACAATAATAAACAGCACTGATTATGGCATCAGGAGCAACACCATGATAAGAAACAGTGCTGATTATGATGTCAGAAGCATCTCCATAATAAGAAAAAGTGCTGATTATGATGTCAGAAGCAACTCCACAATAAGAAACATCACTGATTATGACATCAGGAGCAACACCATGATAAGAAACAGTGCTGATTATGGCATCAGTAGCAACACCATGATAAGAAACAGTGCTGATTATGACATGAGGAGCAACACTATGATAAGAAACAGTGCTGATTATGACATCAGGAGCAACACCATTATACAAAACAGTGCTGATTATGACATCAGGAGCAACACCGTGATACAAAACAGTGCTGATTATGACATGAGGAGCAACACCATGATAAGAAACAGTGCTGAGTATGATGTCAGGAGCAACACCGTGGTAAGAAACAGTGCTGATGATGATGTCAGGAGCAACACCATGATAAGAAACAGTGCTAATTATGGCATCAGGAGCAACACCATGGTAAGAAACAGTGCTGATATGACATCAAGAGCAATACTGTGATAGGAAACAGCACTGATTATGACATCAGGAGCAACACCACGATAAGAAACAGTGCTGAATATGTCAAGAGCAACACCACAATAAGAAACAGCACTGATTATGACATCAGGAGCAACACCATGATAAGAAATAGTGTTGATTACAATGTCAGGAGCAGCACCATGTTAAGAAACAATGCTGATGATGTCAGGAGCAACACCAGAATAAGAAACAGTGCTGATTATGACATCAGAAGCAACACCGTGATACGAAGCAGTGCTGATTATGATGTCAGGAGCACCACCACAATAAGAAACAGTGCAGATTATGATGTCAGGAGTAACACCGTGATAAGAAACAATGCTGATGATGTTGTCAGGATCAACACCATGATAAGAAACAATGCTGATGATGTTGTCGGGAGCAACACCATGATAAGACACAGTGCTGATTATGGCATTAGGAGCAAAACCATGATAAGAAACAGTGCTGATTATAGCATCAGTAGCAACACCATGATAAGAAACAGTGCTGATTATGGCATCAGGAGCAACACCATGGTATGAAACTGTGCTGATTATGATGTCAGGATAAACACCACAATAAGAAACATTGTTGATTATGACATCAGGAGCAACACCATGATAAGAATCAGTGCTGATTATGATGTCAAGAGAAACACCACAATATGAAACAGTGCTGATTATGATGTTAGGAGAAACACCACAATAAGAAACAATGCTGATTATAACATCAGAAGCAACACTGTGATAAGAAATAGTGCTGATTATGATGTCAGGAACAACACCGTGATACGAAACAGTGCTGATTATGGCATCAGGAGCAACACCATGATATGAAACAGTGCTGATTATGATATCAGGAGCAACCCCATGATAAGAAACAGTGCTGATTATGGCATTAGGAGCAACACCATGATATGAAACAGTACTGATTATTATGTCAGAAGCAACCCCATGATAAGAAACAGTGCTGATTATGACATCAGGAGCAACGCTGTGATAAGAAACAGTCCTGGTTATGATGTCAGGAGCAACACCATGATAAGAAACAGTGGTGATTATGACATCAGGAGCAACACCATGATAAGAAACAATGCTGATTATGATGTCAGAAGCAACCCCATAATAAGAAACAGTGCTGATTATGACATCAGGAGCAACACCGCAATAAGAAACAGCGTTGATTATGACATCAGGAGCAACACCGCAATAAGAAACAGTGCTGATTATGATGTCAGGAGCAACCCCTTGATAAGAAACAGCACTGATTATGACATCAGGATCAACACCATGATAAGAAACAGTGCTGATTATGGCATCAGGAGCAACACCATGATATGAAACAGTGCTGATTATGGCATCAGGAGCAACACCATGATATGAAACAGCGCTGATTATGACATCAGGAGCAATACCATGATAAGAAACAGTGCTGATTATGGCATCAGGAGCAACACCATGATATGAAACAGCGCTGATTATGACATCAGGAGCAATACCTTGATAGGAAACAGCACTGATTATGACATCAGGAGCAACACCACAATAAGAAACAGTGCTGAATATGTCAAGAGCAACACCGCAATAAGAAACAGTGCTGATTATGACATCAGGAGCAACACCGCAATAAGAAACAGTGCTGATTATGATGTCAGGAGCAACCCCTTGATAAGAAACAGTGCTGATTATGGCATCAGGAGCAACACCATGATATGAAACAGCACTGATTATGATGTCAGGAGCAACACCGTGATAAGAAACAGTCCTGGTTATGACATCAGGTGCAACCCCATGATACGAAACAGTGCTGATTATGATGTCAGGAGCAACACCGTGATACGAAACAGTGCTGATTATGATGTCAGAAGCAACCCCATAATAAGAAACAGTGCTGATTATGATGTCAGGAGCAACACCGCAATAAGAAACAGTGCTGATTATGATGTCAGGAGCAACACCGCAATAAGAAACAATGCTGATTATGATGTCAGAAGCAACCCCATAATAAGAAATTAGAAGTTATGTACCTACCATAAAGTTCCATGTTAGTTGTCTTCTCTCGCCTTCTTTCTTGCTGGATGGGTTCGGAGCCGATCCTCGGCTCCGACTCGGCACTTGCTTTAGCTCGAGAACTCCTTTTACCAGCTCGAGGCAACCCTATATCCCATGATGCAAGGCGGAACTACCTCAGATCTCGTTTGGCAGCTAACTGACCCTGCTAAAGACTTATCCTAATATAATTAGGAACCATGGTTCCTAAAAGAAGTCCTCATAACAACGCTCTAGAGGAAGCAATCTAATAGGAACTCTCCAAGATCTGTCCAGGCCAGGGGGAAGGAGGGAGGGACGCAAGAAAGAAGGCGAGAGAAGACAACTAACATGGAACGTTATGGTAGGTACATAACTTGTAAATGTTAAGTTATCAATCTCGCCTTCATTCTTGCTGGATGGGACCGCGTCCCTAGCACCTGTATCCCGGGTGGCTCAATGGAACAGACTCTTGAAAACAGTGGAACCAAAACTGGCCCTATCTCTGGAGGCCAAATCCAACTTGTAATGAGACACAAAGGTATGAGGCGTGGCCCAAGTAGCTGCTGCACAAATAGTGTCAATGGGAAGTCTATCCTGAAAGGCTACAGAAGTGGATAGACTCCTGGTCGAATGTGCTTTTGGCTTAGAAGATAGTTGTTTGCCCCTTAGAGAGTACACATAGGAAATGGTGGAAGTCAACCATCTAGATAAGGTCACTTTAGATACTGGAAGACCCAGCCTGTTTTCTGCATAGGAGACAAACAATTGGTCTGATTTTCTAATTTGTTTAGTCCTATGTAAGTAGTACCTGAGCTGACAATGAACATCCAAAAAATGCAGCTTCTGTTCAGCTCTGTCAGAATAGTTAGGAAAGAAAACTGGTAGATCAATAGATTGGTTAATATTGGTTTGAGATACAACCTTGGGAAGAAAGGAAGGGTTAGTTCTGAGCGAAACCCTATCCTTATGAAACACCAGATAAGGTGAACGAATACAGAGGGCCTGAATCTCAGAAACTCTTCTTGCAGAAGTAACAGCCAGCAAAAATATAGTTTTCCATGTCAACAACTTTAAAGAACATGTAGCAGACGGTTCGAAAGGAGGTAGAATTAGGGATGCCAACATTAAGTTTAGATCCCATTGCGGAGGAGGATGTTTCACAGGCGGTTTTAGGAGACAAAACTCCTCTTAAAAAGGCTTTGCATAACCTATGAGACATGATGTTATTGTCATGCAAGCCAACATGATATTTGGAAATAGCAGCCAGTTGTACTTTGACTGTAGATGACGAAGATCCCGAATGAAAAACCTCCGCCAGGAAATCCAAAACAGAATGTACAGGAGCGGTAAAAGGATCAATATTTCTGGCGTTTTCCCAAATAGAAAAACGTCGCCACTTGCTAGCATAAACAGTTCTAGTGGACGACTTTAAAGAAGACACTAAAATGTCTCTGACTGAGTCAGAAATCATTGGTAGCCTGGCTAGGGAAGGAAGTGGAGCAACCAAGCAGTGAGGTTGAGAGAATGAATGACCCGGTGCTGCTGACCCGACTGGTGGATCAAAAGATCCGGAACTGGGTCCAGATGCCAGGGCTGCACCAGAAGGTGATGATGTAGAGACGGAAACCAAATTTGTCAAGGCCAATATGGAGCAATGAGGATCAATTTGGCTCTCAAAATGGTGGCTTTCTGAATGACTTGTGGAATCAATGGAAAGGGAGGAAAAGCATAAAGAAGTCCCCGAGGCCAATCCTGGGTTAGAGAGTCTCTCAAGGGTTGGCCTGGAAGAGGAAATAGCGTGAAGTAATCTGGGCACTTGCTGTTTTGAGGGGTAGCGAAAAGATCGCAACAAGGTGTGCCCCACTTCAGAAAAATCTGATCCACTACAGATTGATTGAGAGACCACTCGTGAGGCATCAGAATAGATCTGCTTAGCCTGTCCGCCAATAGGTTGGACCTGCCGGGATGCGTTGCTATCAGAAACCGCTGAGAAGAGATCGCCCATTGCCAAAGTCTGAGAGCTTCGACATAAGGGATAGGACCTGGTTCCGCCCTGTTTGTTGATGTACCAGACCACGGACATGTTGTCCGTCTGTACTGCAATAGTCCCTGTGGGAAGAAAGTCGTCGAGGGCTTGCAACGTTAAAAGCACTGCTCTCATCTCCAGGACATTTATGTGCAGGTGGTATTCTATGGGTTGCCACGTACCGTGGACCATCCTGCCCTGATAATGCCCCCCCCACCCGATCAGAGAGGCATCCGTGGTGACTGTGGCAACTGGAGGAGGGGGAACAAAGGGTCGGCCCTGATGAAGAAGAGGGGAAGATATCCACCATCGTAGATGAGCCCTGCAAGACTGTGTCACTAAGATCTCGTGTCTCATGGGCAGATCGTGGTACGACCACTGCGTGAATAACATCCACTGCAGGAGACGCATGTGGAAGCGAGCCAGTGGAAGAAGAACAATGGCTGCAGCCATTAGGCCTAGAACTTTCAAGACAAACCTGGCTTTGACCTTGTTGCTTTGTAACAGAAGCTGAACAAATTTCTGGATGTCCAGAATCCTTTGATCTGTTAGCTTGGCTAACATTTTGACGGTATTTAACTCTGCGCCTATAAAGGTGATAGATTGGCAAGGCAGCAGAGAGGATTTTTCAAATTTACGAAATTCCTAGACTCTTGCAAAGCTGTAGGGTGTAGTCTCTGGACCGAAGAAGCTGATGCTTGGAGGTGGCAGAGAGGAGCCAGTCGTCCAAATAAGGAAACACCTGGAATCCTCGACGTCTCAGGTGAGCTGTGTCCACTGCCATGCATTTGGTGAACACTCTGGGGGCTGAAATGAGGCCAAAGGGCAGTGCTCTGAATTGGTAATGACTGGCTCCCAGCCGAAAGCGGAGAAACCTTCTGGAGCGTCTGTGAATCTTTATGTGATAGTACGCATCTTGAAGGTCTATAGAGCACATCCAGTTGTCCTTGCCCAGAAAGGGCAGAATGGATTGCAGCGTGACCATCCGAATCTTGCCTTTCTGACAGACTTGTTTAGTCTGCTTAGGTCTAGTATCGGTCTCCAATCTCCGTCCTTTGGGGACCAAAAGAATCTTGAGTAGAAGCCGGATCCTACTTGGTCTGCCGGCACTGTTTGGATGGCTCTTTTTCCAGGAGTTTTGAAACTTCCTGTCTTGCCAAATCCTTTGACCGGGTGAGATGTCTGGAAGGGATTGTAGAGGTACAGGAAACCTTCAAGGGGATTTTGTAACCCTCGGATATGATCGACTGTACCCACTTCTCTTGTGATAGGGATTGCCAGGCTACTGGGTACAGCGAAATTCTTCCGACTGCCTCCAAGGGTGGACAGTCGGGCAACACCTCAGGGATGCTGAAAGGGCTTCTCAGGAAGAGACTCCCTGTTGCCCTGGTTCTGAGGACCCCCTGCCTCTAGGGCGTCTATTATTGTTACCCCTCTGCCTCTGGGGTAAACTGACCACGTGTGTCCGTGTAGCTCCTTGGGCTTTACGGAACCACATCTTCCCCCCTTTCTGACCCTTGGGATATGGTCTAGAAGGAGTGGAAAACTGGACTCCAATGGCAGAAAGAGTTTTACCGTCCTGTTCACATCTGGTCAAAGTATCCTTCACCTGAGGTCCGAACAAAGCCGAACCGTCAAAGGGGGTGTTGGTGAAGGACGCCTTAAAGGGGTCCATAAAATTACACAGCCGCATCCAGGCTTGGCGACTAAGAGCAACACCTGTGCCTGCGGCCCTGCTCGCTCCATCGGCCGCATAAGATATGAGCCGCATGGAGGAGTTAGATATAGAATTCAGGATAGCAAGCTGAGAGGCAATCTTTTCCTGAGCCCCAGCAGCCGAAGGATCCTGGACTACTTCTCCCAGTTCCTTGAGAATATCTCGTTGAAGCCTGGTGAAGTGACAAAGGTAATTCAGCGAACGCATAGCAAAGGTCGCTGAAGAAAACATCCGCTTTCCATACCTGTCCATGGTCCTAGAATCCTTATTAGGAGGATGGACAGGTACTGAAGGATCCGCCAGTTCCTTCTTAGTGGCCGCCGCCACCACCATAGCATCCACAGAGACATCTTTGGACAGGAACTGTTTGTCCGAAGGGGCTGTGATGAACTTGGATGGTCTCCTGGGGACAGGTTCCACAGAATCTGGAGCCACGCCTTCGAGCCACTACCTGCATGAGTGGGTCGAAGGCGGAGACACCCAGGAGGTGGAGGGTGGGGATCCAAATGCCTCCAGGTATACCGACTCATCCCGGAGGGGTCAATGGAGGCCAATTCCCCTCTGTTTGAGGAGCTCAAGGATGTCTGAAAATGAGACATCCTCAGAGGGGACCGTGGGAACCCTCCGACTCATCTAAGTCGGTATCAGATGTAGTAGACTCAGGGAGTCTGTGTGTTTCCTCTTACACATCCTCTTCCGAGGGGTTCCCCGCAGGATCAGGAGAAACCTCGAAGAGGAGGAAATTCCCAGTGGGGAAACCTGGGGCGATGGATCCCTGGGCCTGAGAGCAAGAGGCTGGCAAGAGGCATCTGCAGGCACTGATGAGGGAGGAGCTAGAGGGATAGACCGTTGACCAGGCTCAGAGGCCAGGACACTCCTCATCACCTCAAAGGCTCCTCTCCCCGGGAGACCTGAACACACCCGCTCCGAAGAAACAGGAATGGTCGGCTCCAAGGAGAGAGAAGGCTCCGAGGCCGATGTCGGCGCCGAGCTTACCAAAGCCGAAGCCCCGAGAGGGAGAGCGGGGTCGGACAAGGGTCCGATGCCACTAGCCCCCTTGGAGCCGACAGTGGAAACCCGATGACCGGATCCCTCCAAGGAAGGTCTCAAGGAGGAGATTGGAGCCGAAGATGATGGAGCCGAAGGATGTATCGGCTCCGGCATCGAAACAGTCGCTGTCCCAAGAAGCTCCGGCTCCGAACTCTGGTGTGGAGTCGGAGGAGGAATCTCAAGAATCGGGGCTATAGCCGAAGTCTGTTGAGACAGGCTATGGAGCATTTGGGCCAGTGCCTGAGATTTCAACAGCCTGCTTACCACCCTCTCCAAATCGTGGTCAGACAGCCTGGAAGATCTCGAAGATCAGCTCCGATGGCTCCGCTCCGACAAAAGAGGAGAACCCGGAGCCGAGTGAATACTTAGTATCGAAGGGGACCGGGATCTCTTACGGGTCGAAGCCATCGGAGCAAGTCCCTTGAACCCCAGATGGAGCCGAGGATCTCGGCTCCGATGCTGATAAAGTGTCGGCTCCAGCCGAGCCGACAAGGCAACAGTAGTCAGGAATCGAGCCGGCTGGCACCGAACCCACTACTCTAGCAGAAGTATCGGCTCCAGCCGGAGCCGATATCGGCTCAGACGGAGCCGGAGCCACCGGAGGAGGCTTGGACACTGTAGCCTGAGCCTTCGGTGGCTTAAGAGGTTTTCCTGCCCCTGGCTTAGGAGGAGAACCTTCAGGTTTTAATAAACCTCGGAGGATTAATTTGTTCCTCCTTTCCTGCAGGACTCTCTGGCTAAAGGCATGACACAACGCACAGGAGTCCTGCAGGTGCAAAGGCCCCAGGCAATACACACAAGAAGTGTGACCGTCTGTCAGGGACATTTTCTGACAGCACTGGTCACACTTCTTGAAGCCTGAGACCTTGCCTTCCCAAGACATCCTAAAAAAAGGATAGACACAAACAGTCCCCACAAACACACAACTTAATCCCTACACAGACACACAGGAAGGGAATAACTTGGGGAACTAGGCCTGACTGAAAACTTTAAACTGAAAAAACTATTTTAAAAGTTTAAAAGGAAGGGAATAGGGTGGGCTGTAACTAAGTACAGGCTAACCTAACACTAAAGGGAAAAAATAAACCCCTAACTAAACTTTTTCTTTTTTAACAAGAAAAAACTTACCTCAGCTGGCAAAGGAGACCTCTTTCGCTAAGCGGCAAACGAGATCTGGGGTAGTTCCACCTTGCATCATGGGATATAGGGTTGCCTCGAGCTGGTAAAAGGAGTTCTCGAGCTAAAGCAAGTGCCGAGTCGGAGCCGAGGATCGGCTCCGAACCCATCCAGCAAGAATGAAGGTGAGATTGACAGCTTAACATCAGCACTGATTATGATGTCAGGAGCAACACCGCAATAAGAAACAGTGCTGAATATGACATCAGGAGCAACACCATGATAAGAAACAGTCCTGGTTATGACATCAGGTGCAACCCCATGATACGAAACAGTGCTGATTATGATGTCAGAAGCAACCCCATAATAAGAAACAGTGCTGATTATGATGTCAGACGCAACCCCATAATAAGAAACAGTGCTGAATATGACATCAGGAGCAACACCATGATAAGAAACAGTGCTGATTATGACATCGGGAGCAACGCCGTGATAAGAAACAGTCCTGGTTATGACATCAGGTGCAACTCCATGATACGAAACAGTGCTGATTATGATGTCAGGAGCAACACCATGATAAGAAACGGTGCTGATTATGACATCAGGAGCAACACCATGATAAGAAACAGCGCTGATTATGATGTGAGGAGCAACACTATGATAAGAAACAGCACTGATTATGACATCAGTAGAACACCATGATAAGAAACAGTCCTGGTTATGATGTCAGGAACAACACCATGATAAGAAACAGCGCTGATTATGATGTCAGAAGCAACACCATGATAAGAAACAGCGCTGATTATGACATCAGTAGAACACCATGATAAGAAACAGCGCTGATTATGGCATCAGTAGAACACCATGATATGAAACAGCGCTGATTATGACATCAGTAGAACACCATGATATGAAACAGCGCTGATTATGACATCAGTAGAACACCATGATATGAAACAGCGCTGATTATGACATCAGTAGAACACCATGATATGAAACAGCGCTGATTATGACATCACTAGAACACCATGATATGAAACAGCTGATTATGACATCAGTAGAACACCATGATATGAAACAGCGCTGATTATGACATCAGTAGAACACCATGATATGAAACAGCGCTGATTATGACATCAGTAGAACACCATGATATGAAACAGCGCTGATTATGACATCAGTAGAACACCATGATATGAAACAGCGCTGATTATGACATCAGTAGAACACCATGATATGAAACAGCGCTGATTATGACATCAGTAGAACACCATGATATGAAACAGCGCTGATTATGACATCAGTAGAACACCATGATATGAAACAGCGCTGATTATGACATCAGTAGAACACCATGATATGAAACAGCGCTGATTATGACTACAGTAGAACACCATGATATGAAACAGCGCTGATTATGACATCAGTAGAACACCATGATATGAAACAGCGCTGATTATGACATCAGTAGAACACCATGATATGAAACAGCGCTGATTATGACATCAGTAGAACACCATGATATGAAACAGCTGATTATGACATCAGTAGAACACCATGATATGAAACAGCGCTGATTATGACATCAGTAGAGCACCATGATATGAAACAGCGCTGATTATGACATCAGTAGAACACCATGATATGAAACAGCGCTGATTATGACATCAGTAGAACACCATGATATGAAACAGTGCTGATTATGGCATCAGGAGCAACACCATGATATGAAACAGTGCTGATTATGACATCAGTAGAGCACCATGATATGAAACAGCGCTGATTATGACATCAGTAGAACACCATGATATGAAACAGCACTGATTATGGCATCAGGAACAACACCATGATATGAAACAGCGCTGATTATGGCATCAGGAACAACACCATGATATGAAACAGCGCTGATTATGGCATCAGGAACAACACCATGATATGAAACAGCGCTGATTATGGCATCAGGAACAACACCATGATATGAAACAGCGCTGATTATGGCATCAGGAGCAACACCATGATATGAAACAGCGCTGATTATAGCATCAGGAACAACACCATGATATGAAACAGCGCTGATTATGGCATCAGGAACAACACCATGATATGAAACAGCGCTGATTATGACATCAGGAGCAACACCATGATAACAAACAGTGCTGATTATGACATCAGGAGCAACACCATGATATGAAACAGTGCTGATTATGACATCAGGAGCAACACCATGATAACAAACAGTACTGATTATGACATCAGGAGCAACACCATGATAACAAACAGAGCTGATTATGACATCAGGAACAACACCATGATATGAAACAGCGCTGATTATGACAACAGGAGCAACACCATGATAACAAACTGTGCTGATTATGACATCAGGAGCAACACCATGATATGAAACAGTGCTGATTATGACATCAGTAGAACACCATGATATGAAACAGCGCTGATTATGACATCAGTAGAACACCATGATATGAAACAGTGCTGATTATGGCATCAGGAGCAACACCATGATATGAAACAGTGCTGATTATGACATCAGTAGAGCACCATGATATGAAACAGCGCTGATTATGACATCAGTAGAACACCATGATATGAAACAGCGCTGATTATGGCATCAGGAACAACACCATGATATGAAACAGCGCTGATTATGGCATCAGGAACAACACCATGATATGAAACAGCGCTGATTATGGCATCAGGAACAACACCATGATATGAAACAGCGCTGATTATGGCATCAGGAACAACACCATGATATGAAACAGCGCTGATTATGGCATCAGGAGCAACACCATGATATGAAACAGCGCTGATTATGGCATCAGGAACAACACCATGATATGAAACAGCGCTGATTATGGCATCAGGAACAACACCATGATATGAAACAGCGCTGATTATGACATCAGGAGCAACACCATGATAACAAACAGTGCTGATTATGACATCAGGAGCAACACCATGATATGAAACAGTGCTGATTATGACATCAGGAGCAACACCATGATAACAAACAGTACTGATTATGACATCAGGAGCAACACCATGATAACAAACAGAGCTGATTATGACATCAGGAACAACACCATGATATGAAACAGCGCTGATTATGACAACAGGAGCAACACCATGATAACAAACTGTGCTGATTATGACATCAGGAGCAACACCATGATATGAAACAGTGCTGATTATGGCATCAGGAGCAACACCATGATATGAAACAGTGCTGATTATGACATCAGGAACAACACCATGATATGAAACAGTGCTGATTATGACATCAGGAACAACACCATGATATGAAACAGCGCTGATTATGGCATCAGGAGCAACACCATGATATGAAACAGCGCTGATTATGGCATCAGGAACAACACCATGATATGAAACAGCGCTGATTATGACATCAGTAGCAACACCATGATATGAAACAGCGCTGATTATGACATCAGGAGCAACACCATGATATGAAACAGTGCTGATTATGGCATCAGGAGCAACACCATGATATGAAACAGCGCTGATTATGGCATCAGGAGCAACACCATGATATGAAACAGCGCTGATTATGGCATCAGGAGCAACACCATGATATGAAACAGTGCTGATTATGGCATCAGGAGCAACACCATGATATGAAACAGCGCTGATTATGACATCAGGAGCAACACCATGATATGAAACAGCGCTGATTATGACATCAGTAGCAACACCATGATATGAAACAGCGCTGATTATGACATCAGGAGCAACCCCATGATATGAAACAGCACTGATTATGACATCAGTAGCAACACCATGATATGAAACAGCGCTGATTATGGCATCAGGAACAACACCATGATATGAAACAGCACTGATTATGACATCAGTACCAACACCATGATATGAAACAGCGCTGATTATGACATCAGGAGCAACCCCATGATAAGAAACAGTGCTGATTATGGCATCAGGAGCAACACCATGATATGAAACAGCGCTGATTATGACATCAGGAGCAACCCCATGATATGAAACAGCGCTGATTATGGCATCAGGAACAACACCATGATATGAAACAGTGCTGATTATGGCATCAGGAGCAACACCATGATATGAAACAGCGCTGATTATGACATCAGGAGCAACCCCATGATATGAAACAGCGCTGATTATGACATCAGGAGCAACACCATGATATGAAACAGCGCTGATTGTGACATCAGGAGCAACGTCATGATATGAAACAGCGCTGATTATGACACCAGTAGCAACACCATGATATGAAACAGCGCTGATTATGACATCAGGAGCAACCCCATGATATGAAACAGCGCTGATTATGGCATCAGGAACAACACCATGATAACAAACAGTGCTGATTATGGCATCAGGAGCAACCCCATGATATGAAACAGCGCTGATTATGGCATCAGGAACAACACCATAATATGAAACAGTGCTGATTATGGCATCAGGAGCAACACCATGATATGAAACAGCGCTGATTATGACATCAGGAGCAACCCCATAATATGAAACAGCGCTGATTATGGCATCAGGAACAACACCATGATATGAAACAGCGCTGATTATGA
Organism: Protopterus annectens; assembly: GCF_019279795.1. Lineage (NCBI taxonomy): Eukaryota > Metazoa > Chordata > Ceratodontiformes > Protopteridae > Protopterus > Protopterus annectens. The sequence goes on from NC_056744.1 coordinate 1,812,867,361, forward strand.
CATCACGAACAACACCATGATATGAAACAGTGCTGATTATGGCATCAGGAGCAACACCATGATATGAAACAGCGCTGATTATGACATCAGTAGCAACACCATGATATGAAACAGTGCTGATTATGGCATCAGGAGCAACACCATGATATGAAACAGCGCTGATTATGGCATCAGGAGCAACACCATGATATGAAACAGCGCTGATTATGACATCAGTAGCAACACCATGATATGAAACAGCGCTGATTATGACATCAGGAGCAACCCCATGATATGAAACAGCGCTGATTATGACATCAGGAGCAACACCATGATATGAAACAGCGCTGATTATGGCATCAGGAACAACACCATGATATGAAACAGTGCTGATTATGACATCAGTAGCAACACCATGATATGAAACAGCGCTGATTATGACATCAGGAGCAACCCCATGATAAGAAACAGTGCTGATTATGGCATCAGGAGCAACCCCATGATATGAAACAGCGCTGATTATGGCATCAGGAACAACACCATGATATGAAACAGTGCTGATTATGGCATCAGGAGCAACACCATGATATGAAACAGCGCTGATTATGACATCAGGAGCAACCCCATGATATGAAACAGCGCTGATTATGGCATCAGGAACAACACCATGATAACAAACAGTGCTGATTATGGCATCAGGAGCAACACCATGATATGAAACAATGCTGATTAGGACATCAGTAGCAACACCATGATATGAAACAGCGCTGATTATGACATCAGGAGCAACACCATGATATGAAACAGCGCTGATTATGGCATCAGGAACAACACCATGATATGAAACAGTGCTGATTATGGCATCAGGAGCAACACCATGATATGAAACAGAGCTGATTATGACATCAGGAGCAACACCATGATATGAAACAGCGCTGATTATGGCATCAGGAACAACACCATGATAACAAACAGTGCTGATTATGGCATCAGGAGCAACACCATGATATGAAACAGTGCTGATTATGACATCAGTAGCAACACCATGATATGAAACAGCTCTGATTATGGCATCAGGAACAACACCATGATAACAAACAGTGCTGATTATGGCATCAGGAGCAACACCATGATATGAAACAGTGCTGATTATGACATCAGGAGCAACACCATGATATGAAACAGCGCTGATTATGGCATCAGGAACAACACCATGATATGAAACAGTGCTGATTATGGCATCAGGAGCAACACCATGATATGAAACAGCGCTGATTATGGCATCAGGAACAACACCATGATAACAAACAGTGCTGATTATGGCATCAGGAGCAACACCATGATATGAAACAGCGCTGATTATGGCATCAGGAACAACACCATGATATGAAACAGCGCTGATTATGGCATCAGGAACAACACCATGATAACAAACAGTGCTGATTATGGCATCAGGAGCAACACCATGATATGAAACAGTGCTGATTATGACATCAGGAGCAACACCATGATATGAAACAGTGCTGATTATGGCATCAGGCACAACACCATGATAACAAACAGTGCTGATTATGGCATCAGGAGCAACACCATGATATGAAACAGCGCTGATTATGACATCAGGAGCAACACCATGATATGAAACAGTGCTGATTATGGCATCAGGAACAACACCATGATAACAAACAGTGCTGATTATGGCATCAGGAGCAACACCATGATATGAAACAGCGCTGATTATGACATCAGGAGCAACACCATGATATGAAACAGTGCTGATTATGACATCAGGAGCAACCCCATGATATGAAACAGCGCTGATTATGACATCAGTAGCAACACCATGATATGAAACAGCGCTGATTATGACATCAGGAGCAACCCCATAATATGAAACAGCGCTGATTATGGCATCAGGAACAACACCATGATATGAAACAGTGCTGATTATGGCATCAGGAGCAACACCATGATATGAAACAGTGCTGATTATGGCATCAGGAGCAACACCATGATATGAAACAGCGCTGATTATGGCATCAGGAGCAACACCATGATATGAAACATCGCTAATTATGACATCAGGAGCAACACCATGATATGAAACAGCGCTGATTATGACATCAGGAACAACACCATGGTATGAAACAGTGCTGATTATGGCATCAGGAGCAACACCATGATATGAAACAGCGCTGATTATGACATCAGTAGCAACACCATGATATGAAACAGCGCTGATTATGGCATCAGGAACAACACCATGATATGAAACAGCGCTGATTATGACATCAGTAGCAACACCATGATATGAAACAGTGCTGATTATGACATCAGTAGCAACCCCATGATAAGAAACAGTGCTGATTATGGCATCAGGAGCAACACCATGATATGAAGCAGCGCTGATTATGACATCAGGAGCAACCCCATGACATGAAACAGCGCTGATTATGGCATCAGGAACAACACCATGATATGAAACAGTGCTGATTATGGCATCAGGAGCAACACCATGATATGAAACAGCGCTGATTATGACATCAGGAGCAACCCCATGATATGAAACAGCGCTGATTATGGCATCAGGAACAACACCATGATATGAAACAGTGCTGATTATGGCATCAGGAGCAACCCCATGATATGAAACAGCGCTGATTATGACATCAGTAGCAACACCATGATATGAAACAGCGCTGATTATGACATCAGGAGCAACCCCATGATATGAAACAGCGCTGATTATGGCATCAGGAACAACACCATGATATGAAACAGTGCTGATTATGGCATCAGGAGCAACACCATGATATGAAACAGTGCTGATTATGACATCAGGAGCAACCCCATGATATGAAACAGCGCTGATTATGGCATCAGGAACAACACCATGATAACAAACAGTGCTGATTATGGCATCAGGAGCAACACCATGATATGAAACAGTGCTGATTATGGCATCAGGAGCAACACCATGATATGAAACAGTGCTGATTATGACATCAGGAACAACACCATGGTATGAAACAGTGCTGATTATGGCATCAGGAACAACACCATGATATGAAACAGTGCTGATTATGGCATCAGGAGCAACACCATGATATGAAACAGCGCTGATTATGACATCAGGAGCAACCCCATGATATGAAACAGCGCTGATTATGGCATCAGGAACAACACCATGATATGAAACAGCGCTGATTATGACATCAGTAGCAACACCATGATATGAAACAGTGCTGATTATGACATCAGGAGCAACCCCATGATATGAAACAGCGCTGATTATGACATCAGGAGCAACACCATGATATGAAACAGTGCTGATTATGACATCAGGAGCAACACCATGATATGAAACAGCGCTGATTATGACATCAGTAGCAACACCATGATATGAAACAGTGCTGATTATGGCATCAGGAACAACACCATGATATGAAACAGCGCTGATTATGGCATCAGTAGCAACACCATGATATGAAACAGCGCTGATTATGACATCAGTAGCAACACCATGATATGAAACAGCGCTGATTATGACATCAGTAGCAACACCATGATATGAAACAGCGCTGATTATGACATCAGGAGCAACACCATGATATGAAACAGTGCTGATTATGACATCAGGAGCAGCACCATGATATCAAACAGCGCTGATTATGGCATCAGGAGCAACACCATGATATGAAACAGTGCTGATTATGACATCAGGAGCAGCACCATGATATCAAACAGCGCTGATTATGACATTTGGTCTGTCCAGAAGTTTGAGTGATTATTTAATAGTAAAAGAAATAATAATAATAAACACGGCACAGAACCTACAGTTTTCTGTCTGGCAAAATAAACTGAAGGCCAGAGTTTGGAAAATATCTTACTTGGACTGATTTTTGTTTCAGAAGTATCACTATAACACAATGCAAATTTCTCTCACAGTATCTACAAAAATCATGAAAAAGATATTCTAGTACCTGCTGAAGTACCAATTACATCACAAAATGGGTGTGGAGATGAGTGAAGTAGGTGGTGAAAGGGCAGAGAAAGGCAGAGCTAGGAGCATACAACAAGGTGTGGCTTTTGTCTAGTTACTGTCTCCTCCGAAGTGACCACGCCAATATCAGTCAGTTTCTGTTTTCAATATTTACATGCCACTGTTTGTGTCTCTTTACTGCAGTCTTAAGTTCTAAATCTTTCTAATCACGTAGACACAAAAAACACCATAACAACGCATAACCATGCTGTCTTACTTCAATCACAGACTTATGTACAGGAGGAACTAACCTGATTGCTATTTTTATAATTATAATTATATTTTATATAGTTTTATAACACTGGCTGGCCCTGGCATTCTCCCCGTATCATAGACCTTGTTATTTTAGGGTGGCATTCCCATACCCTGAGAATTCGGCAGCTGCTAAGAAACAAGGCCTTTTCTTGTTGTTTTTGCAGGGCCAAAATAAAACCTAGTCAGGCTTCTCTAATGGAAGGAAGCAGGTTCACGAGGCACGTAAATATAATCTTTCTAAACACCAAAGACCTCCCAGAATTCCACCTGCAACAGTTATCCTCAGCAAACTCAAAAGCAGTCAACTGTAACAAAACCCAGCACAACACATACAGCCACAATCAGTGGACATAGGCATCAGAACCATTGAGCAAGGGTGAGGGAGCACACCCCCACTTTTTACAAGACAAGATGGTCTTGTCTAGTCAGCGAAAAGACAATCCATGCATGTGCGCTGGGATGCAAAATGTTAAATTTTGATCTGTGTGGACCGGACGAAAGGCACATCAAACTTGCAGGGCACAAAATGTTAAACTTGTCTGGGATTGTTTTCATCTTTCTGGTGAGGAGATGTATGCAGAATATGCTTCTGCTTTCATTCTGATGAGGAGATAGGGATCATGTTTCACTTTCTGCTGGGTGGGAATTGTGCTTTCATGCTGCTGCTGGTTGTGGGGATTGTTCTGCTTTTAGATTCTGTTTCACTTATGCTGCTGTGTGCTTCACCTGCTGGGGGGGGGGGGATTGTGTTTCACTTATGCTGCTGCTGTGTGTTTCACCTGCGTTTCACCTGCTGGGGGGGATGCATTTCACATATGCTGCTGCTGTGTGTTTCACCTGCTGGGGGGGGGGATTGTGTTTCCAATATGCTGGCTGAGGGTGTGTGTGTGTGTTCGTGTGTGTGTGTGTGTGTGTGTGTGCGTGTGTGTGTGCTCATGTGTGTGTGTGTGTGTGTGTGTGTGTGTGTGTGTGTGTGTGTGTGTGTGTGTGTGTGTGTGTGTGTGTGTGTGTGTGTGTGCGTATGTGTTCGTGTGTGTATGTGTTCGTGTGTGCGTGCGTGTGTGCTCGTGTGTGCGTGTGTGTGTGTGTGTGTGTGTGTATGTGTGTATGTTCTCGTGTGTGCGTGCGTGTGTGCTCGTGTGTGTGTGTGTCTCCTCCTTTGGAGGAAATACCTAGTAACTATGAACCTGTTATCATTTTGCCAACTATTCCCTATTGTAATATTACTAGCTTATCATTTTTCAATGTAACATGGGCAATTTATTCTTCAAGGGCAAAAGACACTTTATTTGTACATGAAATATAAAATTGTTTGCTGTTAGCAACCTCTTCATTAGTTACAGATCCCTTTAATGTGGAATTATTTAGATGACTTTACTCAGAGATTTTGCTTATTTACTGATATTGGTGGATTGTAATGACAGCAGTTTGAGTGGCCTTTTATGGTTGAAATTTTCTGAAATGGGTAGTTTTATCATTATTGGTTCATACATTTTGTTTCTTTCCTTACTAGAAGACTAATCAAAACTACAAATTTAAAATGCATTCTAACAAGTGGTGCTGTATTATACAAGGAATATAATTTAATACAATCAATAAGGTGAATCAACTGCGGTGGTGGTGCTGCGGTAGCATTGTCGCCTCACAGCAAGAAGTCTGTTCGATTCTCAGCGAAAGCGTCTTCTGTGGAGAGACATGTGTGAAGGGGCATACCTTTGTTGAAGGTTGTGCATCAGGGACGGCAACTCGGCATGTAAAAATCTTCTGCCAATCATTATCAGACCGGAGTTCTGCTGTGGCGACCCCTAACCAGGAAAAGCAGAAAGATACAACAGATACAACAATAAGGTGAATCAAAGAACACATATGTATATGCATGTCCCTAAAAATGTGTGCAATGAGCCTGTGATTTGAAAATAACCCAAAAGTAAACATAATCCTTTACTGGCCAGATGCATTTTCTTTGAATATAAGATTTAATGCTGTTTCAATGAATGTGAGTTTCGAGGGCAGATAAGTTTATTGCTCATGCTAAGTCTGTTTTCATTGCAAGACTGTATTGCTTGTTTAGCAAATGGTTTAGTGTTTGTGCTGTTTTATTTCAATTTCAGTAATCATTGTAAAAGTAAATATGAAAACAGTATACATGCTGACAGGTTTGAACAGTGTTTATGGTAACTGAGGAGAAGAAGCCAAGTAATGGAACACTGGAATGGCAGGGGAGGGGGGTTACAGACTATCCATTCAAGTAAAACAAAGCTCATCTCTGTCCATATTCAAATGCAGCTTGGATCTAAGGATGGGTAATAGAAAATGCACCCCAGGATTGCCCCTCATGCCACTAATGGATAGAGGCAGTCCGTAAATGTTGCATCCCTTACATGTGTCCCCTCAGATTATCTATGGTGTGGTCATAGTTATTTTCACTAGGGCTAATGTACAATTATCAGCCATGGGATAGGTAAGACCAATCAGGAAATGTTAATTCAAGAACCAAATGGGAAATTGGCTAAGCTTAAATTGTTCTCTAAATGAACCTGTGCTGTGGTAGTAAATAGTTTTTATAAAATCACTGCTTTTAGATCACTAAGTTAAGTGCCGCTGTCACCCTCCGCCCCCCCGCCCAATCTTCAACAGCTTCCAGTGCCTATGTCTGTGGAGCCTCAACTACAAAGCCCATAACGCAAGCCAGCACTGTATCCAACACTCTAATCATAGGAAACTTCATTGTGAGATGTACTGATATGCCAGTCACCAGACCGAACAAGGTGAATATCATGTTCAGTGGCTATACAGAAGCCAGTGTCTGCCAAATCATGCATGCATTAAAGTAACTGAACCACAAGTACTGGCATGACTCAGTTATAGTCCATGTGGGTATAAATGACCTGAGACACACCTCCCTAAACTATATGAAGAGAGGCTTGATGAAGCTCTGAGACAGAGTTCTAGAGCAATATGAGCCTAGCACTGAGATGAATTCTACCTTCAACAAGGACGGTGCTGTAATATGAAAGTAAGATGATTGATTTTAATAATTGGCTTAACTTCTGGTGTGATTCTAAGCAGATACAATATTTATCAGTGTGGCAGGATATGGTCAGTGGGTATTACTGTTAAATCCAAAAAGTCTAAAAAGCAGCTCCATTCTCTCCATGCTCTCTTCAGTGATTGCGGACATCTGTGCAATTACCAAGACATAGCTAAAAGCCACAGAAAGTATCCAGGCAGTGCAAGGCTGCAATGCCTTCCAAACATTTAGTCCAGCTATAGGAACTAAAGCTGGAGGTGTCTTGCTTTAAATCAGTATTAAACATAACATACCTAAAGGCTGATCAAACAGGAGGATGTACTTAAGTTTCTCCATGTCCAAATTACCAGAGGCAAAGTCCCTTATCATATCTTAGCAATCCTAGCAAGCTATGGGTCACCCTCTACATCCAATGAAACCCAAAGCTCATACTTAAACCTACTGGAGACAATCAACATTCAACCCAGCACCATATTCATGTGTGATTTTAACTATCCCTCTATAAACTGGGAATCCTACACATCCTCAAACTTACAAGTCAAGAGATTCTTGGACTTTGAAAACACAAACACCCTGGGCTAGATAGTCCATATCTCCACTAGGATGAACACAAATTGGTCCTGATATTCACAAATATTGGAGAATTTTGCGCCCCCGTGTAGTGTTCTATCTGGCAATGTCAAACCATAAAGCTGTCTCCTTTGATACAAAAATTAATTAAATTAAATTCTTATCCTGGAAAACGACCTTTCTTGTTGCTATCACTTCGGCCAGAAGGGTTTCTGAACTTCAAGCCCTTTGCGCCAAGCCGTATTTGACTTTTCACAAAGATAGAATATCCCTCAGGACCAATCCCTCTTTTCTACCTAAGATTGCTTCCGAATCAAACATCAATCAGTCTATTAACTTACCTGTTTTCTTTCCCAACTACCAAAACAAAGGCGAATACAAGTTGCACTCGCTGGATGTTCATAGACAACTACGTTTCTATTTACACAGAACAGCTGGTCATAGGTAATCAGATCAGCTGTTTATATCCTTTGCTAAAATTTAATTTGGGAAAATCAGCTTCAAAAGTCACACTGTCCAGATGGATTTCACAGTGTATTCTTTTAGCATATGAAAGTTCTGTCCGGCCCGCACCCCAAGGAGTCCACGCCCACTCTACTTTGTCAATTTCTACCTCTGCTGCCTTTCGTTCTAGAGTCTCATTGGATGAAATTTGTTCAGCAGCCATGTGGGATTCATCTCATACTTTCATAAATCACTATAAATTGGATATGGTCTCCAGAGGGAGAGCATGCTTTGGCTCTGCAGTGCTCCGGAACATCCTTCCATGAGGACCTCCCAAGATTCAGGTAGCTGGGGACTCTGTCCCATAGGTTGATGCACAAATGAAGTTAACTAGTTCAGATTAAGAAGTTATGTACTCACCATAACGTTCCATCTGAGTACGTAAACTTCATTTGGCAGCAACCGTCCCTCCCTCCTACCCCCTGACCGTCAGATGTTTATATTACTCTTGTTTTCATCTGATTGTATCAAGGTTAGACCATAAGAGTGATTATTATATGCAGGTCTTGCTTTAGGCAAACTCGATCTGAGGTCAGGTAGGGACGGCAAGGGATTATGGGTAGGGGAGGAGCTTGGAGCTCAATCTTAGCTGTTGGAAACTGCTGGCTCGGATCCGATATGGATCTGAAGACCCATAGTTTGCTGCCAAATTAAGTTTACCTACTCAGATGGAATGTTATGGTGAGTACATAACTTCTTATTTGCTCAGAGCTGAACCCTGATCCACACCCACTCCCACTGGGAACCCCACTGTTAGTCTAAACACTGTTCATATTTCAGTCTGAGTCCTTCCACATAGCCTACACTAATTCTACCAATGTTTCTGGGACTTCAAACCACCACAGTACTGCCCAGATCACTTTCTTGGGACCTTGTCATATGCTTTCTCCAAGTCTAGGAATGCCCAATTGGACTCTTTCCTCATCTCTAGCTTCTTCTCAACTATTTGTGTCACTGCAAACATCGGGTTGGTTGTGCTGCATCCTGATCTGAATCTAAACTGCTCATCTCCCATCTTAATTTCGACTACTCTGCGTATTTATCTATCAGTAACCCACTCCAGAAATTTCATGCAGTTGGACATGAGTTTTATGTCTCAGTACTGCCCACAGTTGTGAATGTACCTTTGCTCTTGTATACTGGCACTAGAATGCTTATTCTGATTACTGAAGATGTCTTTCAGTTTAATATCCAGTCCGAGTGAACTTTCCATCCGCACTGGACCTCTTGTCCCAGGTACTCTATGCTTTCTCTCCTATGCGCTGAAGCTGTCTCTGACATACACATTGTGAGAACCCCTTCCTCACATATGGATTAAAAGAATACTGTGCTATAACCCCTACACTGCAGAGCAGTTACAAATACCCTCAATTCTATCTGCAAGCGTTTCTCAAGTCAGGCTAAGCTGTAAGCGCTGCTCTGACTCCAACCATTTCCATTGTTGAGTATATGGGTATAAAAAACATGTTTCTAAAGTACAGCCAAATAATCCACTTACGCTGTGCTGATGATGGCATAAGAAGGCATAAGAAGGCATAAGAAGGCTGATGATGGCATAAGAAGGCTGAAAGGTGCATGTCCACAGCTAGTGGACATTGGTTTCACTGGCCTGAATGAATCCATAAAGACTTTAAAAAAAAAGTAAAAAGTCATGGTCATTCAGAAGCCATGTAGCTGAAACACTTGATGTCCTCAAGAGGTCATTTGCATATATCCTTTGGGCCTCCATTACAGGAGGTTTAAGGAATCACACAGTGAAAAGTCTAGCTTGTCTGGGTTTCTTGTGAAGTATTTACTGAATGGTTTGTCTGTGTGAATTTTTTACTCTTTGAGAGGAAACTTCACTAGCAAATTTAGTTGTTTCACTTTTACTATGACACAAAGCCATAATGAAACAAACAAAAATGAACTGGTGCGCACACACACACACACACACACACACACACACACACACACACACACACACACACACACACACACACACACACACACACACACACACACACACAGGTAGCAGACTCACAGGTGCAGAAGGCTGTGTGTTCGGTTTCTGCACCAGGTAGATCACTTGCAGACACATGAGGGGGTGCTGCACTCCTCTGAGTATGTTATCCTTCCAATGACACATTAAGCCAAGGCCACATCTGCCTTAGTTGGTTGTAGAATGGGTGAATGTAAAAGATTCCATGACACCTGTTATAGAGAATGCAGGGGAAGCTCCCCAAAGCCCTGGCCAAATTTCCCCTAGTAGTATAAATACCACCTTGGGAAAAGAGTTTCCATTCTAGTAGAACAAACCTGGTCAACAAAGGATAAATAAAATACATAACCCCCAGTACAGACAAACATACACACTAGATTTACTTACTATGTTTCTAGGTTTAGACTAAATAACTTTATATAATTTAAGTGCTACTTTTGTTTTGCTGTAAAACAAAATTCCTGCTGAGATCAGCACCGATTTCTAAGTTTCTCACTCTCAAAAGTGAGAGGGAAGGGAACTCCTTAGCTTAGGGTTGGGAGGGTGGTCTAATGGTTAAGGTGTTTGCTTTACAAACATAAAGTACAGAGTTTGAATCTCACAGGGGATAATTGGCTAGGCTTAAAATGGCTCGCAAGGGCAGTTAGCCTAGTACTAACCTATGAACCTTTAACTTTTTCCCTTCTTGCTCATGTAAGCTGCTGCATCATGTACACAGGAAAGATGCTTGCCCAGATTCCAGGCTGATTTTGAAGGTCCCCAAGTTTTTTTCTTTTAATTAAAGTTCTGAATTGAGCTGTGAGCATGCGCAGTAAAGTTTCTGAGTTCAGTGGGCATTGACTATGAATGCAGCTGTTATGAGCTCCTTGTCTAAAATGTCTTTTTCTTTAACTAAAATAAATATTTTAACTTTGAATGTGGGTTTTGGGGGAGGGGGGTGACTGCAGCTTAGTAGCCCAGTATCATAAGCCACCCCTGCTGATAGCCTGTATTTTTAACAAATTTGTCTTTCGTCCTATACTGCTGGTAGCTCCAGGTAATTATGTTGTATTGATCTTGCAGAGGGTATACTGAAGAATCTGAATGTTTTTCTCCTTCGGAGACTAGACAGTCAGGTTATTATGTGCATGTGACTCTGTTTTTTTCTCATTTAAGACTTTGCGTTATCAGTACATAGTCATTCTTATTATTTAATAATAAAACCATTGATGTTAAGTTGTCTATCTCGCCTTTGTTCTTGCTGGTTAGGATCGGAGTCGATCCTCGGCTCCAACTCAGCCATCTTCTATAGCTTGAGAGCTGTTTACTGGCTCGAGGCTACCCCTTATCCCATGATGCCTAGCGTTAGCTACCCAGATCTCATTTGCTGCTTCAGCTGTGAGGTGTCGTTTTTCTGGCTCAGGCTCGTATAAAGTTTCTTTATAGAACCTTTTTACTAGAAATAGTCTTTTCCTAGGGGTTATTGTTAATTTTTAGTTTTATATATTGTTGTGTTAGCTAAGTGTGTATTTGTAGCTTCCTTCCTTCCCCTTTAGAACTCGTTTAATTTAGAGAGTTCTCCCCCTCCCCCCCTCCTTTTCCTTTTCTTGTCAGGTTAGCTGTTTAAGTTAGAGGCTTTCCTTCTACCTTCTTTACAGGCCAGCCGTTTGAGTTAGAGGCTTTCCTATCAAAAAAAAAAAAAAAACTTTAGCTTAGTCTGTAGTATACTGTGTTTCTCTGTAGACTGTATCTTGATTTGTTAGCTATTGTTGTATTTTTTGTTACAGGATGTCAAAAGAATCCAAGGTGTCTGGGTTCAAGAAGTGTGACTCATGCTGTCAGAAAATGTCTCTGACAGATGGGCACACTTCTTGCATCTATTGTTTAGGTGCTGTGCATCTGCAGGACTCTTGCTCTATATCCCATGCATTTAGTCCAAGAGTTCTGCAGGAGCATAAGAATAAGCTTATTCTCGGGGGTCTTTTAAAGCCCCAGGATTCACTGGCCAAGACTCAGCCTGTGAAATCCCCTAAATCTACCAAATCATTGGCTCCAAGTTTGGAGCTCTCTTGTGGTTCAGACTCTACCTGCTACTTTGGTTCCAGCTGGAACCGATAAGACTATCTCCCCATCGGCTCCATTAGAAACTTTGGAGCCTTTGCAGAGCCACAAAAGGCTGAGGTACCCTTCTCTGGAAACGATACATTCAGCTCCTCGGTCTCCCCTGCTTCAGAGCGAGCACAGTCACAGATCTTCTCCCTCCTCTCGATCCTCTAGGCTCTTGGATTATGATGTGGAGAGAGTGGTCAGTAGGTTGCTAAAGTCGGAGGCACTTGCCAAGATGTTGTCCAGCCCTCCTCAACAGGTGTCGGCTCCATCCACTTCTATCGATGTTCCTCCTCTGACTCCATTGAGCTCGGAGCCGGAGTTCATTGGGGTTCGAGTGGTGGAACTGTTGGCTCCGATAACTTTATCTCCTTCGGTTCTGTCATCGGCTCCGATTCTCTCGATGGTGCAATCCATCAAGGGATCTGTGGCACTGGGGCTCCCTCATCAGCTCCGAGGGGGCGAGTGGCATCAGAACCTTGTCCGACCCCATTCTCCCTCTCGGGGCTTCGGCGCAGGTGAGCTTGGCTCCTACATCGGCCTTGGGGCCATCTCCCTCAGTGCAGAGAAGGATTCTAATTTCCTCAGAACCGGAGCCTTCTCTGCATTGTGGCAGGGACACCTTCGATGTCATGAGGAGTATGTTGGCCACTGAGTCAGCTCCACTATCAGCCCCATCGGCTCTGTCCCCTGTAGTGCCTGTGCCAAACTCTGCTCCTCCACCAGACCCCAAGCATGGAGAACCAGTGCTCCAGGGCACCCATTGGGTGTTTCATCTTCTTCTGAGGCCTCCCCTGATCATTCAGAGGAGCCCCCTCATAAGAAGAAGTACAAGAGGAAGCATATTGACTTCCCTGAGTCTGTCACTTCTGATACAGACTTAGATGATTCATAAGGGTCCCTGAGATCCCCCTCTGAAAATGTTTCCTTTTCGGACATCCTAGAAATGCTTAAGCAGAGGGGGAACTGGAATTCCCTATCCCCTACTGAGGATGAGTCTGTATTCTTGGATGCATTCAGTTCCCGACCTTCCACCTCCTGGGTTTCTCTGCCTTTCGATCCACTTATGCCAGTGGTGGCTCGAAAGGCTTGCTCAGCCCTGGATACAGTGGAACCAACTCTGAGGAGACCTGGCAAGTTCATCACAGCTCCCCATGATAAGCAGTTCCTTACCAAAGGTGTTCCTGTTGATGCCATGGTGGTAGCAGCAGCCACCAAAAAAGACTTAGTGGAAACTTCTTTGTCTGTCCATCCTCCTAACAAGGAGTCTACGACCATGGACAAATACGGGAAGCAAATGTTTGCTTCAGCGACCTTTTCTGTGAGGTCACTGAACTACTTATGCCATTTTACCCGGCTTCAGAGGGATCTCCTTAAAGAGCTCGAAGATGCCCTTCAAGATCCATCAGCTGAGGGGGCTCAAGCTAAATTGGCTTCCCAGCTGGCGACCGTTAATTCTGTAGTCAACTCCTCCATGAGGCTCATTTCCTATGCAGCCGATGGTGCAAGTAGAGCCACAGGTACAGGTGTGGCACTTAGGAGACATGCATGGATGCGGCTGTGCAATTTTGTGGAACCCATTAGAGCATCATTCACCAGCACCCCCTTTGATGGTACCTTTCTTTTTGTACCGCAGGTGAAAGACACTTTGACTAGGTGTGAGTAATAAGGCAAAACTCTCTCTGCCATGGCAGTCTGTTTTTCCACTCCTTCCAGACCATACCCCAAGAGTCAGAAGAGTGGTAAGATGTGGTTCCGAAAATCTCAGGGAGCCTCACCTGACACATGTAGCAATTTTTCCTCCAGGGGCAGAGGGGGAAACAGCAACAACAGATGCCACCCTCATGGCAGAGGGGGTCCGCAGAACCAGGGCAGCAGAGAATCCTTCTCTGAGAATCCCTTTCAGCATCCCTGAAGGGTTGCCTGGCTGCCTGGCTCTAGAGGCAGTTAGGGGAAGACTTTCACTGTACCCAAAAGCCTGGCAAAATTTAACGCAAGACAAATGGGTATGGTCAATTATATCCGGAGGTTACAAAATTCCCTTCTCTCAACTCCCCTTACCATCAAACAAATCCCTTCCAGATGTTCCACCCAATATGAAGGACCAAGCAGTCATAGAAGTTTCAAAACTGCTAGAAAAAAAGAGTCATCCAGGAAGTTCCGGCAGGCCAACACAGATCCGGAACTTACTCAAGGTTCTTTTTGGTGCCAAAAAAGACAGGGGACTGGAGACCGATTCTGGATCTCAGCAGACTAAACAAGTCTGTTCAGAGAACAAAGTTTCGGATGGTCATGCTACAGGCCATTCTACCCTTTCTGGGTCAGGACAATTGGATGTGCTCCATAAATCTTCAGGACACGTACTACCACATCAAAATGGACAGGCACTCCAGGAGATTCCTTCACTTCCGGCTGGGAGCCAGTCATTACCAGTTCAGACCTCTGCCCTTTGGTCTCACCACAGCCACCAGGGTGTTCACCAAATGTATAGCAGTGGTCACAGCTCACCTAAGATGTCAAGGATTCCAGATGTTTCCATATCTAGATGACTGGCTCCTAACTGCTACTACCAGGCTTCAACTTCTCCAAGCCAGGGACTATGCGATCACAATCTGCTCCCAGCTAGGCATTACAATAAACTTTGAAAAATCTGCCTTGTTGCCCTGTCAATCTATCATCTACATAGGAGCAGACTTAGACACAAGGAACATGTCCGCAAGACTACTGCCAGAAAGGGTGTTTACAATTCACCAGCAAGTATAAATTCTAATGCAGAGCAAAAGGATCCAAGTCAGGTTCATCCTTCAAACTCTGTGTTCCATGGCAGCGGCAATTCCTCTAATCCCACTGGCCTGCTTTCACATGAGGATCCTTCAGTGGCTTCTGTTCACACAGTGGTCTTTCCAACAGCTGCCCATGTCTCACATGATCATGATTACAGAAGCATGCAAAAGGCACTTTTCCTGGTGGATGGTCTCCCCACTAGTGACTCAGGGCAGACCCTTCATTCAGCCCACTCCGGTTGCCACAGTGACCACAGATGCCTCCCTGATAGGGTGGGGGGGCATTATCAGGGCAGGACAGTCCAAGGCACTTGGCAGCCTCACTAGTACCATCTGCATATAAACGTCCTAGAAATGAGAGCCATGCTCCTAGCATTGCATGCTCTTCAGGACTCTTTCCCTTCTGGAACCATTGCAATTCAAACGGACAACATGTTAGTGGTGTGGTACATCAACAAGCAGGGCGGAACCAGGTCCTACCCCCTATGTAGAGAAACATTCAGACTCTGGCAGGGGGCATTTTCCTCCCAACGATTTCTGATTGCGATGCACATCCCTTGGAGGTCCACCATCATAGCGGACAGGCTCAGCAGAGCTATTCTCATGCCTCACGAGTGGTCCCTGAATCAAGTAGTTGCAGATCTGATCTTCCACAAATGGGGACAGCTTTGCTGCAATCTTTTTGCCACCCCCTTCAATAGCAAATGCAGCAACTACTTCTCCCTTCTTCCACTTCCAGGTCACACACCCAGAGATGCTCTAGTCCACGATTGGCCTCAGGGACTTCTTTATGCCTTCCCTCCATTTCCCCTGATACCGAAACTCATACAGAAAGCAATTTCATTGGGTTGCAAAATTATCCTCATTGCCCCCTACTGGCCTCGACAGATATGGTTCCTGTTCCTGCACCATTACCTTCTCGATCAGCCCTGTACTCTGGATCCGATTTCAGACCTACTGACTCATCAATTAGGCGGGCTACATCAATCCCTTCAAGAACTTCAGCTCACAGCTTTGTTGCTCCACTTCCAGCCTTAGCCAGGCTTTCCACCATTTCCCCGGCCATGTGTGAGATTATTGTCTCCTCTCACAAGTCCACAACTAAAAAAACTTATGCTAACAAATGGAAATGTTTTTCTTGCTGGGCAGAAGCTTGGAACATAGATCCTTTTTCAGCCCCAGTTCATGAAATTTGTAGTTCCTAGCACAACTTTTTCATTCTGGGTCCACTTCTGCTACAATCAGGGTTCAATTGGCGGCCATTTCAAACTTTCATGTTGTGCTGTCTAATTCAAACATTATGTCTCATAAGCTCTGTAAAGCCTTTTTAAGAGGGACTACTCTCCTTAGACCTCCAGTGAGAGATCCCCCTCCTCAATGGGACCTTAATTTGGTACTAACCTCCTTAATTATGCCCCCCTTTGAACCTCCAGCTTCCTGCGCCATTAAGTTTCTATCTTGGAAAACACTCTTTCTGGTAGCTATTACTTCAGCCAGATGTGTCACTGAACTTCAGGCACTATGTGTTCATCCTCCATACTTGGTTTTTCATTAGGAGAGGGTTGCTCTGAGTACTAATCCCTCGTTCCTTCCGAAAGTCTGCTCAGAAAATAATTTAAACCAATCTATAGACCTTCCTGTGTTTTTCTCTAACCACACCAAGGCAGAATACAAATTACACCAATTGGACGTTAATACACAGTAGCGTTTTTACTTACACAGGTCTAAGGATATAAGGAAATCGCACCAACTATTCCTTTCCTACACTCTAGGCAAACAAGGTCTCCCAGTTTCCAAAGTGACCTTATCCAGCTGGTTGTCTCACATTATTACTTTCATTTATCAATTGAGAAACAAAGAGTTGCCTATCAAACCGAAAGGTCATTCTACTAGGGCTTTGGCCACCTCTGTAGCCTTCCAATCTAGACTGCCCATGGATTCCATCTGTGCAACTGCTACGTGGGCAAATCCTCATACCTTTATTTCTCATTACAAGCTAGATATGGTCTCCAGGAGCAGAGCTGACTTTGGTTCCACTGTTCTGAAGAGTCTGTTCCAATGAACCACCCAGGATTGTAGGTGCTAGGGACACTGTCCCAACCAGCAAGAATGAAGGCGAGATAGACAACTTAACATAAAGAAGTTATGTACCTACCATAATGTTCCATGTTAGTTGTCTTCATCTCACCTTCTTTCTTGCATCCCACCCTCCGTCTCCCTGTCCCATTGGATCGAGAGGAGTTTTGGTTTCACTGGCTGAGTGTTCTCTGGTTTGTTTCCTCTACTGACTTAAAGAGTATGACAGGTATGCTCTACCTGTTTGCTTGCACAGGTTGATTCTCTGGCTATGTCTAGGGTTAGCTATTTCAAACGAGATCTGTGTAGCTAGTGCTAGGCATCATGGGATAAGGGGTAGCCTTGAGCCAGTAAACAGCTCTTGAGCTATAGAAGATGGCCGAGTTGGAGCAGATGATCGGCTCCAATCCCAACCAGCAAGAAAGAAGGTGAGATGAAGACAACTAACATGGAACATTATGGTAGGTACATAACTTCTTTTTTTATATTTTCTACTGGCCTTGTAGTGTATTAGTAAGTTGTTAGAAAAATTATGTATAACAATATACATGCTTAAGTAATGAGTGCATTACATGCTTAGTGCATTTAAAGAGTTAATACATTTTATTCTGTTCACACTGTACGAATCTGTACAAGCTACCGGAAGACATTCCAATTCTGATATGTCATGAAACATGCGCAGTTATGATTTGCTTACACCGTGGAATTTAACAGGAAACATGATTTTGCTAATGTCAAGAAGAAATGTTTCAGTCATTATTAGTGTTAATAAGACTTAACAAAGAGTTATTAATTTTCTGCTCATACTGTGAGAAATACATGCAAATGTTAGAAGCTACTGATACAGAGAATAATGAATGCTTGAAAGTTTAAACTGTAGTCAGCATAATTCATGCTAAAGCTAGCAAAACACCTTGAATGTAGATGAAATGTAACACCTATATTGAGACAGTGCAATAGAATGAATTGAAGTGAATGTATAAGACTAAAATAAGCCTCAAGGCCGAGTTGTTTTTCTCAAATGGTTTCCTGAATTAACAAAGATTTAGTTGAATCAACAGGAAATCCAAGTAGCATTTTCTATGTAACATATAGTATGTTTTAAATTAGAGCATGTCAGCAGAAAGCTTGTTAACATTTTCTGTAGAATATACAGAAAGCTGTGTGAATATAGAGAAAGTTGTGAATAATTACGTCAGATAAAGAAAGTAACATTTTCTGTGCAAACATATCAATATAACTAATAGAAAAATGATAATTAGACAAACCCTGTTTTCCACAAGCTTTGTCTCCTTGCAGCAAGAAAATAAAGGAAGCCTTGCTTGAACTGCACATGGATTGATCTTTGAAGTTTTTATTACTTTGACAAATTTGGTCCTTCGGACCGGAAACCCTCACTTCACCTCGGATCAGACGGTCAGGTGGTTGAACCGTGTGGGGAAGAAACCAAATTGGATTCTTCTTGTTAGAAAAGTCCTCTAACTGAATTGTCGTCAAAAGAGGCCAGCCACGTTCTGATTTGTGACTGAAGGATGGGTATCCAGACAAGGTGATCGATCACGTGGGTTCAGGTAAGGTGAATTTTGTTTTTTCTGTTTTCTGTTTTAGATCAGGGACTAGACATGTATTGTTTTTGTTAGATTGCATTTTCTTACAAGTCAGGGACAGAAAAGATTACTGTTTGGTCATAGATCAGGAGAAACAGAATAAGTAGTTAGTCATTCTAGAGAAACTATAACAAAACTTGTGGTACCACGTAAAAATAAGGAAGTTACGTAACAAACAAAAGGTAGAACAAAATGGGTAATAATTGCACTAAAAGACCCCGAAATCCGCCGTTAACAGATGAAGCAAAATACATGAAGTTGCAACAGGCTGACAATGTAAAATACTACTCAAAATGGGCTAATAAATACAAATTCGATGGTAAATTAGAAAAATCCTCGCTTATCAAACTTATCAAACTTATCAAACAGCTCAAATCCGATTCCAAAGGTTGGGTAAAAAGACAACACAAATTAGGAATTCCTCAGGTGCACAGGTGGCTAGAGGAAGTAAATCGTAGAGATCAAAAGAATAAAGATTCAAAAGCGATGTTTTTAGACAGGGAGGATAATAACTTAGTGCTAACATCAGACCCTCCTCCTCCCTTACCAGAATATGAAGCGAGTGAACCGGTTAGCCCACCCCCACAATATCCCGTGATCACTGAAGAAAAAAGTACTGTGAAAGTGGAACCGTTTGTTAGAGATCCCATCGGGACCAGGTCTTGAACCAAGGCAGGTAACTCAGATGAAGGCATCGAGTTGTGGCAAATGACAAATAATCCGCAATCTATGAATGAAGAAGAAACATGCCCACTCATAGAAGTGTCCAACCCTCAGGCAGGTCAAGATGGCCAAAATCCAACCATTTTAGTGTTTAGACCTTGGACTCCGGAAGATATCCGGAAGGCCACTGAGGGAATCCCCCACCCAAAAGTTAATTACAGAAAGTTTTTAGACGATTTGCAAGGAATGAGACTGAGTTATAACTTAAATGGAGAAGAGGTAGAAAAAGTAGTCAGGCAAATTGTAGGACCAGATTGGCACATGATTAGTGGCAACTGGAATCCCCGTGACACTGCACATAGAGCCCTCCCACATAACAGTGCAGAATTAGACACCAGAGTGAAAGGTCTTACAGACTGTATCTCTGAGAAATGGAAGCCTAGGGCAGTCTGGACATGCATTAATCAATGCATCCAACAAGAAGGTGAAACTGTTGATCATTATTTTTCCAGATTGTTAGAATGTTTTAATAACCACTGCGGAATGCAGGTGCCTGAGGATCAAAGACAAGATTCCTCATATGAACAGCAATTGAAAAATGCATTTTTAAAAAGGCAGTATTGCACCTGTAAGCAGTTTCATAACAAAACACATGGTAGATCATCATACAAGCAGGGTACAGCCATTGCTTGAATATGCTATGCATGCTGAAAGGCATTTTAATAGTAAAAAGAAAAAGAAAGCCCAAGTATTTTCAGTGGAAGATGGAGCAGAAGTATTTGTAGTACAGGCAGGGAAAAAGGGCAAGAGAAATGCCCAGGGAAACAAACAATCTGATCAATGATCAGAGGACTTTGAAGGGCGAAAGAAAAGGGGTGAATGTCTCAAATGCGGAAAAAAGAGACATTTGGCAAAGGATTGCAGGAAAAACAAGAGGGCAACTACAGAAGACAAAGACAAGGAGGGTGAGGACTGACCATACGGTAGTCAGGAATCACTAGCGAGGACTAGTGAAATAGGGACAAATAAGAATGTGATAATAGAAGAAATAGAGGATGTGATAGAAGAGGTAAAGGAAATGCAAGAAGTAACTGACTATGAAGAAAATGAAATATTAGATCTAGCTTTATTGAGCCTGGAGCGCTATTTAGCAGACACAAAACCAGAAATTAGACTCTTGGTAGAAGGGAGGGAAGTCACATTCTTGTGTGACTCAGGGGCATCACGAACCCTGATACATCCCTCCAAACTACCAGAAAATACAGAATCACCCGATTACATACTGGTCAAAGCAGCTAATGGACAGCTGTATCAGGAGCCCCTCTTCCGTAGCATTGCAATAACTGATCCAGTTTCAGGATTAACACAAAAAAGTAAAATTGTTGTTTCTGCAAAATGCCCAGTAAACCTCTTGGGCAGAGACCTCATGCAGCTATTTGGTATAGCAGTAGTTCCAACTATGCAGGGTATGGAGGCACAGCGACAAATTGATACTTTTTCAGTGCAATTGGAGGGTGAAACATTTTATTGGTAGAGCCAGGACCTGTTTACAACTGGTCCAGGAACGGTGACTGAAGAGTTAATGAATGTAGCCATCAGTAAGTTCCCCTCCCTTGACATTGATAGACAACATCTGTTGCATTGTACTCTGTATTATCGTAACACAGCAGGACCTGATAAGGAATATGAGCAAGAATTGTTTAAAAAACATGCAAATAGATTGATGTTGCGTAACTTATATTGGGACACAGAAGGGAACAGTGTAGCCAGCTGTTCATTTCCCCAGGAGTTCTTTGCACTTTACAGATCTAATAGATTACCACATGTTAGCTTGACTACAAACAAAAATGTAGAATGGGCAGACCTAGGAGAAAAAGTCACAAGATGGGAAAAACAGACAGAACTAGAACTGTCAGAGCAGGGAATACAAATGCAGAAGTTGAATTGGATAACTCAAACTAGCCCAGCTGTGCACTTACAGTCCGGTGAGAACAGTTGATTAACACTCCTGTTAAAGGAGGAACAAAACACCTTACAGAATATACCAGAAACTCTCTGGTCAACAGGAAAATCAGATGTAGGACTTATCCTTACAGCGGGACCAGTTACTATCATGCCAAAGTCAGCATTTAGACCACAAAAAAAGACAGTATCCCTTAAGAAAAGATGCAGAGGCAGGTATTAAACCTATCATAGCAGCTTTACTTAAGGAGGGGGTGCTGATAGAATATCCTGATTCACCATGTAACACACCCTTATTTCTGGTTAAGAAAGCAAATGGAGAATGGCGTATGGTCCAAGATTTACAAGCTATTAATGATGCAGTAATACCAAGGGCACCCACGGTGCCAGACCCACATACACTGTTGAATGATTTAAAACCTCAACAGAAGTATTTTTCTGTGGTAGATATTAGCAATGCATTCTTTTCTATACCAATACACCCTGACAGCCAGTATTGGTTTGCATTTACATTTCAGGGGAAAAGGTATACATATACGCGACTACCACAGGGATATTGTGAAAGTCCAACAATATTCTCAAAAGAAATGGCAAGTAACTTGACGGGATTCACCCCACCAAGAGGCAGTCAGATTTTACTTTATGTTGATGACATCTTGCTGGCAGCCCCCACCCAGCAGGAATTTAGAGAAGATACTATAGCACTTTCACAATTTTTAGCCACTGAAGGATACAAGGTAAATAAAAGCAAACTACAGCTTTGGAAAAAACAAGTCAAATACCTAGGATATGTAATATCCAAGGAGGGTAGAATATTAGATGAAGACAGAAAAGTAGCAATTTTACAAGCACCAAAACCCACCACCAAGAAGGAAATGATGTCCTTCCTGGGTACAACTAATTTTTGCCAGAGCTGGATTCCAAACTATGCTTCGGAATCTGCACCTCTGACTGACTTGATTTATAAAAAGCCTATGGCAGCACAAGATTTGTTGCAATGGACACCAGAAGCAGAATCTGCTTTCTGCAAACTGAAACAGTTACTAGCGTCTTCATTATTTCTAGGATTACCGAACTATCATAAACGCTTTTTTCAAACTGTAGATTGTAAGCAAGGTTATATGACATCAGTACTGACACAACAGCATGGGGATAAGCAACGTCCCATTGCTTACTATTCATCACAGCTAGACCCAGTGGCATGATCCTTACCCCACTGTGTACAAGCAGTAGTTGCAGCTGCAATGGCAGTACAGGCTTCAGCCTCAGTAGTATTATTCCACCCTCTCACATTGAGAGTGCCTCATGCAGTCGCGATTATTTTATTGCAAGAGAAGGTAGCATATCTTTCCCCTGCTCGGCATCTTTCCTGTATGACTATATTGTTGAGCCAACCTCATATGACAATAGAACGATGCATGACTTTGAATCCTTCTACTTTGCTCCCAACCCCTGCAGACGGCACACCACATTGCTGCCTACAGGTAATTGAGCAAAAGACACTACCTAGAAAAGATCTCACAGATGTTCCCTTGGATGATGCCGAGGTGACATACTACGTGGATGGCTCATGCAAGAGGGGTCCTGCAGGACAAAACCTAGTAGGATATGCAGTAGTTTCTGATACTGAGATTATAGAAGCAAAACCTTTACCACACAACTTATCTGCACAGGCAGCAGAATTGATGCCTTGACACGGGCATGTACCTTAGCAAAGGGTAAATGTGTGAACATTTTTACTGATAGCCGGTACGCTTTTTCTACTGTACATGTTTTTGCGCAGCAGTGGAAAAACTGTGGAATGATAACATCTACTAGCAAACCTATCAATCATGCACAGTTTATTTTAGATCTTTTAGAATCTATTCAGTTACCTCAGAAAGTAGTTATTTGTAAATGTGCAGCTCGTACCAAGCAACAAGATAAGATTTCAAAAGGTAATGCAAAAGCTGATACAGCTGCAAACCAAGCAGCTACAGAAGTATCTCTTTTAAATGAAAAAAATGAGGAGTTACAACCCTCAGAGATTCTAGACTTAGAAATGTTAAAAACAATGCAAACACTTAATACACAAACTGAGAAACAAAAATGGGTAAAACGAGGAGCAATCCTCGAGAAGGGGCTGTACATCTCCAAAGAAGGGAAACCAATACTACCATCTAATTTCTTTAGATATGCAGCTTTGTTGAGCCATGGGCAGTGCCATGTCTCAACAGGGGGGATGGTACAGCAGGTGAACCAGGTGTTCACAGCGTATGGATTTACAAATACTCTAAAAAATTTTGTTTGATGTGTCAAACTTGTAACAAACATCATGCACAAGGGGTATTGAAACCCAAGCAAGGGAATTTTCCTACACCACCATATCTGTTTCACACTATCTGTATGGATTTCATAGAATTGAGCAAATGTGAAAATAAGAAGTATTGCCTTGTCATTGTAGATATGTTTTCCAAGTGGGTAGAAGCTTTCCCAACTAAAAATCCAGATGCAGCCACAGTAGCAAAAGTGCTTGTTAAAGAAATCATCCCTAGATTTGGCATACCGGAAAGAATCTACAGTGACAATGGTTCACATTTTGTAAATCAAACCATACAGCAGTTGAGCAAGTATTTTGATATTTCTTTGAAGAATCATTGTGCATATCACCCACAATCTGCAGGATTAGTTGAGAGGCACAATGGAACTTTGAAAAATAGGCTAAGAAAGTTAATAACTGAGACAGGGAAAAGCTGGGTATATTGTTTGCCCCTGGCACTTTTGAGCATGAGAACTGTTCCACCTGCTAAAGGATTAACTCCTTTTGAAATGATCGTTGGAAGGGCATACTATACACTCCAGTGGAAACCTCTCATGTCATCAGACCAGGAGGCAGACTATATACTAGCTGAATACATGAGGAAGTTGTTGAATTCTAAACATTTGTTGCAGTTGAACTCTGTTTCAGGTAAAGAACGAACAAAAGCATCAGAAGTGGCAGTCACCCCTGGAAAGTGGGTCTGGGTGAAGATCGTGAAAAAGAAGAACTGGTCGTTGCCAAAGTGGGAAGGTCCCTATCAAGTATTATTATCAACACCCACTGTAGTCAAGAGAGCCGAAAGGAGTTTGTGGATTCATCTAATACACTGCAAACTAGTTAAGAACTTTGAACTGGACAAAAATCTTATCTCTCCATCGGGGCCCTCAGCACAAAATCCGGGTACAAAGGTGGGGGGGTCAGATCAATAGGACTGATCCATCTCAACCCCAGTGAAGAAACCAACAGTGCTGAAGGTCCTATTAGGGCAGAGAGTAAGAACACGTGATGGCAGGATCCAGTAAGTCTAGTAAAATTCGATTGTACCTGTTCAAAAGAGTTGGAGAAAACAGAAATGCAGAGAACAGGAATACAGAACCATTTCCTACAAAATTGTTTCTTTGGAATTTTTGCATGACCATTCTGTTGTTAATAACAATGTCAATAATCATTTTGTTGTGGCCACTCCTCTTTCCAGACACAAAGATTGGACTGAACAAACGTGGAGAACTGTATGCAGAATGGCATCCAAACTTCAACACTTACCAGGCAATCAAATATGTGTATGCTGAGACCTTCAACGTTTCGAATTGTTGGATTTGCACAGCTTTGCCAACAGCATACGGGGGGTTATTGTTAACTTCAGTCCCCCTAGGAGCTAACAAGACCTGGGAAAACTTAGTTTATGATACATCAGATGTAAGTTTAGCTCATGATACACCAGATGTTAATTTACAAGACATGGTAGCATTGCAATTTTCTGTACGGCAGAAGGGGACTGTATGTTTTTACAAAAATGATACAACTCAAGTAGGTTGGAGCAATTGCAATGTAACTGTTCATTATGTATGCTACAATAAGACTGATAACTCAGGATCCTATTGCAACACAAGCTATGATTCATTTGTTGAACTGATGCATAGGACAACTGATGAAGTAAAACATAATACTGATCTTTATAAACTATCTGTGATAGACAAAAAGTGTTTCATCCACATCCAGGACATAGTAAAGTTACCACCAAAGTAGAAGATTGCTACTTTGTGTTTGGTAGAAAAGCATATAAGTGGTTACCTGAGAACTGGTCCAGAAGTTATTTGGGGTACCTGGTTCCGGCCATACGACACACAGCAGTTTTGCCTAAAGGAAAGATTCGGAATGTTTGACGACGAGAAATCAAGAAACCTGTTAATCCAGTGGGACAAATCAATGCAGGCTGGAAGAATCATCATGCTGTGAGCCTAGGGAAAAATGGACTGTCGCATATGGACTTGAATGATACCATCATTTTGTGGGCAGGTGTATTACCTGCATATGGAGCAACAAAATCACTCTGGGAACTGAGGAAATTGTCTAAACTTCTTGAAATAATGAGTAATGCCACTTTTTCCACCCTAGAATTGGTGACTGATGAACTGACTGCTATGAGAACTATTGTGCTTCAGAATCGCATGGCTCTTGACTTCACCCTAGCGGCGAAAGGAGGTACTTGCACTTTAATCCAAGAAGAATACTGTTCTTATATTCCTGACCATAAACACGAGATAGACAATGATCTGGAGTTAATTCAGCAAGTGTCGGCCATGACCAAACCAAGACCAAATCCATTGACAGACTTTTTTCAGAGACTGTTGGGGGGGGGTAGTTTCCTGATGAATATCCTGATTGCCATCTGTGTGGGACTGATCATCCTGGTGGTGTGTGTGTGCTGCTGCATCCCTGCATGAAAAGACTGATCAAAGAGTACATTGATGTGCCAGTTTCAGAAACCTTATACCAAGGTGCTGAAATGGAAAAACTGTTTAAAGACTGAAAATGCTTTCATAAGTTTAAACTAAATGACTCACTTAACTGCAAATCCTAAAGTGGAAGAGGTTAAGGGAAGAAAAATTGTTTATGCTTATTTTGAAAGTCAAATAAAAGTATTAAAAGGAGGGAAAATGTTAGAAAAATTATGTATAACAATATACATGCTTAAGTAATGAGTGCATTACATGCTTAGTGCATTTAAAGAGTTAATACATTTTATTCTGTTCACACTGTACGAATCTGTACAAGCTACCGGAAGACATTCCAATTCTGTTATGTCATGAAACATGCACAGTTATGATTTGCTTACACCGTGGAATATAACAGGAAACGTATGACTTTGCTAATGTCATGAAGAAATGTTTCAATCATTATTAGTGTTAATAAGACTTAACAAAGAGTTATTGATTTTCTGCTCATGCTGTGAGAAATACATGCAGATGTTAGAAGCTATTGATACAGAGAACAATGAATGCTTGAAAGTTTAAACTGTAGTCAGCATAATTCATGCTAAAGCTAGCAAAACACCTTGAATGTAGACGAAATGTAACACCTATATTGAGACAGTACAATAGAATGAATTGAAGTGAATGTATAAGACTAAAATAAGCCTCAAGGCTGAGTTGTTTTTCTAAATGTTTTCCTGAATTAACAAAGATTTAGTTGAATCAACAGGAAATCCAAGTAGCATTTTTTATGTAACATACAGTATGTTTTAAATTAGAGCATGTCAGCAGAAAACTTGGAAACATTTTCTGTAGAATATACAGAAAGCTGTGTGAACATAGAGAAAGTTGTGACTAACTACGTCAGAGAAAGAAAGTAACATTTTCTGTGCAAACATATAAATATAACTAATAGAAAAATGATAATTAGACAAATCCTGTTTTCCACAAGCTTTGTCTCCTTGCAGCAAGAAAATAAAGGAAGCCTTGCTTGAACTGCACGTGGATTGATCGTTGAAGTTTTTACTACTTTGATGTAAGTATAACACCATTACCCCATATACCATTCTGCATTGTGGAACTGTTATCTCTTAATGACATCTGCATGGTAAGGCACAAAACTGTCTTCAAGCTCAAGGAGAAAGGTTCAAGTCCAGGAACTTTCTCCTTTTTTTTTTATTGCAATATTCCATAGACTATGAGGATCAAAGGAATTACAAGGTAATTAAACCTCAAAGACCACATGTGCCTTGCCAGTACTCACCCTCATATTGTACCCCCTTCCTCAAGAACAGCAAAGCAGGAGAGTCACAAAGTAAATTTACAGGTACTAATCCAATTGTCCAGGCTTGATCTGAAGGAGGCTATGGTATTGTGATGAAGGGGGATACTGCCAGCATAGCTATCAGGAATTTAGTAAATAATTATATGTCACTTGTGAATATCAACATGATTTATATAAGATGTTTGTGTTACAACTGTATTACAACTGTATGTCATGTGTATATCAAACTGGTTTGTACAGATTTGTGTGTTAAAAAGGTATTTTATAAAGTTCTTGTGCTTAAAATGTAAGGACAGTGTGCCCTGCTGGAAGAGAACAGAAATGTACATGCACTATTGTAGCTGTTTATATATATATATATATATATATATATATATATATATATATATATATAAACAGTGGAAACTGGAATACAGGAGATTAAATTCAGAAAAATAGCTGAAATTAAAAGACGCCAGCGAACAACATCGTGTAATTCCATCTGTGGCTGGCATTTTGCAACCAGGTAACAGTTCTATCAGTCTTCAGTTACGTGGAGGCAATGAAGGGGTCCCAAATAAACAGGGGATTCCAGTCATGTCTAACTTTTTGTCTAACAGTAACTTTTTCAGCCAAGGGTTCAATTTACATGCTGAACCCACTATCATAGAAGCAAATGACAGTTGCATCTTGGCTGATAAAATTGATCAGTTTGACAATAAATTGTATAAGTGCAAAAAGTTACAGCTGGAAGTTTCTTATTTAAATGAATGTGTGAGAAATAAGGTAATACCAAAGGGCTTACGCCAGTGGCGATTTCCTGCTGGCTTATTGGACAATTCTCCCTTTTATCAAGAACCTATTGATCTATTTGACCGGCAGGGAATAGAGTTTTTACAAGCCCTTATTTCTTATTATTCTAAGGACATAGCTATTTTGTCAGTCGAACTGGAGTCCTTGGAACAACTCATTACATTCGGTATAAATACGATTATTGCCGGATCTTTTCGAGCATTGAAGCTAGTATGGAAAAACTTTTGGCCACCAAGAAAAAGAAACTTGTCAGGGATTTAACTGACTATACTAATAAATGTGCTTACCCTAGACCTTCTCGGAGGGTACATATACCTCCTAATGAAGATCTTGATCATGTCCAACAAGTTGGTGAACCGAACTTGGTGCCTAACAACAGTAATTCTAACAACTATAATCATTCTAACGAACAAAGGCAAGGGCCAAGAAGGAGCCCTAGACAACAACAACAATGTCGGTGGGCATGTTTCTAATCAAGGACATGCATCGGGCACCGGGTTTCGGGATAACAACCAATCACAAAATAATTTCACAGAAGCCACAAACCAGCAGAACAACCAGGATTTTCATCCGGCCAACAACTCCCGGGGCAACAACCGTCCTCGAATTCAGGGACAGAACAATACGAGGAACAAAAGACGGGGGAAGAGGAGATGATTGTAAATCCTGTTTTTGGTTCTGAACCAAAATTGTTAACAAGTTCTCATAATGATTTTATTTTATATAATTATACACTCATAGAGATACAGCAGGACATGGTGGATTTTCTTGCCAAGGACCTTTCATTTGTCCCTGGTCAATATATGGATATAGGGAAAACCATGATTGACTTGAAAGTATACGTAAGAAAATTGAACTTGAATTCTTTAATGGGTAATGACACCCCGACTCTTAATATTTTAAGGGTGTCTAGCTCATATAACCCACCCCTCCACCCTATTCTAACAGTCTTTGAAAAAATGTGTGAAACCGAGCTTTGAGCTATCAAAAATCATGTTATGTATAGCAACCAAAGACATTCTAGTAACATTACTTCGCTAGAATGGGATTTTTTGCACTTGTTAAAGGACTGCAGTGTCCGGGTTATGAAACTGGACAAGGGTGGGGGGGTGGTGTTTATGGATCATTACAAATATGTTGAATATATGATGCAACATTTGGATACACCGGCATATAGACAGGTGTCATTAAATGAAATACATGGTGCTTATAAAAAAATCTATGGTATTCTTAATGACCTATTTTTAGAAGGTTTTATTGATTTGGACACATTTAGATATTTAGAGATGGCGGCTCCAAAAATTCCTGCCTTTTTTGGCACACCCAAGCTACACAAACGATTAAATGCGCCCCCCTTTAGACCTATAGTCGATGGGAGAGGTTCTATCACCTATGCATGCGCAAAGTTTGTGGACAGTATTTTGAAGCCCCTCATAGACAGTGAGGCACACATTTGCAAGGACTCTTGGTCCTTCTTGAAGGATATCAGTAAACAACGTTACATCACTGATACAGTGTTTTTGACAATAGATGTCAAAGACTTATATACTGTCATACCTCAAGGTATAGGGCTAGCTTGGGTTAGAGAATTCATGTCAGCCAAAAATATTGAAGGGGATACTATCTACTTGGTTGAGACCCTTTTAGAGTTGGTATTGGTGAATAATTGTTTCACCTTTGAGAACAATTTCTATCTCCAAACATCAGGGGTGGCCATGGGTTCCCCTTGTGGGGGTTCTTTTGCTAATGCTGTAATGGCTCATTGGGAGGCTGAATTCTTATGTAAAGATGAGATATTTCGACAACACGTCACCTGGTACACTAGGTACCAGGATGACATTTTTTGCATTTGGAAAGGTGACAAAGAAATTATTCCTTCATTCATTGAGCGAATCACTAGTATGACAGACGTCCTTCAGTTTACTTATAATACAGCTGATACTGAAATTAACTACCTAGACATTCTTCTCATTAAGGATTCTATCAACAATAGATACAAAAGTACTATTTACAGAAAACCCACGTACTCTAATTCTTTACTACATTTTTCCAGCAACCATCCATATCACCAAAAAAGATCTGTCATAAAAGGTCAAATTGTTAGGGCAGCACGGATGGTGACAGACGATTGTGATTTTCAGGTTGAATGTAGTAAATTAATGAATATGTTTATGTCTAGGGGTTATCCATTTAACTTGATCAATAGTATCATCTCAGAAGTTTCTCGCAAACGTGAAGAGGGTCATTTTTTCCCTTTCCTTTCTAGTAAGGATAATTATCAGCTTAGTGTTAATTTGGACAACTCTTCAATATCAGTAGGAACTTCCAGGACCACCACGTTTGATCATAATAATTATTGCAGTAGTTTTTTGCACACTTTTTCTTTAGACTACCATCAAATCAAGGAAATCATTACTAAAAACTGGGAAGTTATAAAACATGACAAGGGCTTATCCATTATTCTAGGTGAAAAGCCCAAAATAACTTATAGGAGGGGGGATAATTTTACATCAAGGTACTTTAGTGCACTTTCAGTGGTTTATTCAAGGTATCAGGCAATATAGTGTTACTTTTAAAATTATTCTTGTATATATATGATGTATTAAATATTTTACAAATTGCGATTCTATTGTATTTCACTGAAATTAAGGATGCACTTTGATTCCAACGTATGCTTGTAGCGTTTATCACGCTTCTTTTATGTTTCATTTTGGTACATTTAACGCCTTTTTGCCATTCAACTAGTATTTGAAGCATGTGCAAAATTATAAGATTTAAGCTTGTATTAAGCTTTCTTAGCATTTGACAACAGGAGTTGTGTTTTAACTGTGGCTTATTAAGCTTCTTTAAGGTCTCCATGGCAATATCTAATTGAATAATGCACTTAATATTCATTGGTTCAACAGTATGTACATCTTGCTTTTTTGGTATTCTGCTGTTTTGTCTGGAGAGGGTGGTACATTTGTCCCGCCGAAAGCGTTAACTTTATTTGGAGTTTATTAAATTAGATTTTTTATATTCAGCCGTCTCTTATTGTGTTCCAGTCCGCTTTGTGTGTTTTACTGAAATTAAATTACTTTATAGGCTATGCAATAAAAGATGATATCTTTCAGTTTCAGTGCAACAGGAGACATAATGTGTATACTAGGCAGCCTTCTGTATTATCTTCAGAGTGAACTAATTACAATTGTTTATGACTTCCAGCATCTGCCAAAGAACTGAGGTCTTGGTATTTTCACAGGTAGATGCTAAATACTGCTAGCTTCCAGCAATGGGGTTTCCCCTGGGATAGAGTCAGATGACAAGAAATCATATCATTCTGCAAGCTATGCCAGCAGTAACATTTGAAATATTGATTTGAGAGTTCTCTGAGTGGGACACAACATTCTGTATTCTATCTTTGACCTGACAACAACTAAAAGATCCATTAGCCATATCTGCCTTGTTCTTAAGTTAATTAGGTATAGTAATTCTCTCAGATTCAGTCAGGAGACTGTCCTGCAATGTTGTTTTAAATATTTTCCATAGTTTTGAACTCTGATGTCACTGTGAATATATACTGAGTATTTTCTTGTTCTTTTATTATTTATTATTAAATATATTTAAACCTTTCATTGTGGCTGATCTGTGAAGAGATATTTAAGTTCTTAGTGTACTTGCACATTTATTTGGTGACACTGCGTAGGCCACTCCTAATAGCCTTGCCCTTG
This sequence comes from Protopterus annectens, assembly GCF_019279795.1. Taxonomy (NCBI): domain Eukaryota; kingdom Metazoa; phylum Chordata; order Ceratodontiformes; family Protopteridae; genus Protopterus; species Protopterus annectens. The sequence goes on from NC_056744.1 coordinate 1,812,899,456, forward strand.
GTCAAACTACCATTTGTATTAATAAGTAACATTACACAGTGAGGTTGGACACCCTTTGTTAAGGGCATTAAAGTAGCTGATAGGGAGTTGGCTGGTGGCAGTGCTAACTGCCTTATAGTCTGGGCAAAAGGGGGCATAGCTAGTAAACCTGTCCCAACCTTTCCCAGGTGTGTGTGTGTGTGTAATTCCAACCTCAAAGAGTGTGTGTGTGTCAGCTACTTGAGCAGGGACATGAGGCACTCTTTGGACAGAAAGGGTGTTGAAAGTCTTGGCTTGGCCACTCAGATGAGATCTCAGCTCTATAGCTGTGGCAGTGGGGAGTCTTATTGGGGATCTGGAGAAAGAGGGAGCAACCAGCCACAGACTGACTGTGGTGTCTGTGTGCTCTTAAGGGAAATTTCAATAGATGCAGACAGCTGCATCTAAAAACAGTGTGTGTGTACCTGTCATCCTCTATGTGTACATCCCCCACTGTTATCCATGGTGAGGATTGAGGCTCCTTGATTTCTGGTTTAGTGGTGGGTCATCACATGTATTGGTTGGCAGTGATAGGATCACCACACCACATACAGGGATTCAGTGGTGTGGATATTAAACTCCTGTAGCCTGTAAACAGTGGTCACTAAAGAAGTTATTTGTACTATCAAGCAGCCATATAAGAGTTTCATACCACAATAGTTTTATTTATGTTTTGTTAGCTTAGTTAGTCAGGGAGATCAGGCAAGGATATCAGTGGAGGAGTATGGCAAGCTGACAAGAAACCAGTTGGCTGAGATGCGCCAAGCCAAAGGGCTGTTGCATGCCAACCTGACTAAAGGAGAAATGATTGTAGCCTTAACAACAGTTGCATCACAGACCAACAACCAGGAGGACAACTAGACTGGCCTTGGGGATGTACAACTCTCAGAAAATTGACAGTTCAACTTTGCCTCAGTGGACTTAAAAATCCATCTGGAGTTAGAGACTTGAGCTGGAGGCCAAACCTTTGGAACTAGAATCAGCAGAGAGACTGCGGCATGAGAGACAAATGGAATTAGAAACATCAGAGAGACTCAGACATCTGGAAGCTGAAGAAAATGAGGCAAAGGCAACATGAAAAGGAAATATTGACTCTTTGCCAGGGTCAGGCAGGTAATGAGGAAGGGAGTAACTGAATTCCAGAAGCTATAAAGGTCAGTAAATTTCTTCTGCAATTTACAGAGGGTGATAATTTTGATAGTTTTTTTCATATGTTTGAAAGGGTATGTAAACAGTACAATACTGACCTTGGGCTCTGGGTACAGTTCCTGATCACCTTACTCCATGGTAAATCTGTAACTGCTGTTTCTAAATTGTCTGATTCTGATTGCTTGAATTATAATACTGTTTAAAATTGTTTATTAGAGTGTTTTAAGTTAACACCAAAAGCTTATAGGAAAAAGTTTTGTGAGCATAGACACAAGGCAGATGTAAATGTGTGTGAATATATTGCTGAGTTAAGCACATATTTTCATAGGTGGCTGAATGGGTGTTAAGTCACCACTTTTGAAAAGCTGTCAGACCTTTTGGTTAGGGGAACAAGCCCTTAGCACTGTGTCTGAGGACATGAGAATCTGGTTGGCAGATAAGGAATGTAAAACCACAGTTGAGTTGGGGAAAAAGGGAGACCTATAGCTAACAAGCAGGACATCACTGCACAGGAAAGGGATACCCAGTGCTTCACATTGGTCTAATGGGACTCATGGTGGGCAGCCTAAACTGCCCCAACAAAGTCCGCCAGTCACAGGGGAAGCCACTAGTTCAGGTACATGGCCAGGATCAAGGGTTAAATGTTTTAAATGTAACCAGTGGGGACATGTAGCATATAGATGTCCACGGAGGCAAGGTGGGAAACAACAGGTGAGAGAGACAGTAAGTGGGAGTGACAGAATGCCAGCAGTAAGTTGTCTGGAGATAAGGGTACCAGACTATCATAAGAAGTTATATCCTAGCTTAGTAAATGGGAAACTGGCCACTGCTGAGAGAGAGAGAGAGACAACCTTTGGCCTAACCATTGTGAAGCCTGGAGTGGTTAAAGAGGAGCACTACTTGCTTGGCCAGTCTACTCCAGTCAGAGCTGTAGGAGGGACCCCATTCCAAATAACGTTGGCTAGGGTTCACCTTGACTGAGAGGGTGGAAAGGAAGCAAGCAAGTAGGTGTGTTTGAGGATATCCCTGCAGATGTCCTGATATGGAATGATTTTGATAATGCAGTATGTTGTGTGCATTCAGTTACATGCAGTCAGGCTTGAAGACAAGCATGTGAGTCTGGCAGCCTGGGGGAGACCCAGACAGACTGCACACTTGAAGCCAGGACTGGTGAGGTAGCCACTTCAGGGAGGGAGCTACCTTGTAGCACTAAGACTGAAGGTGAGCCACAGCTGCTTGTGGGTACTGATGTTCCCTTTGACAGAGTGACTGTATAGGCAGAGGTGAGTAGTAGTACCCAGGCTGACAGTGAGCCACCGTGGTCAGAGGATACCAAACTTCTTCTGGAAGGGGAGCTGGGAAGGGTTACAAGGAGAGAGTTGAGACAAGCTCAGCTCCTCAGACCCTACATTACAAGACTTGAGGGAGATAGCCAGAGAGGCCCCCTGATTCTCAAGGAAAGGGAGAATCTGTAAACTGGAGTAAAGAGTTACTGTATAGAGTGTGGACCCCTGAGTGAAGGCTAGAGGGTGAGAGAATACAGCAGTTGGTAGTGCCCAGAGCCAGCCATTTGACACTTCTAGCCATAGCCCATGACATTCCCTTTGTAGGTCATATGGGCATAAAGTGTAAAAAGAGATGTATTATGCAGAACTTTTATCGGCCTAGGATTTCCAGGGATGTAACAGGTACTGCAGGACCTGTGATGAGTGACAAAAGGTAGGCAAGGCAGGAGACAAGGTCAAAGCTCCTTTGATGCCTTTGCCTGTGATTGAGGAGCCATTTCAGAGAGTAGCTATGGATATTGTGGGTCCTCTGAGTACCCCAAGTTTCACAGGGAAGAAATATATCCTAGGGGTAGTAGATTATGCTACCAGATACCCTGAAGTGGTGACTCTGTCCTCCATTGAAGCAGAAAAGGTGGCAAATGCTTTGCTAGAGATTTTCAGCAGGGTAGGTTTCCCAAAAGAATTACTGACTGACAGAGGTGCCAATTTCATGTCAGACCTGTTGGCTTGTCTGTGGGAGTGCTGTGGGGTGAAGCACCTAAAGACCACCCTACTACCCCCCAGACTAACGGTCTGGTGGAGAGGTAAAACTACATAAAGACTGTGCTATGGGCATTTGCAGACCAGTTTAAGAGGGAGTGGGACAAATATTTGCCACATCTGTTTGCTTGCAGAGAGGTGCCCTAGGAATCCACAGTTTTTTCACCCTTTGAGTTGTTGTATGGGCCATATGGTGAGGGGACCTCTGGATTTGATTTGTAATGAGTGGGAGGGCGAATGTGAATCCCAAAAGGAGTCTGTTGTGGCATATGTCCTAAACCTCAGGACAAGGCTCAGTGAACTCATTGGCTTGGCCCAGGAGAACCTTCCAGAAGCCTAACATCAGAAAAAGGTCTGGTATGTCAGGAATGCTCGAGCTAGAGAGTATGCTTTGAGGCAGCAGGTTATGGTTCTCATCCCTGTCAGACACAACAAGCTGCTGGCAGCTTGTTAGGGACCCTTCAAAGTGGCAAGGAAGATCAGTGATGTTAACTACATTGTAGAACTGCTAGGCAGGAGGCAGGAGCACAAATTGTACCATGTTAACATGATGAAAACTTATTATGATATGGAGGCCCTAGTTGTAAGTATCTGCAGTAGAAGGCAGGAAGAGTCTGAGGGAGGGGGTCTATGAATGCAGGGAACCAGCCAGCAAAATCCCAAATTACTATGGTGGAGTCTAGGATTGCAGGTATATGATATGACAGTGCAGCACCGTACTGGGGTTAGCAATGTCAATGCAGATTGGCTCTCAAGACAGGGACTGGGGTAATGTATTCCCAGATAGGCTCATCCCGCTCAACCAACATTTTTCAAGGGTCACTTGAAAAACTAGCTTGAGTCTTTGAGGGGGGAAGAAGTGTGAAGAAACGGGATATTGCCAGCATAGCTATCTGGAACGTTATAAGTAATTATATGTCATATGTGAATATAAGATGTTTGTGTTATAACTGTATTAGAACTGTATGTCATGTGCATATAACACTGGTTTGTACAGATATGTATGTTAAAAAGGTATTTTAAAAAGTGCTTGTGTTTAAAATGTAAGCACAGTGTACCCTGCTGGAACAGAACAGAAATGTACATGCACTATTGTAGCTGTTTAAATGTATACATTTTAATAGTGGAAACTGGAATACAGAAGGTTAACTTCAGAAAAATAGCTAAAATTAAATCACTTTATAGGCTATGCAAAAAAAGATGATATTTTTCAGTTTCAGTGCAGCAGGAGATATAACGTCTACACTAGGAAGCTTTCTGTATTGTCTTCAGAGTGAACTAACTACTGCAATTGTTTTATGACTTTCAGCATCTGCCAAAGATCTGAGGTCTAGGCATTTTCACAGGTAGATACTAAATACTGCTAGCTTCCATCAGTGGGGGATTCTTCGGGGATAGTCAGATGACAAGAAATGTATTTATTTTTTTTTATTTTTTATTTTATTTTACATTTTTGACCAGCCTAGTCTAACTGGATATATGTCTATTTTCAGTAGAGGCTTGGGGAGAAAAGCTCCACTACAGCATTATTATGAAAAAAATGAAAACAAAAATAGTACGTATGAGTACATATTTAAAAAACAATTAATTTGATATAGAGACCAATAAAAGTGAATACACATTACATACGAAAATACAAAATTACATGTTTATAACATGATTAATATATGAAAAGGGAATGTTCGAGAGTAAAACACAACTTAATACAAAAAGACAAGGCAGGGTGAATTTTTTTCAAGGGATGCACATTTTGTGCATGTGAAGATGGTGGAATAAGGAGGAAAAATTTAGTCAGGATTAGTACATCGGCAAAGCCAGTGTAAAGACAGGCAGATTCTTAGTTGCTTTTTGAAAAGTGATGTGGATTCCAGGGATGTTAGTTTGGTAGGAAGCTTGTTCCAAGAATTACCAATGGTATTATTGAAAAGACAGTCACCAGATTTGTTGCTACATTTAAGGGTGGCTAGTAGTGACATTTGCTGAGGTTGTTAGATTTTTATAAGGACTAACAAGGGTAGAGAGTATGGTTGTATTTGTAGGATGATATAGGATCTTATGGGTAATAGTTGTTGGAGAAGAAGTTGGTTTTGCAGTTCCAGCCATCCTATTTTTTTCAGATTTTAGCAATGGTGTGTATTGAATGGGGAACCAGTTGCAAATCTGGCAGTGTTGTTATAGGAGGTGGCCAGTTTGTTTAGGTTATTTTTGGATATGTTAGTGTAGATAGGTGAGGCATATAGAATAGTGGAAATTAGGTGTGTTTGAGTGATAGTAGTCCTGGCAGAGGGAGTAAGGAAGGTTTTTAGTCTATAAAGTGAACCAAGTTTTCTATTAAGTGATTTAATGGTTAAGTTTATGTGCAAGTGTAGGATGTGTTGCAGTAGGATGAACTGGGATCATAGATGGAGGTGTTTGGACCTGGGTTTAGTTGAATATCACCATGAAGTAGTAAATGCTACAGAGGAGTTTGAGAGTGTTTCAAGAGCTTACATAAAAAGGTGATAGATTTTCTAGTCTGGTGATACTTTATATGCTAAAGTCTATGAAATTGTGAAGGATGGTAGGCTGATGAGGATGTAATGTTACTGTGTGTTTGTTGGGCTAGATTAGCATATGGGGTAGTTTGTTTTAGGAGAGATGAAATATAGAGAGGGTTAGATATTCATAGGAAATAAGGAAACATGAAACTTAGAGGGGTAAGGATTAAGTAAAAGAGAAACTTGTTAGTGAGTCCTAGCCTCACTATAATGGCCATGGCTGGAGAGAATGATAGAGTCTGTGGGGGGGGGGGGTATAAGTAGATAGGGTGGAGTTCTTGAGCAATAGATTAGGTAGATGGTGTACACATGTGAAAAATGGAGGTAATAGGAAGGTGTTTAATGAGATAAGTAGGCTGATTGGTTGAGTGTAGGATGGGGGTGTGGCTTGAGAAGTATAAGGTTAGATGAACTAGGGGTGGGTGAGATTTGGGGGTAGGGTAGGGGAGCGGAATGAGCCCACATGGTGAATGAAGTGGGTTTGAGCAATTGAAAGACAAGCTCACAGAAACAATCAGAGAAACCTTCAGAATACTACTACACACTTAGTAGTTCCAGGTAAGAGGGGAGTGCTCATATAGGTAGTGAGTAACAGGGGATGGGGATTGCAGTAAGGAAATAAAGGTAAAAAGGTCCAGATAGTTTACAGATACAAATGTCAGATAACTAAAAAGGATTCAGAGCGGTCAGGTTTTATTTCATAAAAAATTAGGGTCAGGAGTATTCAGAAGCCTATTGAAGCTTAGGTAAGGGTGCCACCTAGTGGCGAGACAGAAGAAATTACAGTTCAGCTGTTTGGGTAAAGAAAAGAACAGAGGACACAGCTGGTAGATATGAGTCGAGGAGGGAGCAACAAGTCCTAAGGGAATAAATGGGGGGGGTAAGGCTGCTGGGTACTAGACTCAGGTGGGAGATTTAGAACAATATTGTTGATTTACCAGAAAATGGTTACTTTATTCTTCAGAGATAATAGCAATTTAACTATACAGCTTAGGTGCTAGGTCAAACATACTTTCACAGAATCCTTTAGATGGAGGGTAGTTTGAGTATAGGTCAGCAACTTCCTCAAGGATGTATTTGAGATGTTTAATGTTAGTTTTGGGGGTCCTTGAAAGGCAGGCAGGTCAGAAGTCTTACAGCAGGATAGAAGATTACAACCTGAGTTGTTTAGGGAGAAGAGAAAAAAGTAGTAGATTATCAGATGTCAGTAAATAATTGTAGCAGCTGGCATAAGCAGTTTTAGGCTGAGAGGCCAAATATATAATTTCTTTAAGAAAGACAGCCACCTTACACATGCACACCTTGTAAAAACCTTTAAAATCGCAGTGGAAATATAATTAGCATGAGACAGAACATAAGGTAGAAACTCAAATACTATAACAATTGCAAGCCAAGTGGGGTAAAATTCATAGCATAGTAGATTGTCAATACACATAAATATGGGTTATAAGCAAATAGGACTATATGACACACACTCCCCCCCCCTATAGTGCCTTTTTTAGGCAAGGTTAAAATGACAAATTCACCACCTTAACAGGTACAAGCAAGCAAAATCTGAGGGTAATGCTACTCAATGCTAGAAGTCTAAACCTCAAAATGCACTCACTCGAGGCACTCCTTAAAATGGAGAACATTGACATCTGTGCAGTGACAGAGACCTGGTTCAAAGCTCCAAAGTGTACCCCTGCATTACCAGGCTATAATTCATACCACATCTTTTGGCCACCAAACCCAGACCGAAACACTAAAGGTGGAAGTGTGTCCATATTCATTAAGGATATCCACACTTCCAAGCAAGTTGCTTAGCATAATGCGTCCGAGATTATCCAAGTTCAACTAACTCTGGGCAAAACCACAATCCAGATTGTAGCTTGCTACAGACGCCCCACCATGCCCCAGGATTCCCACTCCTCTTTTCTTGATACACTGGAAAATATTAAGGTACAACCCAACACTCTAATAATGAGTGATTTCAACTACCCTACCATTAACTGGGAAAAATACACATATACCAACTCTTTTGCTCAATGTTTTCTGAAAATCATCAATTCCAAAGCCTTGGATCAACTTATCCACACCCCCCACCAGGGGCAGCAATATCTTAGACCTGGTCATCACCAACATGGGTGACCGGTGTTCCAAACCAGAGGTCAGCTCCTCATTGGTTAGATCAGACCACAAACTAATCACCCTAGACATCCACATCCCGCTCCCACCCCCATTAGGAAAACTGTAAAAAATTTCTCCAAATCCAACTTCACGCTTTTTAAGACAGAAGTGGCAAACTTCACAATACCCATGCAGATGGACAATAGAGTTACAACTGCTGAATCCTACACAAATGCACTTTATAAGCAGTTACATGAGTGCATGGATTGTGCTATCCCTAACAGAATCAAGATGCTATCCTCTAAAAAAGGAAGCCAATCTGGTGGTCTTCTGCCATAAACAAACTCTACAACAGAAGAAAGAAACTGTTGAAAAAAAAATTAAAATCCCACAATTGGAGGAACTCCCTGGTCAGCCTCAGTAAGAAGCTGAGATCCCTCATAAAATCCTCTAAAGCTAGTTATGAAAACAAAATTGCCACTGATTCTAAAGACAACCACAAAGCATTCTATAGCTATGTCAGAAATCTCAATGGCAACACTCAGATCTGCTCTGAGTTACAGCACAATGACACTAAATATACAGAACCAACTGATATTGCCAACATCTTGGCAGATAGGTTCAGTGCTAACTTTACCCCCCTCACCCCTAAAGGGCCCATCTTTATACCGGAAAAATGCAAAGTTCCTGTAATCATGGCTGCACAGGTAAAAACCTCACTCTCCAAAGCCAAGAACACAGCATCCATGGGACTTGACAACATCCCAGGTTGCCTTCTACATGAACTACAGAACGAACTGGCACCCCACCCAAGTACCATGTTCAATCATAGCTTACCTCAGGCTTTGTGCCCATTGAATGGTGCACCGCGACAGTTATCCCAATCCACAAATGGGGGGGGGGCAAAAAAGACCCCAGGAATTACTGCCCCATTAGCCTGACGAGCCTCGTCTGCAAGGCCATGGAACGTATCATCATGGAACTCATAAACAAAGACATTGGAGATGTCCAAACTCTGGACCCCACACAGTTTGGGTTTGTAAAAGGCAGATCATGTCTCCTAAACCTGATAGACTTCTTTGAAGTAGTCACCAAAGCCATAGATGAGGGTAAGGTGGTTCACACAGCCTATCTAGAGCTCGCCAAGGCGTTCAACATCATTCCCCACTCTGGAATTATAGATAAACTCACTAAACTAGGTATAAATCCCTATATCACAAGATGGGTTGCTAACTGGTTTACTGACAGAACTCACACCCTGAAAGTAGCAGACTCCAAATCAGACTTCAGACAAGTGACAAGTGGAGTACCACAGGGTTCAGTCCTGAGTTCTCTCCTGTTTGGTATCTACTTCTCTGAAGTACATACCAACACAGAAGGTCTTTGGCTAACTAAATTTGCAGATGACTGCAAACTAGGAGCCATGATCGAAATTCCTAACGATGTGGACATCCTACAAAAGGGCCTCACTGAGATAGATGCCTGGTGTCAAAGACATGGTCTCAAGCTCAATGCCAAAAAGTGCATTATCATCCCCTTTGTTAAAAACTCTGTACCCATGAACTACCACATAGGCGGTAGTCTACTTAACACCGAAAGTTTGATAAGAGACCTTGGGACACAGGTAGACAGTAGTCTCTTCTTTGATAATCACATCGCCACAGTGGTCAGGAAATCCTTCTACGTGGCACACCTCATCACAAAAGGTTTCTCATCCAGAAAAAAAGAGGTCATTGTTCCCCTCTGCTCATCACTCATTAGACCCATTATAGAGTACAATGCCCCTTTGGGTATGTACCACACAAGACATCTACACCAACTGGAGAGACCACAAAAATACCTCACAAAGAGGATTACTGGCCTCAAACAGATGCCTTACGAAGACCTTCTCAAAAAACTCCAGCTTTACTCCGTCATATATCGCCTGCTCAGTGGCGATCTCTGCCTAACATACAAAGCTATGTCAAACCCAGAGCTGTTGGACATGCTCTACTTAAGGAAATTCCAATCCCTCCAAGCTACATGCTCTAGGGACCTAAACCTTGTCACCACAATAAACAGAACATGCTGGAGGGATAGATTCCTGTCCCAGAGACTTCCCATACTCTGGAACAGACTGCCTATCTTTGTCAAACAGAGCTCCTCATTAACACTCTTCAAGAAAAATTTTGATGATTGGATGGGTAATAGGAAATTCACCCTGAGGATCACTTCTGTGGTTCTGCTTAACAGTGGCACAGGAAAATAATTTTCTTGGGTGGTAAAAGCCAGGGTACCTCTCTGGCTAGGTTTGTATAGGCCCTAGGGCCAATAGCCTAGTACCTGCCTATGAACCTATGAATTTATCACTAGATCATACATATATATAAGTAGTATATATAAGTAGCACTAGATCATACATATATAAGTAGCAACCCACATGGGCCACGTAGTAACAAGAACTGTAGTTTAGTGACTATAAAACCATTTCAGGAATGCTTTCACTTTAGTTTGTGGATTTGAGATAAAACACATTAGCCCATGATAATGCGTACATACAACATAATTGAACTAATGCATACAACATTTCATCAGCCCAAGTCAGGGAGTTCAGTAAGCACAAGTGAAACCGATACAGCCAACACTTCAAATAAAATAGCACTAGAGAGCCAGTATATTAGTTTAGAAGAAATGGGCAAAAACAGCTTTTAAGGCGCGCTTCAATGCTCTTTTAGATTAAGGTGAAATAGCTAGGAAAAAACAAACTAGAAAGACTAGCGAGAATAATGTATAGCAGTTCTAGCAGCCCTAACGTGTAGCAATTTGAACTTCCAACAATGTGCCTCACACAGTGAGACTTGGCAGTATCGCTGCTCGTGTTTGGTTCCATTGGTATATCAGAGCTATATGTGGCAATCAGATTACAAATAATGGCCCAGAAATAGGCACATAGGTATATCGGCAATGCACAGCTGTTTCTACAGCAAGAATAGTGCTCTAAGTAGTCCTGAGTACTTGAGGAAGGTGCGTGGGGTATTTACCACCACATGTAGGGCCCCAGCAGAGAAACTGTGTTTCTAGGGAAGTTCCTTTGTGCTTAATGCAAAGGTAAGGCAGGAGAAACAAGCCGGCAAGCAAACACCGTGCCTGATCCTGTAGATATGCTGTTCTGATGATAGAACAACTCTAAAAGAAGTAGATTCATAAGCCTAACTCCGTTTCAACCCTTTGGTTGTAAATACAGGCAGAAAGGGAATTCTGATGCTAAAATGCACAGATATTGCGACTATAGTCACTTTAAGGGAGAAGTATGTAAGCTGCAGGTGGATAACAATTAGCGCTTAAAAAAAAGATATTAACACCTAGTGATTGTATGGGTAAAATTCACTTTAATGGGGAGTATGTAGCCTGTGGGCAGGAAACAAATTTGCGCTTGTGAGTAGGGATAACTAGCGCCTTGTTATTGTATGGGTTATTAGACCTAAAAGCTAGCAGAGGCAACATTTATCACATGAACAACATAAAACGCTGGAGCAGGAATGACAAAGTAGTAGCGCTCTAAGCAGTTATTAGCCCAGACACTGAAATTGCTCATTTAAACCTGAGCGACCTAAGAGGGACCATAGATAAATAAATACAATGTTAGTACTAGCTAAGGAACCGTGAGGGGCAGGGACAGGTAAAAAAAACAGTTTTCAAAAGCAATTTCCATACAAAAAACACAAAACTTCATGAATTAGGAACACAGTAACAGTCATCAATTACATAGAGATACAATAACTTACTGTAAGAAGTAGACCCACTCGGCCGGGGTACACAGCAGCCAGGAGGATAGGTAGTTAATAAAGAATGGTGCCACGCTGGACAACCCTCCTGTAATGCCTTTAAGTTAGGATATGAGGTAGATAGGAGGGGAAAAATAGGGCAGGTGAGTGTTGGGAAATTAGGGTATGGCTAGCCCCTAGTAGGCGTGCTAGTTTGGGAAGGAGTTCATAGAATGAAGCAAAGGGGAACAAATAGTGAAAGGGAGGGAAAAACAGGAAATATAGCAAAAGGCACAGAAAAGATTAGAGCTGGGGGGAGAGGAGCAGGGAATAAAGGAATATGATAAGGACAGGTGGGCTTTAGGGAAACAGGACAAAAATAGAGGTTCCAGTGGACAGCAGAGGAAGCAATTGAAAGACAAACTCACAGAAAAAATGAGAGAAACCTTCAGAATACTGTTTTATTTGTATTTTATTTTATTTTATTTTACATTTGTTGACCGGGCTGGTCCAACTGGATTCATGTCCATTTTCAGCAGAGGCCCGGGGAGAAAAGCTCCAAGTGAGGTACAATAAACATTGAGCATTATTCATAAAAAAACATTTAACAGTAAATAAGCAAAATAAGAACAACAAAGGGAAAGAAAACAAAATTGCATTTAGTAGTAAGTTTTTGAGAAGATTAGAAGCAAGATAAGTTAGAATCTAGGAGCAGAGTGGTAGCTAGTCAGGGTTAGAGCAGGGGCAGAGCCAGTGAGTTAGGAGGTGAGTTTTGAGCTGGGATTTGAAGCTGGGAAGAGTGGAGAGAGCAGTGAGGTTGGAAGGGAGGGAGTTTCAGGCTTTTCCAACTGTGTTGGAGAACAAGGACTCGCCTGCTAAGTTGTTGGATTTACAGGTAGATATTAGAAGTTTGTTAGAGGAGCGCAGACTTTTTAGATTACAATAAGGGCTAATGAGATTCATGAGTATAGGGGTGTTAGTAGGTTTGTAGAAGATTTTATGGGCTAGAGAGAGCTGGTGAAATAAGATGAGATTCTGCAGTTCTAGCCATCCCAGTTTTTTTAAGTTTTGGCAGTGGTGGGTTCTAAAGGTAGAGCCAGTGGCAAATCTGGCTATACTATTGTAGGCAACAGTTAGCTTGGAGAGGTTAGTTTTGGACAGATTTGTATAGATGGAGGAGGAGTATAGTAGGGTAGAAATCAAATGGGTATGTGCTATGGAATTTCTGGCAAGTGGTGTAAGAAATGGTTTAATTTTAAAACAAGGAGCCAAGTTTCCTGTTGACTAGTTTTATTGTGTTGTGAATGTGTGAGTCAAAGGATAGGTTGTTGTCTATTACTACTCTGAGCAGCTTGGTGGAAGGGTCAGGAGATATGTAAGTGCCATTATTAGAGATGAAAGAGAAATTGAGTGGAGAAGATTGTTGGGAGGGTGTGAAAAGTAGTAATTTGGTTTTCTTGGGGTTTAAGATTAGGCATCTATTTAAGAACCATTTTTCAACATTTTGGAAAGTTTGTTGGGTAATAAAGTACAGTTCAGAGGGGGATGTAGCAGAACAAATCAGGGTAGAATCATCAGCATATTGTATACAGGTGGCAAAGGATAGACTGGTATGTAGGTCATTGATGAAGATTGAGAACAGAAGGGGGCCCAGTATTGATCTTTGGGGGACTCCAAGGATAATAGGTAGCAGATTGGATAAGCTGTTTTCCCAGCGCACTGCTTGTTGTTTGTTAAGAAGATATGATTTGAACCAATTTATTGCACCAGAGTCAAGAGCAAAAGTTTTAAGTAAGTTTAATAGTATCTGGTGGTTGACCATATCAAAAACTTTGGATAGATCAATAAAGAGAGCAGAGATTAGTATGCTATTGTTCCAGTTTCTGTTGATACAGTGAGTAAAAGAGAGAAGAACTGAGGTGGTGCTGTGGGAAGGCCTAAAGCCATGTTGACAGTCAGCTAGTAGGTTGTGGTTTAGTAGGTGTTTAAGAAGTTGTTTTTTGATGCATTTCTCCATGATTTTAGCTAAGGGGGAGAGTAAGGCTATGGGACGTAGTTTGAGAGTTCTGTAGAGATCCCTCCTTTATGCAGGGGAATGATATGGGAAATTTTCCAAAGTGAAGGGATGCAGCCTTCAACAATGGTTCTGTTAATCAGGATGGAAATGGGATAGGCTAATGGGTTGGCTGCAGTTTTTAGATACTGAGCTGGTAAGAGGTCAGCAGAAGGAGAGGAGATTTTAAGTTTGAGGAGGAGAGCCTGAATAAGTGAAGTGGGTACAAGTTGCAGTTGAAAGGTGGGAATGGAAGAGTTAGTAGAGGGGGACTCAGGGGAGATATTAGGGGCTAGTTGGTTAGCTAGAGACTGGACAGTTTCAGTGAAGAAGGTATTGAAGTCATCAGCAGGTTTTGGGTTGTTTTTGGAAGAGCCTTGGGGGTGTGGGGTGTCATTGTGGCCAGGTTTTAGGAGGGAGTTTATGCCTGCCCAGAACTTTTGCGGATTATGTTGGTTGGTTTGCTGTAAATGGTACTAATAGTTTCTTTTATCCAGTAGTACAGCTTTTTTAGTGGAGTTTCTTATTTGCCTAAAGTTAAGTTGGTCAGAAGGATCTTTAGAGCTATGAAATTTTCTCCAGTGTTTATTTTTCAGGAGAATTTTATCCCTTGTTTCTTTTGAGAGCCACGGGGCAGGTTTTACTTTGATTCTAATCGATCTTAAGGGAGCGTGAGAGTCTAGTATAGAAAGGAACCTAGAATTGAAGTATGATACAGCTTCATCCAGTGGTAGTTGTTTAAGAGGAGACCATTTGCATGCATTTAGTTCTGTACGGAAGCTTTCAGGGTTAAAGTTTTTATTTTATCTGACCATTTTGTATTTGGTTAGGTAAGTGGAGGTAGTTTTATGTCTGATTAGAAAGGTCAGGGTGTGGTCGCTTAAATCATCGGGTAGTGCCCCTACTGTATATGTTTGGGAGTGATTATTTATTAGAATCCAGTCCAATATGCTTTCTTTGCTGTTGGTTTTGTTAGTTCTTGTTGGGGTTTGAATGGTTTGGGAAAAGCTGTGAAGATTTAGGAGGGTGGAAGGGTCTGCAGAGTTACAGGTTTTCCAGTCTATATTGACATCACCTAGCACTATGGTTTCTTGTGGGAATTGGGTTGAGAGCCAGCTAAGGATCTCTTCTAGGGTACTAGTATTTTTTTCAGGGGGAATATAGGTGCAGACTATATTTATGGCTTTGTGTGTATTAAGTTGCAGCTTTGAGATAAGGATTTCGGCATTACCTATAGATGGCGGGTGGTCATGTTTGACAGTAATTTGCATGCCTGTTTTGTAGAGAATAGCTATCCCTCCACCCTTTTTAGCTATCCAGTCTTGTCTGAGGATGTTGTAGCCAGGGGGAGTAATTTCAATGTCTAGGGTAGTAGGTTTGAGCCAGGTTTCTGATAGGCAAAGGATGTCAAAAGCATGTACGTCTAGTAGTGCATGGAGGTGAGCAATTTTATTCTTAATGCTGCGGATGTTAAGGTGAGCTATGGAGATAGAGTTAGGGGGTTTAGAGGGTAGGTCAAAGCTAGAGGGAGAGAAGCAAGAGGGTTTTTGAGTAGTATAATTGTTAGGACCAGGATTTGGATGGATATCACCTGCTAAAAGGGAGAGGAGAAACATTTTTATTAGATCTGAGGGTTTGGTGAAAAATTGTGATAATTTTTTGTTAGCCTGATTGTAGTTTGAGATGTGGAATTTTCTGTGAAACTTTGCATGTAGGTAGGATGGAGCAGAGATTATGTTAGAGAAATGTGAGAAAGTTTTTTGGATAGGTGGGTTCAAGTGCAGATTGAGGGAGTGTGGATATTTTAGGCTAAGATGCTAGTATGAGGGTAAAAGGTAGGGCAAGAATAGGAGAGGGAAAACAGAGAAAAGGAGTGTATGTTTAAAACATGAAGAGGTAAGTAGAGGAGGCATAGTGTTAAGGAGGATTCAGCAGGAGATGAAGGGAAGTAGAAATGGAAATGAAAAATAAGAGAGAGGGAGAGGTGCTGTGTGTTGAATTAGTACAAGTGGGTAGGTTTTGGTTTTACAAATAAGGGGAGGGGTAAAGTTTGATTGGATTGGAAGTGAGGACAAGAAAGGGGGAGGGGTAAAGTGTGATTGGAGAGGAAAGGTGGCGGGAGTGGTTGAGGAAGTGTAAATCTAGGAGTAGTGGGGGTGGGTGAGCATTGGGGGTAGGGTAGGGGAGCGGAGCGGGTAGATACAAGATACTACTTACTTGTATCTTACTTACTTACTACTACTTAAATACTACTACACACTTAGTAGTTCCAGGTAAGAGGGGAGTGCTCATATAGGTAGTGAGTAACAGGAAATGGAGACTGCAGTAAGGAAATAAAGGTAAAAAAGGTCCATATAGTTTACAGATACAAATGTCAGATAACTAAAAGGGATTCAGAGCGGTCAGGTTTTATTTCATAAAAAATTAGGGTCAGGAGTATTCAGAAGCCTATTGAAGCTTAAATAAGGGTACCACCTAGTGGCGAGATAGAAGAAATTACAGTTCAGCTGTTCAGGTAAAGCAGAGAACAGAAGACACAGCTGGTAGATATGAGTCGAGGAGGGAGCAACAAGTCCTAAGGGAATAGAATGGGGGGTATGGCTGCTGGGTACTAGACTCAGGTGGGAGATTTAGAACAAAATTGTTGATTTACCAGAAAATGGTTACTTTATTCTTCAGAGATATTAGCAATTTTACTATACAGCTTAAGTGCTAGGTCAAACATACTTTCACAGAATCCTTTAGATGGAGGGTAGTTAGGTCAGCAACTTCCTCAAGGATCTATTTGAGATGTTTGACGTTAGTTTTGGGGGTCCTTGAAAGGCAGGCAGGTCAGACAGGTCAGAAGTCTTACAGCAGGATAGGAGGTTACAAGCTGAGTTGTTTAGGGAGAAGAGAAAAAAGTAGTAGATTAACATTGGTCAGTAAATAATTGTAGCAGCTGGCATAAACAGTTTTAGGCTGAGAGGCCAAAAATATAATTTCTTTAAGAAAGACAGCCACCTTACACATGCACACCTAGTAAAAACCTTTAAAATCGCAGTGGAAATATAATCAGCATGAGACAGAACATAATGTAGAAACTAAAATACTATAACAATTGCAAGCCAAGTGGGGTAAAATTCATAGCATAGTAGATTGTCAGTACACATAAATATGGGTTATAAGCAAATAGGACTATATGACAAGTAACTTATCACTAGATTATACATATATAAGTAGCACTAGATCATACATATATAAGTAGCATATATAAGTAGCACTAGTTCATACATATATAAGTAGCAACCCGCATGGGCCACGTAGTAACAAGAACTGTAGGTTAGCGACTATAAAACCATTTCAGGAATGCTTTCACTTTAGTTTGTGGATTTGAGATAAAACACAATAGCCCATGATAATGCATGCATACATACAACAAAACTGAACTAATGCATACAACATTTCATCAGCCAAAGTCAGGGAGTTTAGTAAGCACAAGTGAAACCAATACAGCCAACACTTCAAATAAAATAGCAGTAGAGAGCCAGTATATTAGTTTAGAAGAAATGGGCAAAAACAGCTTTTAAGGTGAGCTTCAACGCTCTTTTAGATTAAGGTGAAATAGCTAGGGAAAAACAAACTAGAAAGACTAGCGAGAATAATGTATAGCAGTTCTAGCAGCCCTAACGTGTAGCAATTTGAACTTCCACCAATGTGCCTCACACAGTGAGACTTGGCAGTATCGCTCCTCGTGTTTGGTTCCATTGGTATATCAGAGCTATATGTGGCAATCAGATTACAAATAATGGCCCAGAAATAGGTACATAGGTATATCGGCAATGCACAGCTGTTTTTACAGCAAGAATAGCGCTCTAAGTAGTACCGAGTACTTGAGGAAGGTGTGTGGTGTATTTACCACCTCGTGTAGGGCCCCAGCAGAGAAACTGTGTTTCTAGGGAAGTTCCTTTGTGCTTAATGCAAAGGTAAGGCAGGAGAAACAAGCCGGCAAGCAAACACCGTGCCTGATCCTGTAGATATGCTGTTCTGATGATAGAACAACTCTAAAAGAAGTAGACTCATAAGTCTAATTCTATTTCAATCCTTTGGTTGTAAATACAGGTAAAGAGGGAATTCTGATACTAAAATACACAGATATTGCGACTATAGTCATTTTAAGGAAGAAGTATGTAGCCTGCAGTTGGATAACAATTACTGCTTAAAAAAAGATACTAACACCTAGTGATGGTTTGGGTAAAATTCACTTTAGAGGGGAGTATGTAGCCTGCAGGCGGATACAAATAGTGCTTGTAAAAAGATAAGCTCCCATTAATTGTAAGGGTTATAGTCGCTTTAAAGAAGAGAATGTAGCCTGTGAGCAGGAAACAAATTAGCGCTTGTGAATAAAGATAACTAGCGCCTTGTTATTGTATGGGTTATTAGACCTATAAGCTAGTAGAGGCAACATTTAGCACAGGAACAACATAAAACGCTGGAGCAGGAATGACGAAGTAGCAGCGCTCTAAGCAGTTATTAGTCCAGAAACTGAAATTGCTCATTTAAACCTGAGCGACCTAAGAGGGACTCATAGGTAAATAAATACAATGTTAGTACTTGCTATGGACCCGTGAGGGGCAGGGACAGGTAAAAAGAACACAGTTTTCAGAAGCAATTTCCATACAAAAAACCCAAAACCTCTTGAATTAGCAACACATTAACAGTCATCAATTACATAGAGATACAATAACTTACAGTAAGAAGAAGCAGATACACTGGGCCGGGGTACACAGCAGCCAAGAGGAGAGGTAGTTAATAGAATGGCACCACGCTGGACAACCCCCCCCCCTCCCTTTATGCCATTAAGTCAGGATATGAGGTAGATAGGAGGGGAAAAATAGGGCAGGTGAGTGTTGAGAAATTAAGGTATGGCTAGCCCCAAGTGGGTGTGCTAGTTTGAGAATGAGTGCATAGAATGAAGCAAAGGGGTACAAACAGGGAAAGGGAAGGAAAAACAGGAAATATAGCAAAAGGCACAGAAAAGTTTAGAGCTGGGGGGAGCAGGGAATAAAGGAATAGGGCAAGGAGAGGTCGGCTCCAGGGAAACAGGACAAAAATAGAGGTTCCAGTGGACAGCAGAGGAAGCTATTGAAAGACAAGCTCACTGAATCAGAGAAACCTTCAGAATACTACTACACACTTAGTTGTTCCAGGTAAGAGGGGAGTGCTCATATAGGTAGTGAGTAACAGGGAATGGGGACTGCAGTAAGGAAATAAAGGTAAAAAAAAGGTCCAGATAGTTTACAGATACAAATGTCACATAACTAAAAGGGATTTAGATAGGTCAGGTTTTATTTCATAAAAAATTAGGGTCAGGAGTATTCAGAAGCCTATTGAAGCTTAGGTAAGGGTGCCACCTAGTGGCAAGATGGAAGAAATTACAGTTCAGCTGTTCTGGTAAAGCAGAGAACAGAAGACACAGCTGGTAGATATGAGTGGAGGAGGGAGCAACAAGTCCTAAGGGAATAAATGGGGGGTATGGCTGCTGGGTACTAGACTCAGGTGGGAGATTTAGAACAAAATTGTTGGAGGAGGGAGCAACAAGTCCTAAGGGAATAAATGGGGGGTATGGCTGCTGGGTACTAGACTCAGGTGGGAGATTTAGAACAAAATTGTTGATTTACCAGAAAATGGTTACTTTATTCTTCAGAGATAATAGCAATTTAACTATACAGCTTAAGTGCTAGGTCAAACATACTTTCACAGAATCCTTTAGATGGAGGGTAGTTTGAGTATAGGTCAGCAACTTCCTCAAGGATGTATTTGAGATGTTTGACGTTAGTTTTGCGGATCCTTGAGAGGCAGACAGGTCAGAAGTCTTACAGCAGGATAGGAGGTTACAAGTGTAAGAAGAAGCAGACCCACTGGGCCATGGTACACAGCAGCCAGGAGGAGAGGTGGGTAATAAAATTAAAATCCTCTTGGTGTAGCTGCTTGTCTCTTTGGATGGAGCACTCGTACCTGAGCTTCTCCTTTTAATTCTTTCCCTGGATCCCCACCAAGCCAAGTTCCATCTATTGGCCTGCATTGTTCTTTAACAGAACCAGGCAACCGTGGAATGAGTGTTATTTTCAAAATATACAAAAAGTATGTTTTATCCTCCAGACAAAATTAATTGCTAGCCCTTGTTTAATTTCTATTTTTAAGTAAAGCACTCCATCACAGATGTTAGTTTGCCCCTCCCCATACTGTACATTCTTATAGCAGTCTCCCTTTGCAAGCTGTTTCAGCTGTTCGAAACCCCTGCTGTTTTTCTAGTATTACTAAACCCTTTCTCCTATAACTTGTGGTCTTTCTAAATCCCACATACTCCTGGTTACAAGTGTTTATTTCAAAAGAAAGGTATGCAAAACAAGTAAGTCCAAAGTACCTACTGATTTTCTTATTGTTTCAGAACATTAGCTGCCCCCCCCCCCCATTCTGCACTTCTAACTGCAATCTGTCTTTAGATGCTGTACTGTTTGTATGCTCTGTTGTTTCTCTACTTCTGCTAAACCTTTTCTCTTATAAATTCTTGTCTTCCTAATTTCCACAACTCCTTGGTAAAATTGCCTTATTTTATTTCAATAAGACAGGTATGAAAAACAAGCAAGTCAGAGTAACTACTGCCTTTTCTTATTTCTGTAGACTTGCATATCTGTGAAATCAGGGCCAGCCCTTTTCATCATACTATTGCTATCCACCACTTTTCTGGTCTATTCTGATCCTCCCTTCCCCACAAGAACAATTGCAGCCTAATCAGGGCCAGTCCTTTTAATTATAATCTATAAACCTACTGATAGTCTTCCTTCATCTGTTGCCTACTACACTCCCCTCCCTTCCCCCAATTCCCACACACCCCCAGTGGTCCTATACCTTTATTACAAACAGTAACCCCTCCCACTCTTCAACCTATAAAATCACCATACCTATACTTCCTCCTACAACTTCTCACTACTATCCCTCCTACTCAGCTAATATGTACAAGCACACCGTACCTATACTCACTGCATGCACACTCCTTGCATACATCACATTTTACCAAACCTCCACCATTCCTGCACTCAACCACTACCATTGTACCACCACACACACCATCACTTATATCCCACATCTACTCTACTACTCTCTCATCTGGTCAACAACCTTCCCAATGCACCCTCTATGTGGACTACAGACCACAATACCTAAACTAAAAACAACCCCTCAACCTAACATAACCCTACCACCATACCTATTGCACACAGAACACAATCAAAAAACTTCCCTTATAAGCAAGCATATACAGAAATTGATAAAACTAATAATCTCATCCATATCCAACCTAGCACTCAGTGGAGACATCCATCCAAATCCTGGTCCCTCTATCTCCAGCCCCTCCTCTCATAATCAGACTACAAACCACATATCCCAAATCACAGCCAATAGAACGCCAACCGACCTCCTTCTGATAAGCCTAAATATTAGAAGTATATGCAACAAGGTGCATGAATTCCATGCCACCATAGACTTCTACTCCCCTGATGTAGTCATCCTTACAGAAACATGGTTAAAACCACACATTACTAATGAGCATCCTCCCTGCTGGTTACAATATACCAAGAGTAGACCAACTAAACAAAAACGAAGGTGGTATAGCTATAATATTTGAGCAGCATCTAGACATCCAGATCTTAAAGTTAGCAGCTCCCCAAATAGATAAAGGAAGAAATAATATATGCCAACCTTAAAATAAACCAAAATAAAACCTTAAACATAATAGGTTGCTACTTCCCACCTGGCCACAACATCCCTCTACTTGAAAACGTCCTCAGCTGGACTACCCACCACCTACCCCAAGAAACTTTAATTCTAGGAGACTTCAACACTGACTGGCAATCCTGCTGTAGCAACCACCCAACCCATCATGTAAATCTTCATGGCTTCACCCAACTAGTCCAGTCACCTACTAGGATAAATAAACACACTACCCTTGATTGGATACTAGTCAATAAGAGCCCCCAGTCATAAATAGCAGGCTGCTTATCTGACAGCCTCAGTGATCACTCCCCAACCTTCTTACTAAGAAAACACCTTTATAAAGCAAAACCCATCATCTACCATCAAATACGCAAAAAAACTAACTTCAACCCTCTCTCATTCAGCTCATCCCTAAAAGACTGTAACTGGCAACCTCTAAAATACCATCACAAAAAGGAGACCCTGCAAGTAGGACCCAAGTGCAAGGCAAAAAAGCTATCAAAGGCAAAAACATGCCAGCACAAAACTCAGTATATTTCAGCAACCAACCAAAAACAACACTTAGGTTAGAAACATAAGTGTTTATTCATGTTGAACAGTCCACGAACAGTCCATGGACTGTTCAACATGAATAAACACTTATGTTTCTAACCTAAGTGTTGTTTTTGGTTGGTTGCTGAAATATACTGAGTTTTGTGCTGCCATGTTTTTGTCTTTGAAACCTCTAAAATACCTCAAACTAGATGACGCAGTTGACTACTTTAATAAAACATTCCTAAGCATCCTTAATTACCACGCCCCCATAAGACGTTCCTGAACTAGAGCCCAACAATCCCCATGGCTACAAAAAAACACGACGTCTGAAATGAAAAACAGGGATAAAGCATGGGGCAACTGGCGCAAAACCAAAACCCCCTCTACTAGGCAAAAATTCCTAGAACTACGCAATAGAACCAAAATGCTTATAAAACAGGACAAAATCCAATACTACCAGTCTGCCCTTACCTCCTCCCAACATAAACCTAAAGAATTCTGGTCCTCAATAAACTCCATCCTCCATCCAGGTAAAGTAAGTACACTGACTCCTAACTTAACTCACGCCTCCGAAAATATTGCTACCTCTTTCAACAATCACTTCACTCAAACCGTACTATCACTAGCTAGACAACACAACCCCCCCATAAATCCATACCATCAACTAGAACTAACAATCTCCCCACTAGCTTCTCTTTCTCTCATGTTCCTACCTCCAAAATAAAACAACTACTAACTAAACTTAAAACCACCAGATTAGCAGCAGACAACCTCCCAGGTGAATACATTCAACTTGCAGCTGACGCTCTAGCCTACCCCGCATCACTTTTGATTAACAGATCTCTGTCAGAAAGTTATGTTCCCACACTATGGAAAGTCTCACACATAATTCCCCTACACAAAGGAGGCCCCTCCACAGATCTAACCAATTACCGCCCCATAGCTATTCTCTCACAACTCTCTAAAATACTAAAGAGATGCATTCATTCTCAAGTGTCAGATCACCTCCTTGCTAACAACCTCCTCTCCAACACACAGCACGGTGTCCGACCTAACCATAGCACCACCACCGCCTTACTCTCTTTCTCTAACACTATCCTACAAAATAAAAATGCAGGTTATCTCTCCTCAGCTACCTTCCTAGCCTCTCTAAAGCTTTCAACATGGTCCCGCACAAACAACTCATCTCTCTTCTCAATAACCTATCCTTCTCTCAACCAGTCATCAGCTGGTTTCAGGGTTACCTATCTGACCGCCAACAAGCAGTTGTTTGGCAGGACAACCTATCCCCCCAACTACCAGTCTCCATAGGAGTTCCCCAAGGGTCCATCCTGGGACCCCTACTCTTCTCTGTTTTCACCAATAATCTACCCTCAGCCACAACACATGGCACACTCATACAATACGCAGATGACTCAACCATCATCTGCACAGCCCACTCCCTACCAGAACTGCAAAAAGTCACACAGGAAGCATTTTCTTCTATTAAAACTTGGTTATCTGATGCCAAACTAATACTCAACCCAAACAAAACAAAATTACTAATCTTCCAACCCACCAAACCTATCCTAGACAGCTCTCACTTTAACATCACAGCAAAAGACAACACCACCATCCAGCCTACAGAACACACCAAATTACTAGGAGTAGAAATAGACAATAAACTGAACTTTGACATTCACATTTCCATGACCATTAAAAAAGTGCACAAAAACTAGGAGCATTATATAGAAATCAGCAACTACTTACTACAGCAAATAAAATTTCAGTTGCAAATTCTCATCTTATCTCTACCCTACTCTATGCATCTCCAATATATACTAACCTTAGACAATGCGATCTAAATAAGCTCGAAACCTGCTACAGCAAAATCGCCAAATTTGCCACAGGGGATTCCTACCATACTCACCACTGTCTCTCACTAGCAGAACTGGGCTGGCTAGAGCTCCCCCACCTCCTTCAGTGGTACCAACTCACACTTGCCCACAGACTAATAAACCAACCACTAAAAGTCCCATCCCTCCAGAATGTACTCCAACCCTACATAACCACTAGACCACTAAGATCCAGCCACAAAAACCTCCTACAGGTCACAAGAGCCATTAACTCTGCTGGAGAAGCATTATTCTCCTGCACTATAGCCAAACTCTGGAACTCCCTCCCATCCTCAATTACCTCTGTAACTTCTTGCACCCACTTTAAGTTCTTACTAAAATCACACTTCAAAACTTGCCAGATATGCCCTTGCAACCCCCCAATTTAATACCATTCACTCCCCCCACCCACTACCTCTCTCAGCCCCCCTATCAACAACCTGCTGTTAGCAAGCTTGGCTACTCATGGTCCCAGCTACCTACCACATAATACTAACTTCTTATATCAACAACTGCTAATGGCTGTTATGTACCTCAAAAACAGTTTGTATCAATTGTTCACTGATGAATCTCAACTACATTTTAACCATGTTTAGTATACGTCACCATATTTTAAAAGTGTACTATGCTCTACAGCTGTTTTACATCTGTTTTCTTCTTGTCTTGCATCCTTAACTAGACTAATGTCTATATTTAAATGATATGTTTTTTTTTAACTGTATAATGCAAATAATACTTAATGTGGAGCTTTTCTCCCCGGGCCTCCACTGAAAACGGACCTGTGTCCAGTCGGACTCTCCCAGTCAACAAATGTAAATAAAATAAAATAAATAAATAATAATAATAAAGCAATGATATCATTCTACAAGCTATCCTAGCAGTAATATCTGAGATAGAATACAGAATGCTGTATCTAACTCAGAGACTGCTGAAATGAATATCTCAGATGTCTCTGACCTGACAACAACTAGAAGATCCATTTACCACATCTGCTTTGCTCTTAAGTAAGTTAACTAGGGTATAGTAAAATTCTTTAAGATATAGTCAGTAATATAGTGAAGTTTAGTTTAGATATTTCTTTATTTATTTCAGACTGTCCTGCAATGTTGTTTTAAATATTTCCTGTAGTTTTGAACTCTGATGTCACTGTGAATATATACTGCATAGTTTCTTATTCTTTTATTATTTATTATTAGATATATTTAAACCTTTTATTGTGGCTGATCTGTGTAGAGATATTTAAGTTCTGAGAGTACGTGTATATTTATTTGGTGACACTCTGTAAGCCACTCTTAATAGCATTGCTCTTGGTCAAAGTACCATTTGTACTTATAGTAAAATTATACAGTAAGACTGGACACCCTAAGGGCTTTAATTTAGCTGATAAGGAGTTGGCTGGTGGCATCTGGGCAAAAGGGGACATAGCTAGTAAACCTGCGCCAGCCTTTACCAGGTGTGTGTGTGTGTGTGTGTGTGTGTGTGTGTGTGTGTGTGTGTGTGTGTGTGTGAATCAAACCTCAAAGAGTGTGTGCGTCAGCTACTTAGGCAGAGATACGAAGCAGTGGTTGCACAGAGAGGGCGCTGGAGGTCTTGGCTTGGCCACTCAGCTGAGATTTCAACTCTGTAGCTGTGACAGTGGGGAGTCTTATTGGGGATCTGGAGAAAGAGGGAGAAACCAGCTCCGGACTGACTGTGGTCTCTGTGTGCTCTTAATGGAAATTTCACTTGATACTGAGAGCTGCATTTGGAAATACTGTGCATGTACTTGTCATCCTCTCAGTGTACGTCCCCATTGGTGCCAGTGGTGAGGATTGTGGCTGCTTTGTTACTGGTTCAGTGGTGGGTCATCACAGGTATCATTTGGCTTTACTTGCAGGAGAAGTCTGTTCCAAAAGAAGGGCAAACATCAGGTAATAAATGTGTCCCTCTGACACATTTTGTTTATATACTGGTAAACATTTAGGTTCTTAATTTCACATTAGTTGAGCTATTAGTCTTCTGAAGATACAAGATATCTAGGAAATTAGGATCTCTTCTGGCATAGAATCTCACAGAATCCTGCAAGATACTGACTACAAGGATAACGCTTCAAGTGTGTCCTAGTAGCTCAGAGACTGTAGGCTAATGATCTTTATGGTTAAGAACCTCTAGAACCTTGCAGATTGTTTAATGTGCCTACTCAGATAATGCCCCAAAGGGTCATTGCACTGAAAAATTGATTTAATTTGGGCTGCATACAGGAGAATGATAACGTTTTTTGAACTGGATAATATGTGGTGAGATCTTGCTACTGTTAAATAAAATGACTTTCTGACTTCTGTTGCTAAATGATGGTCAAAATGAGAGAGACTTATCAACCCAGGTCCCAATGTGCCTGACTATCTTCTCATTTTGGAGGGGAGTATTGGCTAGACTGTGTGTTGCAAGAAAGTCTTGTTTTTGAAATGTAAGAATAACATATTTTGTGACACAATGTTAGCTTGTTTTTATCTACTACTGTTTTTGTGTGTTATTTTCTGATGGACTGACTGGGTATCAGGAAGGATTTATAGGTTCATAGGTTCATACTAGGCTATCTGCCCTAAGGCATTTATAAGCCTAGCCAGAGTGTATGTGGCTTACACCACCCCTTAGGATGAGAATACTACGCCCTTTTAGGGTTTAGTTTACTATGCCTCTGTCTAGTAGTGACACAGAGATGACCCCCGGGGTAAACCTACGATCTCCCATCTATTCGTCGAGATTTCTCTTGAACAGAGTCAGTGGGGGGCTCTGCCTAACATGGACTGCGATTCTGTTCCAGAGTGTAGGGAGCCTCTGGGTTATGAATCTGTCCCTCCAGCACGTCCTATTTATTTCTGTGTTGAGGTTTAAGTCACTTGTTCTCGTGGCTCTGATGGATTTGGATTTTCTGAGGTGGAGCATGTCCATTAATTTAGGATTGGACATGGCCTTGTACGTTAGGCACAGATCACCTCTGAGTAGGCGGTATGCGACTGAATAGAGCTGGAGTTTTTTCAGTCGGGCAGCATATGACATATGTTTAAGACCCTTTATCCTCTTGGTGAGGAACTTTTGGGGTCTTTCCAACTGCTGCAGGTGTCGGGTGAGATACATCCCAAACGGGGCATTGTACTCAATCATTGGCCTGATAAGAGAAGAGTACAGGGGCACAATGACCTCTCTTGATCTAGATGTGAAACCCTTCATGATAAGGTGGGCAATATAGAAGGTCTTCCTAACCACTTTGGCAATGTGAGTGTCAAATGAGAGGTTACTGTCAACCTGGGTCCCTAGGTCCCTGATTACCTCTTCTGTACTTAATGGATTACCGCCTATGTGGTAATTTGTCGGTGCCTTGTTTTTCCCAAAGGGTATGACTATACATTTTTTGGCGTTCAGCTTAAGGCCATGGCTCTGGCACCAATTATCCGTTTCTATGAGGCCTCTCTGAAGGATGTTTGTTTTTTGACAGTAACTTCCAGTTTGCAGTCATCTGCAAACTTAAGTAACCAAAGATTCTGAATCATGATCTAGACATTGGAGAAGTAGATGCAGAAAAGGCTGGGGGTTTCACTGATCCCTGATGTAGACCACTAATCACAATCCAAAGAAGCACTGACCACTTTAGTCACATGGTTCTATACTGCAACCATTTGGCTGTCTCACCATGTAAAGATTTGTATTTAGCATGTTTAGTGTATTTATATGTTGTGGGTGGCCACGGTGGTGCAGCGGTTAGTGTAGGCGCCTCACAGCAAGAGGTTCTCCAGTTCAATTCTCAGCTGGGGTGCCTTCTGTGTAGAGTCTGCATGTCCTCCCTGTGGTCCGCGTGGGTTTCCTCTGGGTGGCCTGGTTTCCTCCCACATCCCAAAGACATGCTGTAGGTGGATTGGACACTAAATTGGCCCTAGGATGCATGTGTGCATGTGTGTGCCTTCTGTTGAAGGTTGGGTGCCAGGCTGGCAACTCGACACTATAAAACTCCACTGCCAGTCATGAGCAGACAGGTGATCTACTGTGGCGACCCCTAACCGGGAAAAGCCGAAAGAAGAAGAAGTGTATTTATATGTTGTCCAGTTCTCAGTAGGCCGTGTGAAATGAATGACCAGTATATACTGGCTGAGAGACCTCCTTGAAAAGTTTACTAAATTAAGTAGGCACAATGAGCCTTTGGTAAAACTAAATTACTGACTTTCTAGTTGGATGAATTTTTGATATCATAGCTTATGAAATTAGATATGATACACTCCATGGCTTTGCAAATCAAACTAGCAAGGCTTATGGGCCCATAGTTCCCAGGGTCTGTAATAGGGACACCACAGTAAAGGTGCATCACAACTGCACTTCACTATAATTTGGGAAGAAATCCTGTAGCTAAGCCTAAGTTAAACAAGGTCATGCTTGCAGCTACTCAGCAGACATCCCAGTAAAATTTCCGACTCAATGCACACAGTGTATTTGGATTTAGAAATCACTGCCAGGATGTACTCCTTTGTGGTCTTAGTGTTGTAATGGATTCATGGATTTCTGGAATTGTGAAAGTTGTTTCAGGGGTGAAGTTGGTAATGAATTTATATGCTAGCAGATTTATTATATCTATTGGGTCAGAGTCTTTGTTGCAATTTTGGATATGTTCAGAACACTGCTGGGTGCTGTTTCTTAGTTTTCTAATGCAGCTAAGGAAGGATTTATACTTATCCTTGCTTCAGTGCTAAGCTGAATTAATGATTTGTTTTGTCTTCCTTTTAGTGGTTCTTAGTTCTTTGCTGGCATTTTTGGTGTCCTCCTTAATATGAAGTTTCAGATGTATTATAGGAATTAAAACATTTTTTTGTCTTGTTTTATACTTTGAGCTGTTGAACCATCAGTTTTTTTCTTAAACTTCCCATTATATTTGGCACTAGTAGGTATTGCCAGATCTGTCAGTCACAGTGGTGCAGCAGTTAGCATTGCCATCTCGCAGCAAGAGGTTCTTTGGTTCGATTCTCTGCAGTGTGCCTTCTGTGAAGGGTGGGCGCTGGGCTGGCAACTCAGCACCATATAAAGTCCACTGCCAATCAATCTGCAGACTGGTGATCCACTGTGCGTCCCCTAACCAAGAAAAGCTGAAAGGCACTCCTTAGGGATTGACAGATTTAAGCACTGAGCTAGGTGGGAGTAGAACTCCTTTGCATACCTAACAGATGTGGGAGTATCAGGACTGGTGATGCAGCAAGTGAAATTTGATAGCTCATTATGGACTTAGAATGTCTGACCAGATGAAATCCTTGGTCAGAAATGTTGAATGTGGAGGTTTTAGAGACATTAAAAGAGGCAGTCACAAGTCTGTGGTCAAATTTAACCAAGGTTGGAGAAACCAGAGAGCTGGTACACGTTGCGGTTTTATTAGGCAGGACCTGATCAAGAATGTTTTGTCCTCTAGTTGGATAGTTATCATACGTAATTTCCTAGTTTAAAGCAATTCTGTCCCCAACACACAAACTGCTTCATCATTGTACTTATTAAATGGATTCACTGTTTCTTTCTTCCATTGGAAAAACAGTGTCATGGCATTGTGTATGGGGCATCCATATTCTTACAGAACCTGGTACAGGTTAGTTTAGGATGATTCTGGCAGGCACAAAATTTTTAAAAGGAGCCCAGAGAGCTACTATCAAGTATTTAAAACACTGTGAGATATCCAGCAATGACTGATTCAATGATTGATTTAATAAAGGCAGATACAGACTGGACCACAATTGTTTCCACCAGGAATATCTTACAGTAGACCAGTATCATACTGGCTTCCAAGTTATGCCATTCACTATCTGAGGGTCCAAAACCCTGCTTAGTTTTCAGATATATGACAGACACTCCCATCATCAAACCAACATCATTTCAACCCACCTAGAAAAAAATCAAGAACTATACAGAACGCTTTAGGAAACCAGAAAATGTATGACAGTATGCAATGCTGGCTTAGCCCAGAAAACTAGAAGGAGCGATGACAGTTGCTGCAAACAAAACATTGAACTCAATGAAGAACTGCCTTTCTTTGGCTGTAGTACAATGTGAAATGTGACTGCCCAGACACATCCAATATGTATTATGTAGAACAGACAGAAGGACCCTTGTCTCTCTCTTCTTGTGGGTTTCAGTTTTCCTTTTCCACTTAGAAAGTCACTTGTAGCATGACGCAAAGGTGGCTGCCCTGCAAGCTTTCTTCACCCTAAGAAGAATTATGCAACAAGCATTTATGTCTGCATTGAGCATGCAGTGTGAGAATCTGAACAAAAGTTAGAAGAGCCTCACCAGCTGAGGACAGACCCACACATTCATAGACAGAGTGCACACTCCTGTGTAAGGCTTATGCCACTCTGTATGTGTTGCATTGGCATAGCAAGAGCATGATTCATAAAGCTGTAGCACCCGTATCTAGCTGGCACTGTTGTATTTTGTTGTACCAGTTCTTTCCCCACATATGTGAAGATAAACAGACACATGTGCACACACCCACACACACACACACACACACACACACACACACACACACACACACACACACACACACACACACACACACACACACACAAACACACACACACATGCATGCATATGAACACACAAACAGAAACACGTGCACAAACACACACACACACACACACACACACACACAGACACACACACACACACGCACACACACACACACACATATATGCACAGACACACAAGCACTGCCACAATGCCTCTCACACAGACACAGGGACTGTGATGTAGTCTCTCATCCACACACACTAACAAACACACACACCTGCATTAGACCCCCTTCTCCTTTTACAGTTCCATAGTTACCTGCTGCTTCGGCTCAAGGACAGCTGCAGCCATGGCAGGAGTGATTCATAAAGGTTTTGTCCCCATTACTATGATCACAGCAATTCTGAACATAATAGTCAGTCTCTGCTTGTATATTTCAACTGCATTGCCCTGATCTTTGTTTCTTCTGTTTCTTTTCCTTTTCTTCTAGAAAGATTATCTTGAAGCTCAGCAGTAAGTAGCATTTATTACAGCCCCACTCCCTTCTTACTGAACACTAACTGCTTCACTGTCGCTGACTGCTCATTATTAGGTTCTATAGACAGACCATGGTGATGTACGTTACGTTTATACTAACTGCTTCACTGTCGCTGACTGCTCATTATTAGGTTCTATAGACAGACCATGGTGATGTACGTTACTTTTATACTAACTGCTTCACTGTCGCTGACTGCTCATTATTAGGTTCTATAGACAGACCATGGTGATGCACATTACGTTTATACTAACTGCTTCACTGTCGCTGACTGCTCATTATTAGGTTCTATAGACAGACCATGGTGATGCACGTTACTTTTATACTAACTGCTTCACTGTCGCTGCCTGCTCATTATTAGGTTCTATAGACAGACCATGGTGATGTACGTTACTTTTATACTAACTGCTTCACTGTCGCTGACTGCTCATTATTAGGTTCTATAGACAGACCATGGTGATGCACGTTACGTTTATACTAACTGCTTCACTGTCGCTGACTGCTCATTATTAGGTTCTATAGACAGACCATGGTGATGCACGTTACTTTTATACTAACTGCTTCACTGTCGCTGACTGCTCATTATTAGGTTCTATAGACAGACCATGGTGATGCACGTTACGTTTATACTAACTGCTTCACTGTCGCTGACTGCTCATTATTAGGTTCTATAGACAGACCATGGTGATGCACGTTACTTTTATACTGACTGCTTCACTGTCGCTGACTGCTCATTATTAGGTTCTATAGACAGACCATGGTGATGCACGTTACGTTTATACTAACTGCTTCACTGTCGCTGACTGCTCATTATTAGGTTCTATAGACAGACCATGGTGATGCACGTTACGTTTATACTAACTGCTTCACTGTCGCTGACTGCTCATTATTAGGTTCTATAGACAGACCATGGTGATGCACGTTACTTTTATACTAACTGCTTCACTGTCGCTGACTGCTCATTATTAGGTTCTATAGACAGACCATGGTGATGCACGTTACGGTTATACTAACTGCTTCACTGTCGCTGACTGCTCATTATTAGGTTCTATAGACAGACCATGGTGATGCACGTTACTTTTATACTAACTGCTTCACTGTCGCTGACTGCTCATTATTAGGTTCTATAGACAGACCATGGTGATGCACGTTACGTTTATACTAACTGCTTCACTGTCGCTGACTGCTCATTATTAGGTTCTATAGACAGACCATGGTGATGCACGTTACGTTTATACTAACTGCTTCACTGTCGCTGACTGCTCATTATTAGGTTTTATAGACAGACCATGGTGATGTACGTTACGTTTATACTAACTGCTTCACTGTCGCTGACTGCTCATTATTAGGTTCTATAGACAGACCATGGTGATGCACGTTACGTTTATACTGACTGCTTCACTGTCGCTGACTGCTCATTATTAGGTTTTATAGACAGACCATGGTGATGTACGTTACATTTATACTAACTGCTTCACTGTCGCTGACTGCTCATTATTAGGTTCTATAGACAGACCATGGTGATGCACGTTACGTTTATACTAACTGCTTCACTGTCGCTGACTGCTCATTATTAGGTTCTATAGACAGACCATGGTGATGCACGTTACGTTTATACTAACTGCTTCACTGTCGCTGACTGCTCATTATTAGGTTCTATAGACAGACCATGGTGATGCACGTTACGGTTATACTAACTGCTTCACTGTCGCTGACTGCTCATTATTAGGTTCTATAGACAGACCATGGTGATGCACGTTACGTTTATACTAACTGCTTCACTGTCGCTGACTGCTCATTATTAGGTTCTATAGACAGACCATGGTGATGTACGTTACGTTTATACTAACTGCTTCACTGTCGCTGACTGCTCATTATTAGGTTCTATAGACAGACCATGGTGATGCACGTTACTTTTATACTAACTGCTTCACTGTCGCTGACTGCTCATTATTAGGTTCTATAGACAGACCATGGTGATGCACGTTACTTTTATACTAACTGCTTCACTGTCGCTGACTGCTCATTATTAGGTTCTATAGACAGACCATGGTGATGCACGTTACTTTTATACTAACTGCTTCACTGTCGCTGACTGCTCATTATTAGGTTCTATAGACAGACCATGGTGATGCACGTTACTTTTATACTAACTGCTTCACTGTC
The DNA here is from genome assembly GCF_019279795.1 of Protopterus annectens. Lineage (NCBI taxonomy): Eukaryota > Metazoa > Chordata > Ceratodontiformes > Protopteridae > Protopterus > Protopterus annectens. The sequence continues at coordinate 1,812,932,493 of NC_056744.1, forward strand.
GCTGACTGCTCATTATTAGGTTCTATAGACAGACCATGGTGATGCACGTTACTTTTATACTAACTGCTTCACTGTCGCTGCCTGCTCATTATTAGGTTCTATAGACAGACCATGGTGATGTACGTTACTTTTATACTAACTGCTTCACTGTCGCTGCCTGCTCATTATTAGGTTCTATAGACAGACCATAGTGATGCACGTTACTTTTATACTAACTGCTTCACTGTCGCTGACTGCTCATTATTAGGTTCTATAGACAGACCATGGTGATACACATTACTTTTATACTAACTGCTTCACTGTCGCTGACTGCTCATTATTAGGTTCTATAGACAGACCATGGTGATGCACGTTACTTTTATACTAACTGCTTCACTGTCGCTGACTGCTCATTATTAGGTTCTATAGACAGACCATGGTGATGCACGTTACTTTTATACTAACTGCTTCACTGTCGCTGACTGCTCATTATTAGGTTCTATAGACAGACCATGGTGATGCACGTTACGTTTATACTGACTGCTTCACTGTCGCTGACTGCTCATTATTAGGTTCTATAGACAGACCATGGTGATGCACGTTACGTTTATACTGACTGCTTCACTGTCGCTGACTGCTCATTATTAGGTTCTATAGACAGACCATGGTGATGCGTTACGTTTATACTGACTGCTTCACTGTCGCTGACTGCTCATTATTAGGTTCTATAGACAGACCATGGTGATGCACGTTACTTTTATAATAACTGCTTCACTGTCGCTGACTGCTCATTATTAGGTTCTATAGACAGACCATGGTGATGCACGTTACTTTTATACTAACTGCTTCACTGTCACTGACTGCTCATTATTAGGTTCTATAGACAGACCATGGTGATGCACGTTACTTTTATACTAACTGCTTCACTGTTACTGACTGCTCATTATTAGGTTCTATAGACAGACCATGGTGATGCACGTTACTTTTATACTAACTGCTTCACTGTCGCTGACTGCTCATTATTAGGTTCTATAGACAGACCATGGTGATGCACGTTACTTTTATACTAACTGCTTCACTGTCGCTGACTGCTCATTATTAGGTTCTATAGACAGACCATGGTGATGCACGTTACGTTTATACTAACTGCTTCACTGTCGCTGACTGCTCATTATTAGGTTCTATAGACAGACCATGGTGATGTACGTTACGTTTATACTAACTGCTTCACTGTCACTGACTGCTCATTATTAGGTTCTATAGACAGACCATGGTGATGCACGTTACTTTTATACTAACTGCTTCACTGTCGCTGACTGCTCATTATTAGGTTCTATAGACAGACCATGGTGATACACGTTACGTTTATACTAACTGCTTCACTGTCGCTGACTGCTCATTATTAGGTTCTATAGACAGACCATGGTGATGTACGTTACTTTTATACTAACTGCTTCACTGTCGCTGACTGCTCATTATTAGGTTCTATAGACAGACCATGGTGATGCACGTTACGTTTATACTAACTGCTTCACTGTCGCTGACTGCTCATTATTAGGTTCTATAGACAGACCATGGTGATGTACGTTACGTTTATACTAACTGCTTCACTGTCGCTGACTGCTCATTATTAGGTTTTATAGACAGACCATGGTGATGCACGTTACTTTTATACTAACTGCTTCACTGTCGCTGACTGCTCATTATTAGGTTCTATAGACAGACCATGGTGATGCACGTTACGTTTATACTAACTGCTTCACTGTCGCTGACTGCTCATTATTAGGTTCTATAGACAGACCATGGTGATGTACGTTACTTTTATACTAACTGCTTCACTGTCGCTGACTGCTCATTATTAGGTTCTATAGACAGACCATGGTGATGTACGTTACGTTTATACTAACTGCTTCACTGTCGCTGACTGCTCATTATTAGGTTCTATAGACAGACCATGGTGATGCACGTTACGTTTATACTAACTGCTTCACTGTCACTGACTGCTCATTATTAGGTTCTATAGACAGACCATGGTGATGTACGTTACGTTTATACTAACTGCTTCACTGTCACTGCCTGCTCATTATTAGGTTCTATAGACAGACCATGGTGATGTACGTTACTTTTATACTAACTGCTTCACTGTCGCTGACTGCTCATTATTAGGTTCTATAGACAGACCATGGTGATGCACGTTACGTTTATACTGACTGCTTCACTGTCGCTGACTGCTCATTATTAGGTTCTATAGACAGACCATGGTGATGTACGTTACTTTTATACTAACTGCTTCACTGTCGCTGCCTGCTCATTATTAGGTTCTATAGACAGACCATGGTGATGCACGTTACTTTTATACTAACTGCTTCACTGTCGCTGACTGCTCATTATTAGGTTCTATAGACAGACCATGGTGATGCACGTTACTTTTATACTAACTGCTTCACTGTCGCTGACTGCTCATTATTAGGTTCTATAGACAGACCATGGTGATGCACGTTACTTTTATACTAACTGCTTCACTGTCGCTGACTGCTCATTATTAGGTTCTATAGACAGACCATGGTGATGCACGTTACTTTTATACTAACTGCTTCACTGTCGCTGCCTGCTCATTATTAGGTTCTATAGACAGACCATGGTGATGCACGTTACTTTTATACTAACTGCTTCACTGTCGCTGCCTGCTCATTATTAGGTTCTATAGACAGACCATAGTGATGCACGTTACTTTTATACTAACTGCTTCACTGTCGCTGACTGCTCATTATTAGGTTCTATAGACAGACCATGGTGATACACATTACTTTTATACTAACTGCTTCACTGTCGCTGACTGCTCATTATTAGGTTCTATAGACAGACCATGGTGATGCACGTTACTTTTATACTAACTGCTTCACTGTCGCTGACTGCTCATTATTAGGTTCTATAGACAGACCATGGTGATGTACGTTACTTTTATACTAACTGCTTCACTGTCGCTGACTGCTCATTATTAGGTTCTATAGACAGACCATGGTGATGCACGTTACGTTTATACTGACTGCTTCACTGTCGCTGACTGCTCATTATTAGGTTCTATAGACAGACCATGGTGATGCACGTTACGTTTATACTGACTGCTTCACTGTCGCTGACTGCTCATTATTAGGTTCTATAGACAGACCATGGTGATGTACGTTACTTTTATACTGACTGCTTCACTGTCGCTGACTGCTCATTATTAGGTTCTATAGACAGACCATGGTGATGTACGTTACTTTTATAATAACTGCTTCACTGTCGCTGACTGCTCATTATTAGGTTCTATAGACAGACCATGGTGATGCACGTTACTTTTATACTAACTGCTTCACTGTCACTGACTGCTCATTATTAGGTTCTATAGACAGACCATGGTGATGCACGTTACTTTTATACTAACTGCTTCACTGTTACTGACTGCTCATTATTAGGTTCTATAGACAGACCATGGTGATGCACGTTACTTTTATACTAACTGCTTCACTGTCGCTGACTGCTCATTATTAGGTTCTATAGACAGACCATGGTGATGCACGTTACTTTTATACTAACTGCTTCACTGTCGCTGACTGCTCATTATTAGGTTCTATAGACAGACCATGGTGATGCACGCTACGCTTATACTAACTGCTTCACTGTCGCTGACTGCTCATTATTAGGTTCTATAGACAGACCATGGTGATGTACGTTACGTTTATACTAACTGCTTCACTGTCACTGACTGCTCATTATTAGGTTCTATAGACAGACCATGGTGATGTACGTTACTTTTATACTAACTGCTTCACTGTCGCTGACTGCTCATTATTAGGTTCTATAGACAGACCATGGTGATACACGTTACGTTTATACTAACTGCTTCACTGTCGCTGACTGCTCATTATTAGGTTCTATAGACAGACCATGGTGATGTACGTTACTTTTATACTAACTGCTTCACTGTCGCTGACTGCTCATTATTAGGTTCTATAGACAGACCATGGTGATGTACGTTACGTTTATACTAACTGCTTCACTGTCGCTGACTGCTCATTATTAGGTTCTATAGACAGACCATGGTGATGTACGTTACGTTTATACTAACTGCTTCACTGTCGCTGACTGCTCATTATTAGGTTTTATAGACAGACCATGGTGATGCACGTTACTTTTATACTAACTGCTTCACTGTCGCTGACTGCTCATTATTAGGTTCTATAGACAGACCATGGTGATGCACGTTACGTTTATACTAACTGCTTCACTGTCGCTGACTGCTCATTATTAGGTTCTATAGACAGACCATGGTGATGTACGTTACTTTTATACTAACTGCTTCACTGTCGCTGACTGCTCATTATTAGGTTCTATAGACAGACCATGGTGATGTACGTTACGGTTATACTAACTGCTTCACTGTCGCTGACTGCTCATTATTAGGTTCTATAGACAGACCATAGTGATGCACGTTACTTTTATACTAACTGCTTCACTGTCACTGACTGCTCATTATTAGGTTCTATAGACAGACCATGGTGATGTACGTTACGTTTATACTAACTGCTTCACTGTCACTGCCTGCTCATTATTAGGTTCTATAGACAGACCATGGTGATGTACGTTACTTTTATACTAACTGCTTCACTGTCGCTGACTGCTCATTATTAGGTTCTATAGACAGACCATGGTGATGCACGTTACGTTTATACTGACTGCTTCACTGTCGCTGACTGCTCATTATTAGGTTCTATAGACAGACCATGGTGATGTACGTTACTTTTATACTAACTGCTTCACTGTCGCTGCCTGCTCATTATTAGGTTCTATAGACAGACCATGGTGATGTACGTTACTTTTATACTAACTGCTTCACTGTCGCTGACTGCTCATTATTAGGTTCTATAGACAGACCATGGTGATGCACGTTACGTTTATACTAACTGCTTCACTGTCGCTGACTGCTCATTATTAGGTTTTATAGACAGACCATGGTGATGCACGTTACGTTTATACTAACTGCTTCACTGTCGCTGACTGCTCATTATTAGGTTCTATAGACAGACCATGGTGATGCACGTTACGTTTATACTAACTGCTTCACTGTCGCTGACTGCTCATTATTAGGTTCTATAGACAGACCATGGTGATGCACGTTACGTTTATACTAACTGCTTCACTGTCGCTGACTGCTCAGTATTAGGTTCTATAGACAGACCATGGTGATGTACGTTACTTTTATACTAACTGCTTCACTGTCGCTGCCTGCTCATTATTAGGTTCTATAGACAGACCATGGTGATGTACGTTACGTTTATACTAACTGCTTCACTGTCGCTGACTGCTCATTATTAGGTTCTATAGACAGACCATGGTGATGCACGTTACGTTTATACTAACTGCTTCACTGTCGCTGACTGCTCATTATTAGGTTCTATAGACAGACCATGGTGATGTACGTTACTTTTATACTAACTGCTTCACTGTCGCTGCCTGCTCATTATTAGGTTTTATAGACAGACCATGGTGATGCACGTTACTTTTATACTAACTGCTTCACTGTCGCTGACTGCTCATTATTAGGTTCTATAGACAGACCATGGTGATGCACGTTACGTTTATACTAACTGCTTCACTGTCGCTGACTGCTCATTATTAGGTTCTATAGACAGACCATGGTGATGCACGTTACGTTTATACTGACTGCTTCACTGTCGCTGACTGCTCATTATTAGGTTCTATAGACAGACCATGGTGATGCACGTTACTTTTATACTAACTGCTTCACTGTCGCTGCCTGCTCATTATTAGGTTTTATAGACAGACCATGGTGATGCACATTACTTTTATACTAACTGCTTCACTGTCGCTGACTGCTCATTATTAGGTTCTATAGACAGACCATGGTGATGCACGTTACTTTTATACTAACTGCTTCACTGTCGCTGACTGCTCATTATTAGGTTCTATAGACAGACCATGGTGATGTACGTTACTTTTATACTAACTGCTTCACTGTCGCTGACTGCTCATTATTAGGTTCTATAGACAGACCATGGTGATGTACGTTACTTTTATACTAACTGCTTCACTGTCGCTGACTGCTCATTATTAGGTTCTATAGACAGACCATGGTGATGTACGTTACTTTTATACTAACTGCTTCACTGTCGCTGACTGCTCATTATTAGGTTCTATAGACAGACCATGGTGATGTACGTTACTTTTATACTAACTGCTTCACTGTCGCTGACTGCTCATTATTAGGTTCTATAGACAGACCATGGTGATACACATTACTTTTATACTAACTGCTTCACTGTCGCTGACTGCTCATTATTAGGTTCTATAGACAGACCATGGTGATGTACGTTACTTTTATACTAACTGCTTCACTGTCGCTGACTGCTCATTATTAGGTTCTATAGACAGACCATGGTGATGTACGTTACTTTTATACTAACTGCTTCACTGTCGCTGACTGCTCATTATTAGGTTCTATAGACAGACCATGGTGATGCACGTTACGTTTATACTGACTGCTTCACTGTCGCTGACTGCTCATTATTAGGTTCTATAGACAGACCATGGTGATGTACGTTACTTTTATACTAACTGCTTCACTGTCGCTGACTGCTCATTATTAGGTTCTATAGACAGACCATGGTGATGCACGTTACGGTTATACTAACTGCTTCACTGTCGCTGACTGCTCATTATTAGGTTCTATAGACAGACCATGGTGATGCACGTTACGTTTATACTAACTGCTTCACTGTCGCTGACTGCTCATTATTAGGTTCTATAGACAGACCATGGTGATGCACGTTACGTTTATACTAACTGCTTCACTGTCGCTGACTGCTCATTATTAGGTTTTATAGACAGACCATGGTGATACACATTACTTTTATACTAACTGCTTCACTGTCGCTGACTGCTCATTATTAGGTTCTATAGACAGACCATGGTGATGTACGTTACTTTTATACTAACTGCTTCACTGTCGCTGACTGCTCATTATTAGGTTCTATAGACAGACCATGGTGATGTACGTTACTTTTATACTAACTGCTTCACTGTCGCTGACTGCTCATTATTAGGTTCTATAGACAGACCATGGTGATACACATTACTTTTATACTAACTGCTTCACTGTTACTGACTGCTCATTATTAGGTTCTATAGATCATTTTTTTTCCAATATACATTGTCTTCCATGCAAATATGTGTTTCAGTGTCAACATTTGTACTTTATGTGAGCAAACTTGTCTAGCTGCAGGTAAACGCTGGGTATTCTAAAATAGCGAAATAGTGAAACAGGAACACAAAGACCAACAGCGTTAGCAGATGCTGTAACTCAATCACAAAATCCAACGAACGATGAAAAATAAACCAACTCTCTTTTATTCAGTAACGAACATGTAGAAACGAGATAAGCGCTTTCACAAAGATGCTTCATCAGATCTCAGGCAAATAGATTTAAAACACCCATCTTTAAATAGTCTATGAACTAATTAGCAGTTTGTAAACAATTAGTAGTTAAAGAAACAATAATCTCATCTCCAATGATATGCATATATAAAATATATACAATACTTTAAAATCTGTATAAAACTGTGCGTGATAAAAAACTTATGTAGTAAAAAACTTATGTAATGAGAACGATCCTAAATAAAATATCAAATACATTTCATATGTATAAATGTTAGCATTGTTATAATAGATGCTCAAGTAAAACATATATTACATCATTCTCTAACATAAAGGTTATAATGTGTGTGTGGATAGTATGTGTGTCTACCTGTGTACCTATATAACTAAATTAATATTAAAAGTATAGGTAAACATAGTGTGTGTATTTAAAAAACATAGGACGTATATATCCTTATTTCACTTGACATTCCTTCTAAGCCTCAACTTAGGTCTTATCGAGGCTCTCTCATTCAAGCCAGAGCCTTGATCTGCTCTCAATTTTATTATCCATTCTGTCTCTTTGCTCTCCGTGTGAGTTCTAATGTCACCCCCTCTAGAATTGGGAATTATCACCTCAAGTACTTTAAAGGAGAATTTATGTTGTATATTCGTCATGATAACGTGCTTTGCCAAGGCATTTTGAGTAGTGCCCTTCTTCATGTGATAAACATGCTCCCTCATCCGGTCTCTTAGGGGGCGGTTGGTTTTACCAACATAGAAGCAAGGACATAATTGGCACTTGGCTAAATAAATAACATGCGAGGTCATGCAATCCGCTGTTACCAATGTCTGATAGTATCTCCCATTGTCAGGGTGATGAAACCCTGGTGTATCATCTATATAACAACAAAAATTGCATCGTCCACAAGGTCTAGTGTAGCCATCTATTTCATCCTTATCTCTATGAAACACAGAGCATAATCTCCTCTTCAAATTGTTCTTGTTTTTATATAAAAATCTGGGTTTGTCCCCTACAATATTTCTGACATCATCATTCGTACATAATACCCCCCAATGTTTGCTCAGTACCTCTCTCAATTCACTGTAATCAGATGAATAATGCGTTATAAACTTTAAGCCTCGACTAACATTGGTCTTGTCTGGAAAAAGACAAGTCGACTCGACTGGTCCAAAATAAGGCGCCCCTATGGTGGATCTCAGATCTAACATATCACTAAACTGTGTATTGACTTCATCCACACTATAACCTCTTGAGCATAACCTCTCTCTCAAACTATTAAGTTCTGTTTCAAAACCAGATTCAGTTGGATTAAGTCTTGATGCCCTAATTGCTTGTCCTCTGATTATATTTCTAAAAACATGTGGAGGGTGCATGCTGGTTCTATTAAGTAAACTGTTGCTGTAGCAACTCTTCCTAAAGACACCTGTATTGATGGTATTGCCATCAATCCTCTCAATAAACATATCAAGAAAATTTATTTTATATTGTGAATACTCCATGGAAAATTTCAAACAGGTGGTCAAATTATTCATAATATTAAAAAATGTCACTAGTTGTTCAGGTGTGCCTTTCCACAAAATAAATAAATCGTCAACAAAACGACGATAGAATACAACATGCTGTTTGAACAGATTCTCTTCAAACAAAACTTGTTCTTCCCAATAGGCTAAATACATATTAGCGTAGCTATTGGCACAAGGAGTGCCCATAGCTACGCCATCTTTCTGTTTGTATAAACCTTCACTGAATGTAAATAAATTATTCTCCAAGATTAATTCTAAGAAACACGTTATCAAATCAATCTGTACAGAGGTGTAACCACTGTGCATCCTCAGATAATCAGCAACATACAATAATCCCACACTATTGGGTATGACTGTAAACAAGGACTGAACATCAAGGGTGACAAACAGGAAGTCAAGTGTGATGTCCATATCCTTGGTACAGTCATACAAATCAAGTAGAAATTGTTTCGAGTCTCTCAGAACGACTCTATTTGAATTCAGCACTGGTCTAAGATGTTTTTCTACATATACCGATAAATGTTCGGTCACCCAATCTCGGCCTGACACTATCGGTCTCATAGGTGGTCTAATAGGATCTTTATGTATCTTCGGTAGGCCGTGTATAGTGGGTATCATGGGATGACAAATCGTAAGGTATTTAAATAAATCTTGATCTATCAACTTTCCTTGAAATATATCATTGATGGTATCGTGTACATGTCTGATGACTCCTCCTACATACTGTGTTGTAACCTTCACATAGAAGCCATCACTCAACATGGAATCCATTCGTGTAACATAATCTGTAGTATCCATTTGCTGACCAGTGTACCTACCTGGTTAACAATAAGTAAATAAATAAATAAACCCTTTAGCATATGCTAATGACAGGCTAGAGTTCAGTAGCTTCTTCTGCTAGAGGAAGGTTTGCAGTGCACCTGAGAAAAGCTTGGGTTGTGAACTTGTTTCCAACACAACATTATATCCCATGGTGCACCATGTTCTGTTAGGAGTGTCATTCCAAGGAGCTCTGATGCTGTAGCTCAGTTATGTTACAGTAAACAACCCATCACCATTCCTTGGTAGTTAGATGCTGATCTGCTGTACTTCCTGAAATTCGCCCATCGTTGCACAGCTATAACTTCTGTTATGTTCTTTATTCCACAGTGTAGTTTGCCATTTACTTGTTTGTGAATTGCAAACTATACTGCGGATCTCCATGTGAATATCACATAGAGTGGATATAGAAAGTGTACATACCCCTGTTAAAATGCCAGGTTTTTGTGATATAAAAAAATGAGACCACAATAAATCATTTCAAAACTTTCGCCACTTTTAATATGACCTATAACCTGTACAACTCAATTGAAAAACAAACAAATCTGTTAGGGGAAAAAATATAAAAAAACGTACAATAAGCTGGTTGTGTAAGTGTGCACACCCTTAAACTAATACTTTGTTGAAGCACCTTTTGATTTATTTACAACATTCAGTCTTCTTGGGTACACACCTGCCATCAATTAGACTCTGATAACCCCAAATAAAGTTCAGCTGTTCTAGTAGGATTTTCCTGACATTTACTCAGTTGCTTGCTAGAGCAAAAGCCATGATTCGCAGAGAGCTTACAAGACATCAGAGGGCTTTCATTGTTGAACGGTATCAGGAGAAGGGTACAAATACATTTCCACACCAGTGGATATACCATGGAACACAATGAAGACAGTCATCAAAAAGTGGAGAAAATATGGGCCAACAGTGACGTTGCAAAGAACTGGACATTCCTCCAAAATTGATGAAAAGACAAGACAGAAACTGGTCATGGAGGCTGCCAAGAGACCTACAGCAATACTGAAGGAATTTCTGGCAACTAATGGTTCTGTACTACATGTGACAATCTCCCATATTCTCCATATGCCTGGAATATGGGGTAGGGTTTCAAGATGGAAGCCTTTTCTTACAGAGAAAAACACCCAGGCCCAGCTAAAATTTGCAAGACGATACATCAAGTCTCCCAAAAGCATGTGGGAAAATGTGTTATGGTCTGAAGAAGCCAAGGTTTAACTTTTTGACCACAATTCCAAAAAGTATGTTTGGCGCAAAAACAACACCGCATCACCAAAAGAGCACCTTCCCCATGGTGAAGCATGCTGGTGGCAGTATCATGCTTTGGGGTTGCTTTTCTTCAGCTGGAACTGGAACTTTAGTTAAGGCGGAAGGAGTTATGAACAATTCCAAATAACAGTCACTTTTGGCCCAAAACCTTCAGGCGTCTGCTAGAAAGCTGAAGATGAAGAAGAATTTAACCTTGACAATGACGCCAAGCATACATCCAAATCAACAAAAGAATGGCTTCACCAGAAGAAAATTAAAGTTTTGGAATGGCCCAGTCAGAGCCCAGATTTAAATCCAATAGAAAATCTGTGGGATGACCTGAAGAGAGCTGTGCACAAGAGATGCCCTCGCAATCTGACAGATTTGGAGTGCTTTTGCACGGAAGAGTGGGCAAATATTGCCAAGTCAAGATGTGCCATGCTGATAGACTCCTACCCAAGAAGACTGAATGCTGTGATTAAATCAAAAGGTGCTTCAACAAAATATTAGTTTAAGGGTGTGCACACTTATGCAACCAGCTTATTGTATGCTTTTTTATTTTTTATATTTTTCCCCTAACAGATTTGTTAGTTTTTCAGTTGAATAGTACAGGTTATAGGTCACATTAAAGGTGGTAAAAGTTTTGAAATGAGTTATTTATTTTTTATATCCCAAAAACCTGGCATTTTAACAGGGGTGTGTACACGTTTTATATCCACTGTACATACTTGGACCCCTCCAGGTCTGAAGCTGAGTAAGCCCTTTCACCACGGTATACTGACTGGGTCTGAGAAAGTTTAGTGAACTGCATAGAGTAATGCACTCAGGTTTTACCATGTTAGCTCTGTGCAGTTGTGTGCAAGTTATATGACTAGCCCCTACATTTGGTCCGTGTTCTAGAGGTTGGCTGCTACTGACAATTATATGTTTAAAGGACTAGTCAGTGACATCACACTGTTTCTTTTCAATGATAAAATCAGTGTGCTTGCAAAGGCACAGAAAATAGGAAGCATTAACAAAAATTAGATTAGCTAATGTGATACAGAGCCTTGCTGAGCTTCTGTAAATTTATGCATCATGCTGCTAACATTTTTTTTAAATTATGATTAGAACAATCTTGTGATTCCAGTGGGAAATTGTTTGCAACAACTAGGATACGGCAGCATGGGGGAGGGGAAGCAAAGAAAACCGTAAGCAATCTAGTAACTTATATTACGTGTAAATTAAAATCCTGATCTGTGGTTATTTGCTTTGAACGTTTTATTCTGGGATAATTCTCTAATGCTACCAGCCAATGCACTTGCTTTGAAAAAGTTTTATGAATTGAAGCACTTTGTGATTATGTGCCTGAAGCTTAGTACACACACTGTGATGGAGGTCCACATTTATGTCTAATGCAGATACTATGTAATGTCTAGTGCAGTTGCTATGTAATGTGCAATGGTCTGGCAGATAACATTTACTGAATGCGTTAAATGTGGCAAAATGGGCTTTTAAGAAAAACCTCTCAAGAACAACAGTATTGTATGAACTAATTATGTGAGCTAAATGACATTTTATTAATGCTTTAAAATGATATTATGGTGTGTTTTAATATATGAAATGCTTAATTGTCTACATGTAGGTCTGTGCAATAAAAGCTAGTGGGAATTCATTGCATACAATTAGATTTTTTTTGCAACATTTTTTATCCCGGTTGTCTGTCAACTGTTAGTACTTTCACAGCTAATTAGACCATTTCTTCCCCTTCACTGTGGCAGCTGTTAAGTTGGAGGGGCTGTCATTTTGACAGCTAGCAGGTGAGATTGACATTTTTGTCAACCCCTCCCAGCTCCAATTCTGCACACTCAGGGGAAGCTTGCAAAGGACCATCCACACAGAAGATTCCTTCACTTCTACAAGGGGTATTCCCCCTATCAGTCTTGCACCTCCCCTGAGACCACCAACAGTGGTCTGTTGGGAGACATCATCCCCTATTGTGACCCCAATTGCCTGTGACCCACTGGCACACTCCTTTACTCCTCACTCTCCCTTGTTAGCTCTTCCAACACCAGTATCCTAATGAAACCCTGACTGCCCGGGGTACAGTAAGGGCTCCATCCTTATCCTACTGTGCCATGAACCCATAAAATTAGAACCTGTGTTTTGGTAATTGCTGAAGCAAAACCATGGTGACGTGGTGCAGTTAGTTTTTGATATTGCTCTTTTTTTTAGGATTTTTTAAATGGCAAAATATTCTCTTTATAAAATGTGTTTGAATATTTTCCTGCACATTATTAAGAATGACACATAAGAAGGTCTGCTGTATGATCACAAGATGTACTGTATCACAGGCTGTCAGCGTGCTTTGAGGCAAGAGATTAGCTGAGAACCTCACTTACCTTGGGCCTGGTAATATCTGTGTGTGTGTGTGTGTGTGTGTGTGTGTGTGTGTGTGTGTGTGTGTGTGTGTGTGTGTGTGTGTGTGTGTGTGTGTGTGTGTCTATATATATATATAAACATATGATAGGATGGAGATGAAAGCACTGAAACCTTAATTTCACAAAACTGTACACCACCAATAACGCCAACCGCTTATGTTGTAATGTTTAGTGGTTGGGGAAGAGTAATACAGGTACATGGTGAATAGATTATTTTGTACTGCTGGAGGAGCGGTACAGCACAACATGTTAGATGCTACAACTCTTTAAAATGGTCATGCAAAGTGTAAGATTCAACTGCATTAAACTTTCTCCAAAAACAGAGACTTTAACATGTAATTGTTAAAAATTTAAAAGTCACGGTACTTACTTCAGATGCCATCCTGCTTTCCAGCTATTTTGCTGCTTGTGTGTGTCTGTCAGCTTTGCAACCAGCTCTCGGTGATTATATGTTGTACAGACAGTTGATTTCATACATTCTTATTATAACAGTGTTAGGGAGGGTCAACTTCATGCTCTCATGTTACATGTTTCAGTTTCACTAAAGGCCTCAGGCAAAGAAAGCAAGTGATTTCCCAGAAGTGCAGATCCACCGCAGGAACAATAGCAACCCCCAACTTTTCTGTTTACAGGGATAGTAAAAATAGTGATTCACATTGCTCACATTCATTTTCTAAGCTATTCAAGAGTTCATCTTTTATTTTATATACTTCTTGACAGCACTTCTATGACCTCATATTAGTTAAATAGTCCTCTTCAATACTTTGCTTTGACTTTTCACCGGTCAGCAAGCATTCTCAGTTATTGTTTTAAAATCTGAAGCAGGTGACTACTTTCCCTGGTAGGTCATACTAGGTTCTGAAAATGAACACATCCTGACCGATACAATACGAAATATATCTACATGTTTTATGTATTTTCTAATGTACAGATGCTGTGAAGATACTGATGATTTTGTGGATTCTCACCACACCCCAAGATGTTGCATGATCTGTGAAACCATCAGGACAGACAGATGGTAAGATATGGGGTGACAGAGCAATTGTTAGTTAAAGAACCTAAGGGCATGTGGTAGTTTTTCTGCATCATCAGTGGGTACCTGGGAAAAACACCATTTGATTTCATTCAGAGATGCAGCTTAACTCTATCATGGCACATGCAGGATAAACAAAAACTAGAGGAAGTGTAGATGTATATAAGGGAAGGAATCAAAGCAACAGAAAAATGAGCAGACAAGTGAAACAAAATGGCAGTGTGGGTAACAGTGATCAGTGGATAAGAGAAATGTCAACAGTCTCTATGGGGGGGTCTATATAGAACCAGCAATTATGGAAAACAGTTAATGGATAACCAGTAATAAGGCATTGTGATTAATGGCAAAATTTAATTCGCCATATGGTTAATTAGGGCACCATGACTGCAGCCATGTGTAAGAGTAAGAACATTCTAGATGTCCTGCAATGGACAGGTCTCAAGCGGATAGTAAAATCTACACAGAAAAGAGCAGTTTTGCATTTGGTTTACAAGTGCAGAGGAACAGAGGACCTCAGACCGTGAATCTGACAGCAACTTAGGTAAAAGTGATCACTAAGCAAAATAGTTCGTTATCAGTTTAACTATAGACTGATGTAAAAAAAAAGTGAGTGTTTTGGTTTTCGAACAAACTTTGATGAAATAATGGCTTTGGAAGGAATTAGAAAAACTGCATAAAGACAGTGTGGATAAACAACTGTGACACATAAAACTGTACCACAGAAGAAACAAGCATTTGTCTATGTGGAAAAATACTGAAGTCAACATATTTTGTATTCTGTATTTAAAGGGTTAAGCAGAAAAATGTTCACTGCGTGCAAACTGAAATGTTCTGGAAAATGTTGATCACTGAGGAATGCAGGAGTTAATCTTAAACTACTGATAAGAAAGCTAATGGTGCAAGAATAACTGTGGTACTGGCTGGTAAAAACAAGTAATCAAACTATCAATTTTAATGAAAGTCCTCTGTGCTACGTGTATGTACGTGCAGGAGGGTCTATATAAGGAGAACTTAAAGTACAAGTAGCCAGACTGCTGGCATATTACTATCATGTAGCAGATCTCCATGCATGTAAAATAAAGCTGTTTTACTTGCTTACAAGAACTTGGTGTGATTCTTCCAGAATATGTTAGAAGAGTAAAATCTTCGACATAACTGGCTAACGTTAGGGCCCTGCACGCGAATCGAACAAAGAGAGGCTGAAAACCTGCGCAGGTGGAGAGAGATCAGGCTCTCCTCGAATGAAAGACCTCCAACTGAAACAGGTTGAAATTAGAGGCCAGTCACTCTTTCCAGATTCAATCCGTGAGGTGGCAGCGAAACAGGGCGGAGGAATCACAAAGGTAAGCAAAAAGAAAAGCTATTTTTGTTGTTTCTGATTGGAATTTTTGTCTAAATTTTAAGGGACTAGTCAAGGGAGAAATTTAATTTTCTCAAAGTATAAGGAGTATATGTGAATAGATTCCATATACAAGAGATCTCAGGAACAGGAATAGTTTCTCGTAAGAGAAATGGGAACAGGAACCAGTTGCCAAAGGCCACGACAAAACTGAAGATGAAAAGTTTATGTTTGATTTACACCCAAAGAATGTAAAGTATTTAGATAAATGGAAAAAAGAACATGGGTTTAGTGGATGTTTAAATAAGTCAGAATGTCAAAATCTAGTAAGATTACTGCGCAAACAAGCAGGAAATAAGACAAGGAAGCAAAAGAAGGTAGGGATTCCCCAGGCACAGAAATGGCTGGAGGAAGCAAATAAAAAACATAAGGAACAAAATTTGAAAAAAGGGTGTGGTAATTCAAGTGAAAGAGATGTGTACTTTGTTCAAAAGGAAGATAATGAAACTTCCATAGTCAGTCGTAGTCACCAGAATCCCTCGGCCCCTCCCATCCAGTATCCAGACCCTGCACAGGTTATTGAGGTGCCCCCCGACCAGGACCCACCGCAATACCAGGCTTCGGTGAGTGTCCCCCCCACGCCACGTATTATATTACAGAGAGAGCCTGCCAACACTCTTGACTTACGCAGCGGAAGTATTAGGAGAGAATGGGACTGGAAAATTAAGGAGAAGGTAGATCAGGAAGGAGAGGAATACCCACTGATAGAAGTGGCAAATCCTCAAGCAGGCGAGAAGGCGAGGGTCCTACCATATTGGTCTACCGACCGTGGACCCGTGATGATATCCGAAAGCGGTAGAGGGATTCCCCATCCAAAAGTAGATATCGTAAATTCTGTACAGACGTAGGGGGCATGAGAATGAGTTATAGATTAAACGCTGTAGAATTTGAACAAGTAATAAGGCAAATCCTAGGACCTGATTGGCACCTTATTTGCGGAACTTGGGACCCCTGCTACCAGAGGAAGGGGAGCCTTGCCGTTTAACTCAAGTGTGTAGAACCAGAATAAAGACTCTCCTAGATAAAATAGAAGAACATTGGAAGCCCAAAGCAGATTGGACTTGCATTAATCAATGCGTTCAATCAGATGACGAAACCGTAGACAATTATCTACATCGTCTCACACAATGTTTTGATGCTCATAGTGGGTTGATTAAGGCAGAAAATCAGGCAAATGACTCGCCCTATGAACAGCAACTGAAAAATGCATTCCTAAAGGGCTGCAAGACAGCCATTGGTAACTTTATACAAAAGCATATGATCACACACAGGACAGCGTCTACAGCCCCTTATGGATTATGCTAGACATGCTGAGAAATACCTGAAGGAAAAAAAAAGATAAAAAAGCCCAGACTTTTACAGTTAGTGAAGATGGAACTTTAATGTTAGTTCAAGGTTCCGCAAATCGTGGAAGAGGGCGTGGCAGGGGAAGAGGATGAGGACGGGAGGCATAAGTCATTCTGAGGATTTCGAGGGTAGGCAAAAGAGGGGAGTGTTTTAAGTGCGGTAAGAAAGGACATTTCGCCAGAGATTGCAGAGGACTGGAGAAACCGATGGTTGCTTCCGTGGTACCGCATGACTATATGACGGTCAAAAGACGTAGATGGAGGGTATGAGGAAGAAGAAGAAAGTGAGAATGGGGAAGTAGGTACAAGTGAAGACGATGGGTGGGGACAGGAAATGGCAGAAAATGAGAAATATCAAATGGTAAATCTAATAGCACTAGCATCAACTATGCAATTGGAATCCCAACCAGTGATCACATTGCAAGTTGAGGGCCGAGACATAGAATTTCTTTGTGACTCAGGGGCTTCTAACGTTAGTCAGAAGTACTGCCATATCATCCGATGTTACCTCGGATGAATATGTGCTTGTAAAAGCAGCAAATGGTCGTATTTACAAAGAGCCATTGTCCAAACCTCTGTGGTTTACCGACCCAGAGACGAACCAAACCATACGGTTCCGAGTAATAATTTCAGAAATCTGCCCAGTACATTTACTAGGAAGAGATTTAATGCAAGTGTTTGGTATAGCAGCCGTCCCAACCTCCACGGGGATGGTGGCAAGGAAAATAGAACTGAATAGTGCAATGCTATTAGAGGGGCAGGGAGATCTACATTACTGGTATAGTAATGATTTAATAGAGACAGGCCCCAGAGTGTAGTGACGGCTCTTACAAATTTGGCATTAAGCAAATACGGCATAACAAATCCGAAGGTGTCAGATCCATTACATTGCACAATGTATTACAGAAGATGTGCCGGACCTGATTTAGAATACGAAAAGAAATTTCTTAGTTTTAAAGTCACCAAACTAGTATTGCATAGCCTTTTTGGGACACACTAGGTAATTCTGCAGTCACATGTAGCCTTACAAGGGATATGCAGCTGCTGTATAAGAATGAATTAACCACACATATTTCAGTCACGGAGGGTGAAGGAATGTCATGGTACCTCGTGGGTAAGAAAATAACTGAATGGGTAGGATGGACACCAGAACAGTTGGCAGGTAAGGGCATTCAGGTTCAAAACTTAACTGGGTTACACAAGCCAGACCGACCGTGCACCTCAGGGAAGACAAACCGATACAATCCCCTGGGACATTATGACTATGCCTCCTTACCCCATGGAAGAATCTCAATTGCAGACGATTCCAAACTCATTATGGTCGCAGGGTCAGCACGATATCGGACTGATTAGAACGGCAGGACAGGTAAAGATTACACCCAAGTCAGAATTTAGACCTCATAAACGGCAGTATCCCTTGAGCAGAAAGGCAGAGGAGGGCATTTTACCGGTAATCACAGCACTTTTGAAAGCTGGAGTATTAATTCTGTGCACAGACTCACCGTGTAATACGCCTTATTTCCAGTAAAAAAACCGGATGGGACATGGAGGATGGTACAAGACTTACAGGCAATAAATGCCGCGGTGGTACCTCGGGCCCCCATAGTCCCGGATCCGTCTATTCTGCTGAACGATATCCTTCCAACGGATAACTACTTTTCTGTAATTGATATCAGTAATGCCTTTTACACTATTCCCTTGCAGGAAGATAGCAGATTTTGGTTTGCATTTACGTTTATGGGCAAGCGTTATACCTATACCAGGTTACCGCAGGGATACTGCGAAAGTCCGACCATCTTCTCACAAGAGATGTCCACCAATTTGGCTCAGTTCCAACCAGCCCAAGGGTGCCACCTACTGCTGTCGTGGATGATATCCTCCTGGCGCGACTACGGAAGAACTCTGTAAGTCCGAGACTATTCGACTACTACACTTTCTGGCACACGAAGGACATAAGGTAAATAAGTCTAAGTTACAATTTTGTAAATTAGAAGTACGTTACCTGGGTTATACTATCTCTGGGAAGGGCAGGCGATTAGATGACAGCAGAAAGAATGCTATTTTACAAGCCCCATGCCAACTACAAAAAAGAAATGATGTCCTTTTTAGGCATTACGAACTTCTGTCGTAGTTGGATTCCCAACTACGTCAAGAAGTGCACCCGCTATCAGACTTAATTTTGCAATACCGATGGCGGCAAAAGATTTGCTGCACTGGACAGACAAGGCAGTACAGGCATTTACTAGGATCAAGCAACTGATAGCTGGGTCAGCAACATTGGGGTTTCCAGATTACAGTAAGACCTTTATACAGACTGTAGACTGCAAGCAGGGATTTATGACATCTGTTTTAATGCAAATGTATGGAGATAAGTTAAGACCATTGGCATTTTACTCTAGCAAATTAGACTCAGTAGCACGAGCATTACCACACTGTGTGCAAGCAGTAATTGCAGCCGCTTTGGCGGTACAAGCGTCTGCCACATTGGTATTGTTCCATGATCTTACGTTAAAAGTCCCGCACTCTGTAGCAGTCATCCTTCTGCAGGACAAGTTAACATTTCTGTCACCTAGCAGACATTTATCTTGTATGACTACGCTGTTATCGCAGCCACACATGACAATTGAGAGATGCACTACCTTAAATCCAGCGACATTGCTACCTGTTGCTGAAGACGGTATTCCGCATGTATGCTTAGATCTCATACATTCTAAAGTTCTACCAAGACCGGATCTTAAAAATCAACCCTTACTACATGCGGACTGGACACTGTTTGTAGATGGGTCAGCACGCAAAACAAAAACAGGCACCACGCAGGTAGGGTATGCAGTTACTACTGCAACTCAGATAATAGAGGCAAGACCACTCCCCGGGAACTTATCCGCTCAAGCAGCGGAACTGATTGCTGTGACAAGGGCATGTCTCCTTTCAGAGGACAGGAATGTCACTATCTATACGGATAGTCAATATGCCTTCTCTACGGTGCATGTGTTTGCTCAACAATGGAAAAATAGGGGGATGGTTACAACCTCGGGGAAAGACATTATGCACAAAGACCTAATCCTTGAATTACTACAAGCCGTCCAACGGCCACGAGGTTTGGCCATCTGTAAATGCGCTGCTCATACCCGTGCTAAGGACCCGGTATCACTTGGTAATGCCCTAGCAGACAAAGCAGCCAAAGAGGCAGCTATGTCCAGTACCTTTTCACTTGAAACCACACCTACAGAATTACAACCAACAGATAAATTTGATTTGCAAACCTTACAAGTCATGCAGGAACTTAGCACAGTACAGGAAAAACAACGTTGGACTAGGTATGGTGTTAGGCAGAACAAAGGAATCTATGTGGGACCGGATAATAAATATGTTTTGCCTACTAATCTTTTTAGATATGCAGCACTAGTTGTGCATGGCCCTTCCCATCTGGGCCCTGCAGCTATGGTTAGAATTATCCACCTTACCTTTTGGACCAAGGGTTTCATTGCATATGCAAAACGTTTTTGTCTATCCTGCATAGTATGTGCTAAATACCACGGGGGAGGGGTCAGAGTTGCTCCGGCATCATTTCCAACACCCCCCTATCCTTTTCATACAATATGTATGGACTTCATCGAATTGACCCCGGCACAACTAAAGAAGTTTGTGTTAGTAATAGTAGATGCATTTACTAAGTGGGTTGAGGCTTTTCCGGTGACACATCCGGATGCTCAATCAGTGGCTAAAATTTTGGTCAATCACATCGTCCCGCACTTTGGACTTCCTACACGCATCTACTCTGACAACGGCACGCATTTTGTCAATCAGATCATACAGAAACTGTCTACAGTTTTCCAAATTGAATTGAAACACCATTGTGCCTACCACCCACAGTCAGCAGGGTTGGTGGAACGCCATAACGGCATTCTAAAAGGCAAGTTGAGAAAACTCATGGCCGAGACACATCAGTCCTGGATTACCTGTCTACCTCTAGCCCTCCTTTCCATGCGCACAACTCCCACCTCAAAAGGAGTCACCCCATTTGAGTTGTTGTATGGGAGACCTTATTACGTCCCACAGTGGCAAAACTTGTTGCCTGCGGAACGTGAGAGGGGTGAGGAGATAGCTGAGTACATGAGGAAAATGCTGACCAATACTAACAGCTGTTTAACGAATGATTGTTTTTCAGGTTCAAGAGACGACAAGATCACGGAAATCAGACCCGGCGAGTGGGTCTGGATCAAAATAATAAAACGCAAGAATTGGGCATCCCCCAAATGGGAGGGCCCCTACCAGGTGCTAATCGCAACTCCAACAGCAGTTCAGATTAAAGAAAGGTCCTCATGGATCCACCTAACGCACTGCAAAATCATAAAACATTTTAAGTTAAATAAAGACTTGAGTTCCCCTGAGGAACAAACAGACAGCAGCAATCATGAAGGACAATAATGAGAATAAGAGAAAATGGTTCTATTGCAATGTTTTATTGTTTATAACTATTGTGATTGTAATATTTCTGTTTTGGACATTTCTGTCTTTTAATGAAGCTAGCCATTCAAAAAGAGACAAACACACCAGCTGGCATCCAAACTTTAATACATATCAAGCGATTAAATATGCATATGCATCCTCAATGAATGTCTCGAATTGTTGGGTATGTACTGCAATACCTACTGTACACAGTGGCTTAATGTTAGGGACAGCCCTTCTGGGAATAAATGATACTTGAAATAGTTTGTTGTTTGAAACCACAGAAGTACCACTGAGAGACA
The DNA here is from genome assembly GCF_019279795.1 of Protopterus annectens. Classification (NCBI taxonomy): domain Eukaryota; kingdom Metazoa; phylum Chordata; order Ceratodontiformes; family Protopteridae; genus Protopterus; species Protopterus annectens. Next base: position 1,812,954,458 of record NC_056744.1, read on the forward strand.
AGGTGGCGCTGCCTCTTCTGGGGTGCCAAAATGGAACAGTGTGTTTTCAAAAGATTGGGAAAGTTAAGGTGGGGCTGAGCCAATGTAATTTGACAATAGTTCATAATTGTACCCTAGAAGGGCAGTGTGAGACCAAGTTTGGAGCTATAAAAAAAGACATCAATGTAAATGATATTAGTTTTGTTGAAAAAATGCTGTATGTATATGGCCTGTTATTTAAGGGCTAAAGCCAAATGGGAGTTATGAATTTGCAACCAATATTACCATCAAAACAAATGATTGTTATTTTATTTGTGGTAGGAAAGCATATAAATGGTTACCATATGGCTGGTCAGGAAGTTGTTTTTGGGATATCTGATACCAGCTATCAGGCACGCAAATGCGTTGCCTCAAGGTAAAATACGAAATGCACGTTCTCTTAATAAACCTATTAATCCCGTTGGTAACATTGATGCGTCATGGATTTATCACCATGACTTGGCACACGCCAGCAGCAAAGGACTCTCACATATGGACCTAGGCGATGATGTAATTGCTTGGGCTGGTATTTTGCCAGCATATGGGACAGTAAAATCCATCTGGGAACTGAGAAAACTGTCAAAACTGTTAGAGACTCTGAGTAATGCGACATTTTCAGCGCTAGAATTGGTGACGGACGAATTAACGGCGATGAGAACAGTAGTGTTGCAGAACCGTATGGCGCTCGATTTCACCCTAGCGGCGAAAGGAGGTACTTGCGCTCTGATACACGAGGAGTGCTGCTCGTTCATCCCTGACAACGAGCACGCGATTCAGAGTCATCTTGAAATAATTCAACAAGTTTCTGAACTGACTAAACCTGGTCCAAACCCCTTGACTGACTTTTTCCAAAATCTGTTTGGAAACTGGGGTTCTGTGTTGATGAACATTTTAATTGCTGTATGTGTTGGTGCAATCATATTTTTGCTGCTTGGCTGCTGTTGCATACCATGTATCAAAATGATAATATCGAAGGTTATCTCTGCCAATGCTACAAAAGCATATTTCTCTGATTATGAGAAGGTATACAACGTATCTGGGATTGTGTAAAATAAACAGTATACAAAATGTTGTAAGGGGGGAAATGTGGAAAAATACTGAAGTCAACATATTTTGTATTCTGTATTTAAAGGGTTAAGCAGAAAAATGTCCACTGCGTGCAAACTGAAATGTTCTGGAAAATGTTGATCACTGAGGAATGCAGGAGTTAATCTTAAACTACTGATAAGAAAGCTAATGGTGCAAGAATAACTGTGGTACTGGCTGGTAAAAACAAGTAATCAAACTATCAGTTTTAATGAAAGTCCTCTGTGCTACGTGTATGTACGTGCAGGAGGGTCTATATAAGGAGAACTTAAAGTACAAGTAGCCAGACTGCTGGCATATTACTATCATGTAGCAGATCTCCATGCATGTAAAATAAAGCTGTTTTACTTGCTTACAAGAACTTGGTGTGATTCTTCCAGAATATGTTAGAAGAGTAAAATCTTTCGACAGTCTATAATAAGTACACAAATTGAAAAGAAAGAAAAATACAACATGATTCTGAAATAAGGTATGATAAATGTTTAGGGAAAATGTACAGCATTCAGAATTAAAAATATAACAAAATACAGAATCAGAAAAACATTAATGTAGAATAAATAGGGAAAACTGACAGAAAAGTTAAACCAAAAGTTAGGAGAAGACAGCTCACTCAAGAAAGGAGATATAGCCATAAGTTTATTTAAGTGACTTTAAGCATTTTTCCATCCAGTACCCTTTCTCCAAGCACCATTAGCAGGCACTTTTCAAGCCTATTGATGTTTTTGCTTGCTTGTATAATTTTATATTAAAATCACTGTGTTAGGGGTTTCCTAGCTGAGAAGACAAAGTAATCTTCTGAGAAACTCAGTACCTAGTTGGCCCATGGCTCCTTGTTAGTCTAGAGGAAGGGTTATCGGTTCTGTATGAAGGAGATACTGTATTCATATCCCAAAGAAGGTTCAATATTTTCATGTCATATTCCAGTAGTCAAAAATGCCATGTGATTTAATTATAGAATCATCATGTTAGGGATTTCCTAACTAAAGGAAAAAAAGTATTTTAAGGGAAATTCAGTAACTAGCAGGCCAACTTGTTAGTCCAGAATCAGTGACGTCTGGATGGAATGTGGGGTGTCCTGGGCTCATTCTTCAAAGAATGGTCAGTATTTCCGTTTCTTACTCAAGTAGTCAAAAATGCCACACAGAGCCTTTTCCACATGTATGTCTGTGTGTGTGTGTGTGTGTGTGTGTGTGTGTGTGTGTGTGTGTGTGTGTGTGTGTGTGTGTGTGTGTGTGTGTGTGTGTTTTTATCCAAGTTTATTTTAAAATCACCATGCTAGATGTTTCATAGCTGAAAGGAAAAAGGGCTATTAAGGGAAACTCAGTACCTAATTGGCTAATTCTTGTGACTCCCTATTAGGCTAGAGGCAGTGGTAAGGGTCTGGAATGAAGGATGACCTATGCCTAGTCTCCAGAAAATGGTCAATATTTTCATTTCATATTCCAGTAATCAACATAATGTCACACAAAGTTGCGTGCATGTGAGCACATGTGCATACGTGTGTGTGTGTGTGTGTGTGTGTGTGTGTGTGTGTGTGCGTGCGCACGCGAGCCGAAACATGCACATACCTATCACTTTTGCTGTCAATTTCTCTGTCTGTCTCTCTCTCTCTCTCCATAGATTGATAGATAATAGATACCAAATTTGTTCTCAGAATCGCCATGCTAGTATTTTCTATATGAAAGCGGGAAAAAATTCTCTTGATAAAAACTCAGTAGCTAGTTGATGAGTCAGTGACATCCATCTGGATTTTTGGAGGTCCTAGGTTCAATCCTCAGGCAAACATAAATATTTCTCATTCATATGTCAATAGTTAAAACAATGTCACACAGAGTCTTTTTTGTATTTGTGTATGTTATTTGATTTTAGCTGCACATCTGGGCTATCCACAGTTCACAGAGTATTTATTAAATCTCTGTCTGCAGTGTTTGCACTTCTAAATATAAAAAAGCAAGGCATAGCCATTTTCCTATATTTGAAGATATGTCTTACAGTGAATGCATCTGTTTTATTTATCCTTTGTTGACTGGGTTAGTTCTACTAGACTAGTAGCCTCTTTTCAGAGGAGACTCGAAGTGGTATTTATGCTACTAGGGGAAATTTGGTCATGGCTTCGGGGAACTGTCCCTACTAATGCCTGCAAACATAGGGACATGTTTTGTCCAAACACTTCTTTCTTCTATTATGGGCACAGTGGTGGCCTGGAGTAGTAGGGAGGTGAGACGGATGAACCTGTGAGCTGTAGTGGTGGAGTTTCTTTTTGAAGAAAAGGATACAATGGAGCCAGCCAAGTCTGGCATGCAGCAGGAGGGAAAAAAAAGAGCTGAATTGTTGCTTGAGAAAGGAGGCCCAGCTTCAAACATTATCGAGAGTATGGAAATGGAGGCAGAGGCAGTTCATAAAGGGAAGGCTGTCAGGATTTCCACCGATTCAGAAGTGTTGTTTCAACAGAACTCATTTGAAGAGGAGTCATCAGTGAGAGAGGAATGTATTGTTACAACCCTACAATCACTAGGGTTGTGGGATGATATTCTTAAGGGCTTGTTTGTTATCAGAGAGTGACCCAGAGAGTGGAAAAGATATTTCATGGGGAGATGTAATGGAGAAAATTCTGGAGGAAGAGTTGGAAGTTACTTTTAAGGCTTCTTCTCCCCGGTTAAAGAAAACATATGCAGACATCGACATGGAAAGAAAAAACAAACCGAGAAATGTAAATGAACTGAAGAATTCTCAGGTAAGAAAAAAAAGAATTATACAGTAAGAGTATTCCATAATACAGAAGAGGAAATGGACATTTATAAGGTATGGGGCAATAGTTTTCCTTTGGGTGTTAAACCATAGGCAGTAAGAACATTTATTCACATTAGCAAATAAACTTTCTGTAGCATTATATTTGAGAATGGGACTATAATGGAGAAATTTTTTAGGGAGTATAAAAGAGACTGTTATCCCTGAAACTCTTATGTGTTTAAAGCATTTAATAGGGAAACTAAAAAATGTTCATATTCAGTTCAGAACTGAATTGGAAAAAGAGAGTTTAAAAAGACATTTAATTAAAATATGTAAGATGTTATGGACATTACTAAAGTCTATGATAATAGAAATCTATGGACTGGGGGTTGGGATTGTAACATTATTTTTGAAAATGAAAAATGATGCTATTGTTCACTAAAGGCATTTTAAAGTATTGGGGTCAACCTAAGACATACTTTTATTGTGGAAAATCAGATCACTTAATCATTGTATCATAGCAGGTTACTAGTCTATCGACTCGAAGGTCATTTCAAGCCTAGCCATTACATCTCGACATATTACCAGAGATAATATAGTCAGTACCCAGGATTGTATTTAGCAATGACTGCCCATTTCCAGAAGGGCTGGTAAGAATTTACGGTGCCCCATCCACTCGTCCAGGTTCCTTTTGAACAGTGTCATAGAGGTGCTCTGCTTCACACAATTGGCAGCCTATTCCAAAGCTGTGGCAGTCACTGAAAGATGAATTTGTCCCTCCAGCATGTCCTATTCATGTCACAGGCCATATTTAGGCCCTTAAAATGGGTAGCTCTAGTCCCATTTAATTAATGGATGTGCAGAAAATTCATTAGATTTGGGTTGGAGATTGCTCTGCAAGCCAGGCATAAGTGTCCCCTGAGAAGTCTATATGATACAGAGTATAGAGGCAGGGACTTTAGACAGTCTGTGTAGGTCAAGTGCTGAAGTCCCTTGATTATCTTAGAGACTTCTGGTGTCTCTCCAATTGCTGCAGGTGCTTTGTATGGTACATGCCAAAAGGGACATTATACTTAATTATGGGCCTGATTAGTGACTAGTATAGGGGGATTATAACATTCTTTGCTCTAGAGGCAATGTCTTTGCTAATCAAGTGAGCTAAGTAGAAAGCCTTCCTTACTACAGTAGACACATGATGGTCAAAGTTAATGTCATGGTCAACTTGTGATCCCAGATCCCTTACCACTTATTGGTACATAAGGGTATTGTTGTAATTTGATAGTGTGAAGGGACATTGTTCTTGCTGAAGGGAATGATGATGCATTTCTTTGCATTTAGCTTGAGACTGTGACTAAGACACCAGTTGTTTGTCTGTGTAAGACCCTCCTGAAGTACACCGACATCATTTGAGGATTCAATAATTGCATCCAGTTTGCAGTCATCTGCAAACTTGGTAAGCCACAGCCCCTTAGTTTTGGCCTGCACGTCTGAGAAGTATATACCAAACAGAACTGGGCCCAGCCCTAACCCTAGTGGCACACCGCTGGTAACAAGTCTGCTGGTAGATGTGGAGTCACCCACTTTGATAGTCTGTGGCCAGTTTGTGAGCCAGTTGGCAATCCATCTTACAACAAAGGGGTTTACATTTAGTTTGCTAAGTTTGTTAGTAATGCCTGAGTATGGGATTGTGTCAAAGGCCTTTGCCAAGCCAAGGTATGCTGTGTGTACAGATTCATCCTTATCAATGGCCCTGGTCACATTTTCAATGAAATCCATCACATTTAACAGGCAGAATCTGCCTTAGGTGAAGCCAAATTGGGTCGGATCCAGGGTTTTGAGGTTGTCTATGTTTTTAGTTTATGAGGTCCATGATGATATGTTCCATGGCCTTACAGATGAGGCTGGTCAGACTTATGGGTCTATAATTCCCCATGCCTGCTGCTAGGCCACCATTGTGGGGGAATAACTATAGCTGATCTCCATTCCAAAGGTACAAAGCCTGTGGTTAGGCAATGACTGAACAGGGTACTCGATGGTGAGTTATTGTTTCTGTTTGTTTAGAAGACAGCCTGGGATGCTGTCTGGTCAAGTAGAAGCTGTGTTTTTTGCCTTAGACAAAGCTTTAATGGCCTGCTCTTTGGATATGTAGGATGGGGGAAGTTAAGGGTAAGGTTTGTGATAGGTTTAAAGGTGATAAAGGAGTGACATTTTCACCAAATCTGTCCACTAGCAAGTTTGCTATCTCTGCAGGATCATGCGTGTGATACCATTAGTCACTAGTTTGGCACATGCTTAGGTCCTACCTTTTAGGCTATGTATGTAGTTCTAAAAGGCCTTATGGTTAACCTTGACTGTGATCACTAAGTTTTTCTGAATTTACACTTAGAGGATTGGACAAGTTGACTTATTTGCCTGCTGAGGCTGAGGAGGGTGCTTTTCCATTGTTGGGGCCTCACCTTAGTTTCTTAGACAACAACTGTTTGTGTTTGTTGTAAAGTTTGTTGATGCTGGATGTCCACCAGGGTAGCTTGTTTTTTCTTGGGGTTCTGGCTTTGATTCTCCTTGGAACAGCCGAGTCTGTACACTGATAGAAGTGATTGTACAGGGCTTCAGTGTAAGCTTTGGTGTAGTTATGACTTCCAGCTGGTAGTGGGGCTTTCAATGCATTTATACCATCCACTAGTAGGGTATAGTTTGCCTTGGTGAAGGTTTTCAGCCTGACTCCACCCTTTGTGAGTTCTGGTGTTAGTGACAGATCGAAGGAGATTGATTTGTGGTCAGATTTATCTAATGAGGGTCCAACAGTTGCGGTGGGACATCTGTATGTTTGTTCCTCTTGTTGGGGTTTGAACAATTTGTTCCAGGGCATTTGAGTTAACAAAGTCAGGGAAGTTTTGTGCAAGTGAATTAGGGGTAGAATAGGTTTCCTGGTTGATGGTGGACTAATTGAAATCCCGCATGACCAGAGTGTTTGGCAATATTTGTATTGACTCCAGTTTAGTCAAGCTGGCTTCATGTGCATCATGATTCATAGGTTCATAGGTTCATACTAGGCTATCTGCCCTAGGGCATTTATAAGCCTAGCCAGAGTGTGTATGGCTTTCACCACCCATTTTAAATTTATTTTGCTATGCCCTTTTTCGAGGTTAGTATACTGTGCCTCTGTTTAACAGTGACACAGAAGTGATACCCGGGGTAAACCTACTATCTCCCATCAAGATTCCTCTTGAAGAGAGTCAATGAGGGACTCTGCCTAACCTGGACTGGGATTTTATTCCAGAGTAAAGGGAGCCTCTGGGTTATGAATCTGTCCCTCCAGCATGTCCTATTTATTTCATTGCTGAGGTTTAAGTCCCTCGAGCGCATAGCTCGATCGGATTTGGATTTTCTGAGGTGCAGCATGTCCATTAATTCCGGGTTGGACATGGCTTTATACGTCAGGCACAGATCGCCTCTGAGCAGGCGGTATGCCACTGAGTAGTGCTGGAGTTTCTTTAACCGGTCAGCATACGGCATCTGTTTGAGCCCCTTGATCCTCTTGGTGAGGTACTTTTGGGGTCTTTCCAGTTGCTGCAGGTGTCTGGTAAGGTACATCCCAAAAGGGACATTGTACTCAATTATGGGCCTGATGAGGGATGAGTAAAGAGGCACGATGACTTCCCCTGATCTAGATGTGAATCCCTTCATGATTAGGTGGGCAATATAAAATGTTTTTTCAACCACTTTGGCCACGTGGTTGTCAAATGAGAGATTGCTATCAACTTGAGTCCCCAGGTCGCTAATTACTTCTTCTGTACTAAATGGATTACCACCTATGTGGTAATTTGTGGGCACTTTGTTTTTGCCAAAGGGGATGACTATACACTTTTTGGCGTTTAGCTTGAGGCCATGGCTCTGGCACCAGTTGTCTGTTTCTATGAGGCCCTTTTGGAGGATGCTTGTGTCGGCTAGAGAGTCTATTATGGCGTCCAGTTTGCAGTCATCTGTGAACTTGGTCAGCCACAGTCCTTCCATGTTGGCCTGTATCTCTGAGAAATATATACCGAACAAGAGAGGTCCCAAGACTGAGCCATGTGGGGCGCCACTTGTAACTGGTTTGGAGTCTGACATGGCTCCAGCTATTCTAACCATGTGGGTTCTGTCCTTGAGCCAGTTTGCAACCCATCTAGTGACATAGGGGTTTATATTTAAGCTGGTGAGCTTATCTATAATGCCCGAGTGGGATATTGTATCGAAGGCTTTTGCGAGGTCCAGGTAGGCTGTGCGGACCACCTTCCCCTTGTCAATGGCCTTGGTGACTGTTTCAAAGAAATCAGCCAGGTTTAAGGGGCAGGATCTGCCCTTAACAAACCCGAACTGGGTAGGATCCAGTGTCTGTAGGTCCCCAATATCTTTATAAGGTCCATGATGATCCTTTCCATAGCTTTGCAGATCAAGCTAGTGAGACTTATGGGGCGATAGTTTCCAGGATCATGGAGGGAGATGTATAGCTATGACTTGAATGGGGGTCTTACCCACAGTAATTTGAACTTGGAGTAACTCCATGGAGTTGTCCAAACTAACTAGTAAGGAGGAGTATTTATCTCTAATATAGATAGAAACACTGCCTCCTTTAGTTCTCACATGTTCATTTTGCAGTCTGAAGGTGTGGAAGGCTCTATCTGTTGCCTTGAGCCAGGTTTCTGTGACTGCTCAGACATTTACATCCTCCAGTGATAGAAGTGCTTCCAGGGTGTGGAGTTTTTGGTTGAAACTCCTAGCGTTTAGCTGCATAACCCTTATTTTGTTATTATTGGCAATTTTCATGTCGGCAATTTTATTTTTTGAGACCTTGCCTGAAAAAGGCACTATGAGGAAGGCAAGAGACTTTGCCAGCACCCGAAAGCCTAGTGGTGCCAGGTGCAAACTGTCTCTGGCAAAGCAGCAAGGTTTGTTGACCATAGCTTCCCAGGCTGACAGGAACTGGATCCCCTTTCAATGACACGAAAAACTGAGCCAGTTATTGAAATCGATCATTTTAAGTGAGGGTAATATGCCACTCAGGTTGAGGGACATACCTGCCTGGGACAGAAAGTCAGAGAGCTCAATCATGTCTCTCTTCATATAGTCCAGTGAGGTACGTCTCAGGTCATTCACTCCAAAATGAACTATGACAGAGTTATAATGGTACTTGTTGTTGAGAGACCTGAATGCATACATGATCTGATGAATCCTGGCACTGGACAGGCAGCTGACTGTAACTTTCTCCTTATCTAACCTGTCAGTGGCACATCCATCTGTCTCACTGTGGAGTTTACAATGACTAGAAAGTTTGTTTTTTCAGTGTTATGCCTTAAAGGCTTGCTAAGTGAGACACTGGCGTTATGTGTCTTGGATGCTGTGGGAACTGTGTTAGTTGTAGCAGTGTTGGGTTTTGGTAAGTTTTTTTGAGGGAACCTCTGGGTATGTTGATTTTTGTGTTGGATTCATGCTAACTGTATGAATAGCACTATGGTTGTCAGTGTACAGGAGGCAGTTGATACACTGCCTCAGGAGACCCAAATCAACAAGGCTGGCCAGAGAAACAAGGGTATTCCAACTATCCATAATGCTAGGTTTGAAGAAAGGGAGTGCTTTCAGGGCTGATCTAGGAGGTGATCTGTAGATGGGTAGTTTTGACAGGGCTTTTGGCTTGTGGTTTAATAGGTCAGCAGCTCACTAGCAATACTTCTTAGACTAGAAATGTACTGAAGATGAGGACTGCAGTAATGTACTACAGGCTACAGCTGTATCTAAGGAAAAAAATTGTCAAAATTATCTAACCAGCTATGGCACAGCAGTGTACGCCACTGTTCAATGTGCAAACAAGCAGAAATCTGCTCAAACACAGGACTTAAATACCACAAGGTACAAATTTAAAAAAAAAACTTTTAAAAAATTCAAAAGAACCAATGAGGGTGCTTACTCCAAGCCCTAGACTAACCCCCTTCACCACACAGGTTCCAATCAGCACACGTCTCTCAGAAGGGTGCCGAAGGGCCTCTTCCAATAAATTCAGAAGAACCAGTGAGGGTGCTTACTCCAAGCCCTAGACTAACCCCCTTCACCAGACAGGTTCCAATCAGCACACTTCTCTCACAAGGGTGCAGAAGGGCCCCTTCCAACCAAAGATGGTTTGGAAAATGTTCTTGGAATACAATGGCCACTACAAACAGACCCAGATGCAGCAAACCTGTATCTGGACTATGCTACAGCTAGTAGCTACATTAATTTAGGTGGGAAACACTGAAAATGTTTTAAACAGCAGAATAGCAGCAATGACACACTAAAATGTTTTAAGCAGCAATGAGACACTAGAGAATGTTTTAAACAGCAAACAAATCAGTTATTTAAGACACTGCTTGTCAAGAAAACAGAGCAGATGCTTTGTAGACAGTGAAAAGCAGCAACAATTTCTTTGCAAACAGTGAAAATAGCCATTTTAGGAAAGGTGTGAAAGGAAAGCTTGTGTTGCTTCCATAATTAAAAATGTGATTTTAGTAGTATGTAGAAATGTGTTTGCCACATTTCAGTGCAATGTGGAGTGATGTGCAGTGATCTTATATTAATTTTTTAAGCCATTTGCTAAGTGAGGAGGCTGCAGCCCACACTTTCATGTGTCTGTGGTGTGGTAAGATGTGCATACTTTCACACGACCTTGTTGTAGTAAGCTGTGCATGCTTTCACGTGTCCTTGGTGTAGTAAGATGTGCACACTTTCACTTGTTCTTGGTGTAGTAAGATGTGCACACTTTCACATGTCCTTGGTGTAGTAAGATGTGCACACTTTCACTTGTTCTTCATGTAGTAAGATGTGCACACTTAAACATGTCCTTGGTATAGTAAAATGTGCATACTTTCACTTGTTCTTCATGTAGTAAGATGTGCACACTTTCACTTGCTGTGCACTCTTTTCTTTCACTTGTCCTTGGTGTAGTAAGATGTGCACACTTTCACTTGTCCTTGGTGTAGTAAGATGTGCACCCTTTCACATGCTGTAGTGTAGTTGATGTTTTTTGAGTCTGCATTCTGCCCACTGGAAAACTGCCTTTTGACCGCATGCTGGTCGGCAGAAGTGATTGGTTATTCAATAATATATATATATATATATATATATATATATATATATATATATATACTTAAATTAACAAGAACGGTGAAGCAAGCCAGTATATACTTTAATAAGGAAGATGAATCCAGTAGGTTGTATGTGTGGTCCCATAAAATACATTGTGGAGGTCAGGGGGATTGGATTGTGGCAGGGGCAGTGGGTGGGCATGGATTGAAAACAACTGGGTGTCCAAAGTATAATCTGCAACTGGAGCACATGATCTAGGTTCACAAGAGTCTGAGAAGAAACTGTGAACAAGTAGGTACAGGCAGGAAAGGAATAACTAGAGGGCACCAGTTAAAAATAAAGAGGATCAATTTTTAATTGACCTGGATCCAATGAACCTTTACTTCAGAGAGAGGGTGGTAAATGCATGGAATGGACTGCTGGAGTGCATGCTGTACAGTGACGAGAGCAGCTACAAGATACTATCTGCAAAAATACTAGCAGAATAGAGAAACGGTCTCCTGCCAGCAGTAATATGTAATGCAATATAACTCGTGGCTATGTAGGCTAAAAATGTCAGTGTTATGCTTTGTGTAGTTTAAAAAGAAAGAATCTTTAAGTCGAGTATTACAGTTCAAATTTGAAATAATAGACTTTGACTAAAGGTCTGTTTGCTACAAATTAATCAAATTTCTTTACAGATATTTTGAGGATTACAAAATGTACCTTTGTATGGCTTTTATGCTAGGCAGTATAAGATCATGTATTTACTAAAAAAGAATCAAAACGATGTTGGGTTCTGACAGAATGGAGGGCATCTGAACCCAGCACCAGAGGTTCACTCTGCTCTCTTTTCTAAAGTGGGGACAGAGGAAGAGATCAGTGCACTGCTGACACCTAGTGGAGGTTAGCTGCATTAGCAGAAAACTCACATACTATGCATGCATGCACCTAGGTGCATCTGGCTGGTATTGCCTAACAAAGTGCTGGGCCTGTCATGCCACCACGTCACAGGTGGCATAGGACAGCTTTACAGAAAAATAAGATTCCGTTTCTAAGGTCTTCCCTTAAAAGGTACATCCACAGAGAAATGCCTCTCTGAGAACCCTCGAAAATATTACTCGGACGAAAACACAGAACATGAAAACAATATTGGGCAAGTGATATTGGGGACTGTAAGATGCCTAGCCATGTACATCTTTAAGCAGATACACACAAGACTAATTCCCAGTCATTTCAAGCACTTAATAGTAGCCACCTGCCAAAGGTTTATGAGACATTCCTTTAGTGCGTGTGCGTGTTTGAGTGAGGGGGTGGGAGATGCACATTCTAGTCACATTAGGGTTTAAGGCTCATTATTCCCTTTGTAGAAGAAATCCTTGGTGACTAAGCTTGAAGGAAGCATGTGAACTAGGAACATATTGTGGGGAGTATGGAGCCTTCTAATGATTTAAAAAAAGGAGTATTGCTGGGGTTCATGGGAGAACGTGACCTGGAAGTGATGACCACCCAGTATTCAATGTGAAAAAGGTGATAATGATGTGTATATAATGCAGAGTACAAGGGGACACAATTTTAGTATTCTGTATACAAGGCACTGGTGAGCACTGATCTGTGCACCACCTTCTCCACTGAAAGTTCAAATTCTTGGGAGTTGTAAGTTGAACAAAGAGATGTTCCAGCTCTCCCCAATTTACCACCATCAGTAACAAAAACAAATGGTCTAATGAGAGATCAGTGTCAATAGAATGTAGTGCCACAGATGCTGGGTGATAAAACTGAAGTGAATGTGCTGTCTCTGATACAGGGAGATCAAACTGAACTGAAAATGGTACCACTGATACTGAGAAATGAAACTGAATAGAATGTGATGCTGCTCATACTGGGAGATCAAAGTGAACAGAATGTGATGCTGCTCATACTGGGAGATCAAAGTGAACAGAATGTGATGCTGCTCATACTGGAAGATGAAACTGAACAGAATGAGATGCTGCTCATACTGGGAGATGAAACTGATCCAAATGTGGCACAGCTGGCACTCTGAGATAAAACTGAACAGAAAGTGGTGACACTAATACTGGGAGATCTCAGTGAACAGAATGTGATGCGGCTCATACTAGGAGATGAAACTGAACAGAAAGTGGTGACACTAATACTGGGAGATCACAGTGAACAAAATGTGGTGATACTAACACTGAGAGACAAAACTGAACAGTATGTGCTGCCACTTACAGAAACTAAGAAGAATGTGATAATACTGACACTGAGAGAAGAACCTTAAACTTTTACAGAATGTGCAGTAGCATATATATATATATACATGATCTTATATAGGAACTGAGAAATGAAAGTAACCAGAATGCAGTGCCACTGATACTTTGAGATGAAACTGAGCAGAATGTGATGATACTGACACTGGGAGAAGAACCTTAAACTTTTACAGAATGTGCAGCAGCACATATACATACGTGATGTTATACAGGAACAGAGAAACGAAAGTGAGCAGAATGCAGAACCACTAATACTATGAGATGAAACTGAGCCGAATATGATATAACTGACAATGGGAGAAGAACCTTAAACTTTTACAGAATGTGCAGTAACACATGTATACATATGTGATCTTATACAGGAACTGAGAAATGAAAGTGTTGCCAGTTCTTTCTAAATGGACAAAAGGTTTTTATTAAGGAGAAATACAATTGCCACACAAAATGGGCTATTTATGCTGCTAGTTGCTTACATTGTTCCGCCTACTAAATAGGTAAAACTATCAGACGGGTGAGAGACAATTTACAAACACGAAAGAGATATTATTAATAAAAAAGACACAAATGCATTGTCCAAGCATGTCGAAAAGAACCCTGGTCACAAATTTGGGTATTTTGTTATAGAACAACTCAAGAGGGATGACAGGGGTAGAATTGTGAAGGAACATCTATTAGTTAGGGAGTTAAAATGGCAATTTAGGCTTAATTTTTTAGTGGAGCCTGGGCTGAATGATACTTTCTCCATTTCGTCTATCTTACATTTGAAAAGTTTGGAATGTTAAGTATCTATATTTATTTATATTTATTTTTAAAACCACAAAAGTAGCTGTGGACTTCTTGGGTTTTCGATCCTGAGTGATGCCTGCCCGGAGGGAAGGAATAACCAATTTTACAATGCCTTTCACTTTTGAACCCAAACAGTGAACAGATTTCCACATGTAGTCGGTGGTGGAGCTAGCTCTAAAAAGAGCTGTTTTAGCCCTGTGGGCAACTGGAGCTCTATATATAGAGCTGTTACAGATCTCTGTCAGCTCTGAGAAGAGCTGTTTTGTGTTTCGAATGCCCTTTCGGGCAGATGCGGTAGTTCTAAAAATAACTGATTGTTTGGTTCACTGAAGCTGTGTCTGTGCCTCCGGCTGATCTTATTGGAGCTGATACAGATTTCAGTGAGCTCTGAGAAGGGCCGTTTTGTGCTATGAATGCCCGTTCGGGTGTTGGTGGTAGCTCTAATAAGAACTGTTTTGTTTTATTTTGAATGTGTCCCCGGTTGCTCTTAACAGAGCTTGTACAGATCTCTGTGAGCTCTGAGAGGTTGTGTGCTCCCCATGCTACTGTGGAGGGGGCGTGGTTGAGAGATGTCCAAAGAGAAGTGACTAGTTGGGGATGTGGCCCTGGTAGGCCTTCAAGGTGAAGACGGACCTGGTTGGAAGCATCTCATTCCTCTTATTTAGTTCCATGCCCCCTCCACAGTAGCATAAAAGCAGCACAGCAACAGATCTCAGGTCATTCTGACCAGTGCTTGGGGAGCGCACAAATAGTCCTTTTTAGGATTCACACATAGCAAAAGAACCGAAGATCTGTTCAAGAAGAAGGACAACAGAGATCTGACACCACCATGGAACACCAAAGGACACAACAGCATCTCTTCCCAGAGCCCATTGTGTCCATACACCAAACAGCTCTTCTCAGAGCTCACAGTACACCAAACAGCTCTTCTCAGAGCTCACAGAAATCTGTAAAAGCTCTGGTAAGAGCAACCAGAGACACATTGAAGAATAAAACAAAAAAGTTCTTATTAGAGCTACCACCAACACCCGAACGGGCATTCAAAACACAAATCGGCCCTTCTCAGAGCTCACAGAAATCTGTATCAGCTCTGGTAAGACCAGCCGGAGGCACAGACACAGCTTCGGTGAACCAAACAAAACAGTCATTATTAGGACTACCACATCTGCCTGAAAGGGCATTCAAAACACAAAACAGCTCTTCTCAGAGCTCATAGAGATCTGTAACAGCTCTATATAGAGCTCCAGCTGCCCACAGGGCTAAAATAGCTCTTTTTAGAGCTAGTTTCACCACCAACTACACGTGGAAATCTGTTCACCGTTATATTTATTTTTAGGATTCAATATTGTTGTATTTAAAACATAATTGTTTTTTAGATGTTTTCAAATGCTTTTTTAATTGATTAATAGTTTGAGTCATGTGACTGTTTTTAATTACTATTTAAACTGATTGACTGGGTTGTGCTTTCAGTTCTGATGATGTCCTGATGGATAAAAGTGCTTAACTCTACTGTTAGTGTTGGTTTATAATAAAGCATTTTTACTGGATTTTCACCTCCTTGGTTTGGTTGATATAAAGTATGGCAGTTGTGTGTGTTGCCCATAGTCCCTGTTTCTTTTTTTTTTATTTTATTTATTTATTTTTTTTTATTATTTGTGAGAGTGCAGCTTCCATATTTGTTAAATCTCGGTCCTGGACTGTGCAGTATAACATTCAGGAAGATATGAAGGAGAGTGTAAACTCAGTCTTTACAACTCTAAGGACTGAAACCTCCAGTTTAATTCTCTAGTGCTCACTGGGTATGATGTGAGACTGGGAGGAGCTTCCATGGAGGGAGTTTCAGTATTAATATACATATATATATATATGTATTCCAAATGCAGGACAGCCTACAGTTGGCAGTAAAGGCTGGTGTAAGTGAATAGCAACACTGATCTGGTGATCAGCATATATTTGCCAGCTATGGAAAACAAAGGGAAGGAAATGTGTTTAAATAGCTAAAAGGGAGTGACTTCGCAAAAAAAGAAGTTATGTCTTACCATAACGTTCTGTCTGTGTTGTTGATCTTCGTTCAGTCATTACTACTAGGTAGTCAGTTCCGACATCGGAACCGAGCCGGCCATATCACAAGCTCATTGCAGCCACAAACTTTTGAGCTAAATTCTTACCCATCATGCCCCTCTACTTGTTACCTCAGATCGAGTTTTCAAGTTGAAAAAGAAACAGAGGCTACCTCTGGTCAAATAACTTACAGTAACAGGATGATGAGATCCATTATAAGTCTTAGGAGGGGGAAGGAGGGAGGGCCGTAATGACTGAATGAAGATCAACAACACAGATGGAACGTTATGGTAAGACATAACTTCTTTATCTGATGTTGGGCTTTTCATCCAGAAAAAAGGAGGCCATTGTCCCACTGTACTCATCCTTCATTAGACCCATTATAGAATACAATGCCCTATTTGGTATGTACCTCTCAAGACACCTGCAACAACTGGAAAGGCTGCAGAAATACCTCACTAAAAGAATCACAGGCCTAAAGCAGATGCCCTATGCTGACCGTCTTAAAAAACTCCAGCTATACTCTGTCACATATCGTCTATTCAGATGTGATCTATGCTTAACATACAAGGCCATCTCAATCCCAGAGCTGTTGGACATGCTACACGTAAATCCCAATCCCTCAGAGCCACACACTTCAGGGATCTAAACCTCGTCATCACAATAAACAAAACATGCTGGAGGAATAGGTTCCTGACCCAGAGATTCCCCAAACTCTGGAACAGACTACCCATACATGTCAAGCAGAGCACCTCTTTGGCCATCTTCGAAAGGAACCTTGACGATTGGATAAGAAAAAGGAAATTCACCCCAGGGATTACGTCAGTTGCCCTGCTAGACAGGGGTCCAGGAGGTAAATAGTGTGGGAAGAAATATCCAGGGAATTGTTATGGCTAGGCTCGTATAGGCCCTAGGGCCGAAAGCCTAGTACCAACCTATGAACCTATGTTAATCTTCATTCACTCCATACTACTGGGACAGAGTCCCTAGCTACTTTTATCCCTGGGTGTCCCTCATGGAAGGACATTCCTGAGCACCATAGAACCAAAAGAGGCTCTTCCTCTGGAGCCCAAATCCAATTTGTAATGATTGATGAAGGTATGAGGTCTAGCCCAAGTTGTAGGTGCACAAATGTCATTCAAAGAAGCTCTGGCATGGAAGGCAGCAGAGGTTGCTACTGACCTTGTAGAATGAGCCCTTACAGATGTAGTTAAAGGGATATTGTGCTTTTTGTAAATAAATGTTACACAGTCTTTCAACCATTTAGCCAATGTGACCTTAGAAACAGCACATCCTAATCTAGGTCCAGAAAAAGCCAAAAATAACTTGTCTGATTTGCGAGAAGGCTTAGTTCTGTTCAGATAAAAAATGTATTTGTCTGTGGATGTCTAGGGTATGTAGGCAATACTCTCCTCTGTTTGAACGATTGGGAAAGAAAACTGGCAAATCAATGGTTTGGTTACCATACATTTCAGAAATTACTTTTGGCAGAAAGGAAGGATTAGTTCTCAATGATACTCAGTCTTTATAAAAAATCAAGTAGGGCTGTTTGATACACAGGGCCTGAAGTTCAGAAATACGTCTGGCAGAAGTAATGGTGACCAGGAACAAAGTTTTCCATGATAGAAACTTGAGGTCGCAAGAGGAGGCTGGTTCAAAAGGTAATGCTGTCAGAGCTTGCAGAACTAATGACAGGTCCCATGGCTGAGTTGGTTCTGTGAATTTGAGTTTCAAATTAATTGCACCTTTTAGGATGGTCTAACATAGCTTGTGTAACATAAGGGAAGAATCTTCATGACCATTGTGAAAATTAGATATTGCGGCCAAGTGAACTCGAATGGTAGAAGCTGATAGTCCAAATTGAAATAGATTTGATAGGTATTCTAGTACTACCGGCACTGGAGCTGAAAATGGATCCATTTGTTTTTCTTTTGGCCAAATGGTAAACCTTTTCCACTTGCTGAGATAAGTAGTTCTGGTGAAAGACTTATGAGATGCAATAAGAATGTCACATTCTGGGGAAGAAAGATCAGTCTGCCTGGCAGTCACTGGAAGTGGAGGAACCAAGCTGTGAGCTTCAGGCTGTTCAGGTTGGGGTGAATCAGATTCTGCGGATGGGAGATCAACTCTGGGGCTGGATTGAGAATCCACGGTTGATCTAGCAGGTGAGGCCACAGAAATGGAAACCAAATTTGATGAGGCCAATATGGCAGTAAGAGGATTACTTTGCTCTTCAACCAGCAGGCTTTCTTCAGGAACTGGGGAATGAGGGGAAGAGGGGAAATGCATAAAGCAGACCTGAGGGCCAATCATGAACTAGAGCAACCCTGGGTGACTGTCCCCGGGGGGGAATCAGGGCGAAGTAATTGCTTCATTTGTAGTTGGTTGGGGAAGCAAAGAGATCACAGTAAGGGGGACCCCAGCGGTTGAAAATCTCCACCGCTATTAACGGATTCAGGGACCACTCATGAGGTTGTAGAATGCACCTGCTCGATCTGTCTGCTATCACGTTGGAACTCCAGGGGATGTGCGTTGCTATCAGAAAGCAGTTGGTAGCCATCGCCCATTGCCATATCCTCATGGCCTCCCGACAAAGAGGGTAAGATTTGGTTCCACCTTGTTTGTTGATGTACCAAACTACTGCCATGTTGTCTAATTGTACTGCAATAGTCCCTGACGGAGGGTGAGAGTGGAATGCTTGCAACGCTAGAAGGACCGCCCTCAGTTCTAAGACACGGATATGCAGATGGGCCTCTAATTCCAACCACATGCCTTGGATCGTCTTTCCCTGAAATATCCCCCCCACCCCATCAGGGAGACATCCATGGTCACTGTAGCCTTGGGCTGTTGGGGTGTGAAGGGGTGAGACCATTGTAATGGTTCTGTGACATCCACCAAATTAAGTCTTGTTTGCATCTTTGAGTTACCTGAATTTTGAATGATAGAGAATACTGAAAAGGGTACAACTGTGTGAGCAGTAGCCACTGTAGGAGCCTCATGTGTAATCACGCAAGGGGGACAGTGGTAATGGAGGCTGTCATGGAACCCAGCAGCTGAAGAACAGAATGCACTGTGGATTTTTCCAGTGAGAGAACTGCTATGAGCTGTTCTTTTATCCTTTGAATTCTGTGATCTGGAATAGATGCTTTGCAATTTTTTGTGTCCAGAAGAACCCCAATGAATTCTATAGACTGAGATGGGGTCAGGTTGGACTTCTGCCAATTTATGGTTATGCCTAGCCTTTCTGCAATGTGAAGAGAGTATGACAAGGCTTCTTCCAATAAATACCTGGTGGGGGCGGTAATGAGCCAGTCGTCTAGATATGGGGATGTGGAATCCTCGTAGTCCCAAGTGAGCTGTGACAACTGCCATGCACTTGTTGAACACTCTGGGAGCTGTAGAGAGTCTGAAAGGCAGTACTCGGAATTGGTAATGAATGGATCCCGCATGGAAGCGAACAAACCTTCTCAATGGCCTGTCCACCTTTATGTGGTAGTACGCATCTTGAAGATCTATCGAGCCCATCCAATCATCTTTTTCCAAGAGTGGAAGGATAGACTGTATCGTGACCATCTGGAATTTCTGTACATTTACGAATTTGTTTAATACACTGAGATCCAAAATTGGTCTCCAGTCCCCAGTCTTTTTTGGCACCAAAAAGAGTCTTGAGTAGAATCCGGATCCTATCTGGTCTGGGGGGACTATTTGATGACTCTTTTTTGTAGCAGCTTTGATATTTGATGAGCTGCTTCTTCCCTTTGACTGGGTGGAATGTCGGGTAAGTTTTTGAGGAGGGTGGGACAAAGCTTGAAGGGGATATGATGACCTCTGGTTATAATCTTTTGTACCCAGGAATCGGTGGTAATGGTTAGCCAGGCAGAAGGGTACAAAGAGAAATAACTCCCAACTGCTTCCAGAGGAAAGCACCTGGGCCGCTCTTCAGGAGCGCTGGTAGGATTGGCCAGAGAAAGAATGTCTGGAACCCTGGTTACGCGGACCTCCTCTGCCCCAAAAGGGGTGTCTTCCATTGGAGTTTCCCCCCTCTGCCCCTGGGGGAAAACTCGGCTCATGCATCACGGAAAGAACCCTGAGATTTTTTGTGCCACATCTTTCCACTTTTCATGTTCCTAGAGTAAACCCTTTGAGGAGAGGAGAAATGGACACCCATGGCAGAAAGGGTCTGACCATCCTGTTTGCATGTAGCCAGTGTGTCTTTTACCATGGGTCCAAATAACAAAGAGGCTTCTATTGGAGCATTCAGAAAGGAAGCCTTGAAGGGTTCTGTGAAGTCACACAGGGGCATTCAGGCATGCCGTCTCATGACTATGCCTGAACCCGCCATTCTAGCAGCTCCTTCTGTGGCATGAGAAATCAGGCGCATAGAGGAGTTGGATACTGATTCAAGAGTGGCTAACTGTGAGGCCACTTTGTCAAGGACCCCATCAAACACAGCTCTGGCCAAAGTTTCAGAGTGCTCAGATATTAAGTCTCTTTGAAGCCTGGTGAAATGTGACATATAGTTCAGGGACCTAACTGCAAAGGTCACTAATGAAAAAAACATGCTTCTCTAACCTGTCCACTGCTTGGAACTCCTTGTTGGGCAGATGAAGAGTCTGGCTCTCTTCTACTAACTCTTTCTTAGTTGCAGCTGCCACCACCATGGCATCTATTGGAAGGCCTTTGGACCAATGAGGATCACTTTCTGGTGGGGACAAAATTTTATCTGGCCTCCGGGGGAATGGCTTCAATGGTGTCAGGAGCCTTCCGTGCACGCTGCATGATGAGCCAGACAAGTTTGTCGGCAGGTGGAGTAACCCAAGAGGTAGGGGGCCGGGCACAAAAGGTCTGCAGGAACACAGACTCTTCAGAGGACAGGTTGGAGGGTTGCCAGTCACCTCTCTTTCAGGATTTCAAGTATGTCTCCAAAGGACACCTCAGAAGGTGACCAAGGGGACCCTTCCCCATCAATGTCTGTGTCTTCTGTGAGGGACTCTTCTGGGGAGTCCACATGCTTCCTCTTGCATGTACTCTTTCAATGAACTTCCTCAGGGGGAGATACTGGGGAAGACTGCCCAGAAGGGGCCTCCTGTGGGAGTATGTCCTGAGAATCTTGTGCCCAGTGTCTGCTAGGGGTGACTTGTGTGAACTGTGGCCCAGAGGAAGACGAGAATTCTGACAGCACAGGATCGCCTACAGAGGCAAGAGCCTTTTCCATTTCTTGAAAGGCTGGCCCACCTGAGGAGAAGTGGGAGCATGCAGCCAGGGTCATACCCCACTCTGGCAAGCCAGCCTCCTGGCCTGAAGTCTCTGGATAGCTGTGAAATGCAGGAGTACCAACGCCACAGGTATAATCTTGAGAGGTGACTGCAGTGACATGTATCTCCAGCCACAAAGGAAACTGTGGTTCCATAGTGAGCTCCACAAATGGAACCGAAGGGAGGGAGGTTTGTGCTATAGGAAGTGGCTTCAAGGCAGATGTTGAAGGAGGAGTATAAGTAGGAGTTTCTGGAGAAATTTGGTCACCTCCATAGTAAGGACAGGTCCTGGAGGGTGGGATTCCTCTGACCAAAAGCAGTTGATCAACAAGGCGCACTACATCATGTTCAGAAAGGCTTCTAGTGGATCTCACAGACATTGCTGAAAGGGAGTCGGGTCTATTCAAACATGGAGTATATTGATTACCTGCAAAAGGATCTCTAGAGGGAGAATATTTTGTCGTGGGTAGTAAAATAGGTGTCTACACTGAGGACAATGGTGCCATAGTGGTCTGTACCATCGAGGATGGTACTATTGGTGTCTGCACCGAAAAAAGGGTGGTTGGTGCTAAGGGCATTGTCTCCACCCACGAGGTCAGTGCCATAATAATAGTCAGGACCAAGATCATTGCCAAAAGGGTCTCTGCCAACATGGCAGTGGTTGGCGCTGAGGAAATTGTCTACACTGAAAGAGTCAGTGCCGTATAGATTGTCGGTGCCGAGAAAGGTGCCGAAGTCATCGGTGCTGGGGCATACATCGACTTCATAGGAGTCTGCATCAACTGAATAGTCGCTGCCAATAGGGTCTGCACCAAAGAAAATATCGGTGCTGAAGCTGTCTGAACTGAGGAAGAGCTCGGTCCTAATAAGGTCTGCACCACACTCGGTGCTGAAGAAGTTTGCATTGACGGCTTCGGTGCTGAAGATGTCGGCACCGAAACCCTCAGAGCCGAGGACGTCAAGTCAGAAATTGTTAATTTTAGTTTCTTTCATCTCAGTTCCTTAGGGTCCCCAGCAGGGAACGATGGAAGAGACTTAGACTTCTTTTCGTTATCCTTTTTCTTATAGGAACTAGGAGGGGTTGAAGCCTCTGACCCAGAAATAGCCTCTGTAAAGGAAGATTTAAGTAAGCCCTTTAAAATCAACTTATTCTTTCTCTCTGTCAGAGTCTGGCTAGATAAATTTTTACAAATCCTGCATGGCGGATGAACAGTTAAGTGAGACACACCCAAACAGTACACACATAGATTATGCATGTCCAAAATAGGTATTTTATGACTACAATCTAGACATCTCTTAAATCCCGGCCTTCCTTTTTTATCTGCCATGGAAGAAGAAGAAAAAGGGAAAAGAAAGAAAGAAAGTACCACCAATGGTACAAGAAATACCCGAAGGTAAAAGGAGAAAAATACCAAGGATGGTAAAAGAATTACCAAAACAGGTAAGAAAAGGTTGAAAAGGTTGTCGTTAGATGCAATAGGGTAAGAGATAACTATTTAGACAAAAAAATTGTGAGAAAATATCTGTAATATCTAAATTTTTACCAAAGAAATACACTTAGCCCAGGAGAAGAGGCACACGGCCGTTTGGCGATGTGGCAAATGAGATCTGGGGTAACAGGGAGAGGGGCATGATGGGTAAGAGTTTAACTCTAACTCGAGAGTTTGTGGCTGCCACGAGCTTGTGATATGACCGGCTTGGTTCTGATGTCGGAATAGACTACCCAGTAGTAAGGACTGAACAAAGACTAACAACATCAGATTGATAGTTTTCTACTTAATGAAAACAATATATGAAGGAGGGAGTTTTATACTCAAAGTAACATTAGATGCAGATAATGCAAGTGATATTGGCTTTAATAATACTGCGAGCAGGAGGGTGAGAGGGTTAGATTTTTTAGCTACTAACCTCTCTTGCTGGATGATGTCAGACTGGGACGAGGCATAACTGAAAAGATACTGGTCCTTAAGACAACTACAGCAATTAACTACAACCCTACTCCAACCTGAAAACTACTAGAACTTGCCTGTTTTTCAAATTCTGTCACAATTAGAGAACCAATAATTAATTCCAAATGTTAGACTTCTTAAAGGACAGTGCAGACATTTACCGGAGTTACTGAACAAAGACTTAAAAAATGTACAACACTTTAGATATTTTAGGGTAAAATATAATTTAAAATATCTATTTTTAAAATTCATCTTTTTAAATGTAGTTATAATGTGAAGCTTGCGTAGGGCATGAGAGTCACTGCATCAACTGTTCTGTGGTGACACTTACCTTAGTGAAACACTAAAAATACTGACGTTTGGCTGATCATGATACTGTCAGGAAAATGC
Source organism: Protopterus annectens (assembly GCF_019279795.1). Classification (NCBI taxonomy): domain Eukaryota; kingdom Metazoa; phylum Chordata; order Ceratodontiformes; family Protopteridae; genus Protopterus; species Protopterus annectens. The sequence continues at coordinate 1,812,978,077 of NC_056744.1, forward strand.
TTTTTTCATAAGGCTATGAATAGGGCTGGAGTTAGAGAAAGGGGCAAGGTTAAGGTTGTGGTCAGCACACATGAGAAAGGATGAGCCGAAGGCACACCTGTCAACCCACTGGGTAGTCGACTAAATTTTGTTGGCAAAACAGACATCAACCAAAGGGGAAGTGTATTAAAGTCAGTATACACACACACACATACACACACACACACACACACACACACACACATACACACACGTATGCGCATGCATGTGCACACACACACACACACACACACACACACACCTCTCTTTCTCTCTCACTGAAAGTGGATAGTCTGTTTTAGATTCTGACATACCTTTTATTGGCAGAGTATGTGGATTTCTCTAATAGGGTCATCAGTGTGGGACTCTCCTCCCATGATTCCCACAGACTCCACATAAGTTGCATGTGTCAGTCCGAACTAACTTACTGACTTAACTGACTGTGTCATGATGTATATCCTAGTAATACCAAAACCCTGTAATGTTTTACACACCTCTTTAGCCTTGGTTTCCAAGTCTTATCTTTGGATGTACCTCTTTATCTAGCATTCCATTGCAAGTACACATATCTTTCCCTTGAGGAAGGAACATTCTCTAGCTCTCCCTGAAAACGTATTTCTGCACATCTCCTGCTTGGCCAACAAGATTATCTTTTACTTTCTAATGAACTGTCTTTCCCTGAAACTGAATGCAGATATGAGAACACAAGTTTGACTCTATATTTTCAGGCCTACTATTCTACCTTAATGTATTATAGTGAATTCACTAAGAATGCCCTCACTCTAACCGCTCCCCCTGAGATCCCTGACAAAAGTTTACAGGAGCCTTCTTTTGTAGCTGCCTCATATCGGTATTGCTAACTACTGTAATCTGGTTTGAATATATGGCTTTTTGCCACTTTACTAATAATCTGCAGATGTGCCCTGATAGATAGTGATGTCCTTTATGGTATGAAAGGTACTATTAGCTCCAAACAGATTTAACAGCTCCATATGCAGAACATATACCTGCTCTGGTGATTACCCCATTACCTAGATCCATAGTATTTAGAGTCTTTAAGTCAAAGTTTATAGTTTCATAGTTTCATAGTTTAGTACTAGGCTATCTGCCCTGGGGCATTTGTAACCCAAGCCATAGTGATGTGGCTTTTGCCACCCCATGAAATGGTACAAAAATGTACAGAATAGATTTAGAATACTGTGCCTCTGTCTAGTAGTGACACAGTGAAGGTCCCCTTATATAATAGAATTAGTTTACTGTGCCCCTGTCTAGTAGTGACACAGAGGTGACCCCTGGGGTAAACTTACGATCTCCTATCCACTCATCAAGATTTCTCTTGAAGAGAGTCAGTGAGGGGCTCTGCCTAACATGAACTGGGATTCTGTTCCAGAGCATGGGAAGCCTCTGGGTTATGAATCTGTCCCTCCAGCATGTCCTATTCATATTTGTGCTGAGGTTTAAATCTTTAGCTCTCGTGGTTCTGATGGATTTGGATTTTTTGAGGTGGAGCATGTCCATCAGTTCCTGATTGGACATGGCCTTGTACGTCAGGCACAGATCACCTCTGAGCAGGCGGTATGTTACTGAATAGAGCTGGAGTTTCTTTAGTCTGGCAGAATAAGACATATGTTGGAGACCCTTAATCCTCTTGGTGAGGTACTTTTGTGGTCTCTCCAGCTTCTGCAAGTGCCGGGTGAGGTACATACCAAATGGGGCATTGTACTCAATCATGGGTCTGATGAGGGAGGAGTATAGGGGTACAATGACATCCTTGGATCTGGATGTGAATCCCTTCATGATAAGGTGTGCAAGGTAGAATGTCTTTCTAACCACTTTGGCAATGTGGGTATCAAATGAGAGGTTGCTGTCGACTTGGGTCCCTAGGTCTCTGATTACTTTTTCTGTACTCAGTGGGTTACTGTCTATGTGATAATTTGTGGGTACTTTGTTTTTCCCAAAGGGGATGACTATACATTTTTTGGCATTTAGTTTAAGGCCATGACTCTGGCACCAGTTGTCCATTTCTGTGAGGCCTTTTTGTAGGATGTATGTGTCAGCTGGTGTATCGACTATGGCGCCTAGTTTGCAGTCATCTGCGAACTTTGTCAGCCACAACCCTTCCATGTTTGCTTTAACATCTGAGAAATAAATGCTGAACAAGAGGGGTCCCAGGATAGATCCCTGTGGGACACCACTTGTGACTGGCTTTGAGTCTGACATGGCTCCAGCGATTTTGACTTTGAGTTCTGTCCTTTAGCCAGTTTGCAACCCATCTAGTGACATAAGGGTTTACATTTAAGCTGTTGAGCTTCTCTATGATGCCTGAGTGGGGTATTGTGTCGAAGGCCTTAGCCAAGTCCAGGTAGGCTGTATGGACTGCTTTGCCCTCATCAATGGCTCTAGTGACTGTTTCGAAAAAGTCAACCAGGTTCAAAAGGCAGAATCTGCCCTTTACAAAGCCGAACTGGGTGGGATCAAGTGTCTGTAGGTCCCCAATGTCATTGTTTATGAGTTCCATAATAATTCTTTCCATAGCTTTGCAGATCAGGCTGGTTAAGCTTATGGGGCGGTAGTTCCCAGGGTCTGTAGAGGTACCCCCTTTGTGGAGTGGGACCACTGTTGCTGTACACCAGTGTTCAGGTACATATCTTGTAGTAAGGCTAAGGTTAAATAGCATTTTTATGTGCGGGTTTAGCTCCTCTTGGAGTTCACGTAGCACGCAACCCGGGATACCGTCAGGTCCCATTGATGCTGTGTTTTTAGCTTTGCTGAGGGCGGCTCTCACCTGGACATTTGAGATGACAGGGAGATTACATTCAGCTGGGATAAGTATTTCTACTTTTGGTGGTGAGGGAGGGGAGAAATTTGCACTGAACCTGTCAGCCAGAATGTTGGCAATATCTGTGAGTTCAGTGTATTTTTTTGCCGTTGTGAACTAACTCTGAGCATATCTGAGAGTTTCCGCACAGGTTTCTAACATAGCTGAAGAAGGCTTTGTGGTTATCTTTAGTGTCCTTAGCGATTTTTCTCTCAAAGTTGGCCTTGGATGTTTTTATGAGAGAACGTAGTTTTCTCCTAGTGTTGATCAGAGATGTCTTCCCTTTATGGGATTTTGCTCTGTCGTGCAGTAGCTTCCTTCTTTTGTTATACAATTTGTTAATGGCTGAGGTCCACCAGACAGGATGCTTGCCTTTGGTGGAGAGGGTCTTGGATTTATTTGGGATTGCATGATCCATGCATTCTTGGAGATGTCCATAGAAAGCATTTGTGAAGGATTCAGCATTGTGGGATGTGGTTTCCACTGGCCCAGTGGGCTTAAAGGATACCATCTCAGTCTTAAGAAGAGTGAAGTCGGCTTTTGAGAAGTTTTTCACTGTGGTCTTTTGTGCTGGGGGTGGAGGTGGGATATGTATATCCAGGGTAATTAGTTTGTGGTCAGATCTCACTAGTGAGGGGTATACTTCCGGTGTGGAGCATTTTGTCCCCATGTTTGTGATGATCAGGTCTAGTATATTATCTCCCCTAGTGGGAGAGGTGACTAGTTGTTCCAGTGCATTTGAATTTATGAATTCCAGGAACCTTTGGGCTAGGGTGTTAGGACTAGAGTAGTGTACCCAATCTGTGTTAGGGTAGTTGAAGTCTCCCAATATGATGGTATTTTGTGATACATTCATATCCTCCAATGTCTTCAGGAAGGCTGAGTGGGGTTCCTGAGATTGGGAGGGTGGTCTGTAACATGCTACCAGTTGTATAGCAGTTTTGCCTATGGTTAGTTGCACCTGTATGGTCTCCGATGCTTCATGTGTTGCTGCTAACCTGGAGGTGTGAGTGTCCTTGATGAATATGGATACTCCCCCTCCCTTTGTGGTTCGGCACGGGTTTTGGGGCCGAAAAGCATGATACGAGGTATAGCCTGGTAGTGCTGAGGTGCTGTCAGGAGCCTTGAACCAGGTTTCAGTTACTGCACAGACGTTGATGTTCTCCATACTGAGGAGTGCCTCGAGTGCCTACATCTTGAGATTTAGACTTCTGGCGTTGAGCAGCATTACCCTTTGTTTTTTTTCCATTTTTGTTTTCTAAGGAGGTGGGTTTGTCTTTTGAGCCTTGCCTAAAAAAAGGCACTATGGGGGTGGCAAGAGCCTTGGCCAATATCTGGAAGCCCAGTGGTGACAGGTGCAAGCCATCCCTTGCGAAGCAGCGTGGCTTGCCTAACATGTCATCCCAAGCAGATGGACATTGGATCCCCTTAGAATGACACCAGTACTCGAGCCAATTTATTAAAGCTGATCATCTTGTCTTTGTATTGTGGCATCATTCTTGGTGAGGGCAAGATGCTGCTCAGGGTCAGGGTCATACCAGCCTGGGCTACATAATCAGAGAGCTACTCTATGTCTCTTTTCATGTAGTCCAGGGAGGTACGTCTCAGGTCATTCACGCCAGCATGGACAATGACAGAGTCATATTTGTACTTGCTTTGGAGTGACCTGAGTGCGTGTGTTATGTGGCGGATCCTAGCTCCCGATAGGCAGCTCACAGTCACCCTCTCCTTGTTCAGCCTGGTAAGCGGGACATCAGTGTGACTATAGAGTCACCTATTACTAGTGTATCAGGCATGGTGTTTGGCCTTAAGGGCTGTGATTGTTTTACACACTGATTTATTGAAGTATGTGTTGCATGTGTTTTGTTTTGAGGTGGTGGATTTTTGGATGTCTGCTTTGGGAGCCTCTGTTGTTTTGGTAAGTTTTTTATTAGAGCCTCCAAGTATGTCTTTGTATTTTTATGTGTTTGGTTTGCAGTTGTGTTAGGTCTATGTGGGACTGGGTTTGTTGTGTGTGTGGTTACCATCTCCTCCTGTCTGGTCATGCCAGCCCTGAGTTGAGAGAGTTCAGCCTCCAGTTTGGCTATATAGTTGCATCTCTCACATGTATTTGTGTTTGTTGGGAGGAGGAGAGGGATGTCTGTGTACATGAGACAATTGTAGCATTGTCTCAAGATTCCCAGATTAACCATCTGAACTAGAGAGGATGCCAGTAATCTACCACTCGACATGCTAGAATAGTATAAGAGAGTGCTGTGCCTTTAAGGGAAGTGGATATTCACAGGGGTGGTAGGTGGATGTAGTGCTTACTTTAGTATGAGAGTGCTTACTTAGAAGAGAGGTTTTGAGAACAAGTGTTAGGCTTATAATATAGTGAGTAGTCTGATTATACTAGTAGAGCTTCCTTAAGGGAAAATTTGAAGAGCAGACTTGGCATTGCCAGAAGAAGTTTAACCTTGTTTAATGCGCACAATCACGCAAAGCCGTGCAAACGCGGATTTTAAACAGGGAACTTCAAAAGAGCTAGAAATGGTCCAAAACAACCAATTACTACAGCTCTTGTGCTGAGGTCACTCCTTCAGGGACAGTTAGGCTGCTCAAGGCTCCCCACTCCCACTGGGGAGCAAAGAAACTTCCTTCTATCCAAGTAAGGTAATGGACAACACAGGAACTACACCACAGTCCAGAATACAGCAAAGCCTGTAAACTGGTCTAAACTAGTCGAGGAGAGGCGGGAAAACAAGGATTATTTTTTTGTTGTTTTTTTTGTTTTTAGATAGAAAACGCACAGAAAATGCAGAAACAGTTGTATCTAAAACCTGCACATTATTTTGAAAATCAGTGATTTTTTTTTAATTCTGTGGTTTCTAGAACTGATTAGGCCAGGTAATTCTTTTAGCCTTGCTGTTCTGGAACAGCATGGAAAAAATGCCATACACATGCCTCTGTGAGTTTTTATTTAAGTTAGACAGAGTATGAACTATTAACCCTGCCTATTTTTCTTCCCAATGTCTGTATGCTGTAATAGCAAAATTATACTGTGTATTGCCTATGTTTTTTACCTTATGAGCTGGTATCTTATTGTACCATGATGTTGCAAATTAAACCTTTTCCTGTTGTCCATCGATTTAAATCCTCAAACATTGTATTGTTTAGTCAGTTTTCTTTTTTTATTTTATTGCCTATCAAGCATGATGGTTATTTTCTGAAGACTAAGTGAAATCGGCACCAGAGGAATAATTTCATAACTGGTCTTGAAGCATAATTTTGACTTGAGCATTTATGGTCTTTTGGATTGAAGTCTGTTAACTTTATGATTTAATTATTACTGCATACTGTATTAACTTGTGTCTGTAAATCTTTAGCTAGATTTGCTATTAATAGTTCTGTCTATTTACCTTTTCAGTTTCTATGTGCTGTAATGGATGTCTGCCTTTTAAATGTGTGTCTTAAATATCCTGTAAATATTTATGTACTGTAATAGCAGAAGTACCTTTACTAAAACCTATGCTTTCTGTATTTCAGCTCTGTACCTTTATATACTCAGTGTCTTTTTAACTTTCTGTCTAATGTATTAAGTAATGTCCACTGTATTCTGTAAAGTCTACTGTATTCTGTAAATGAATTAACAAATTAAGCCTGCCCTGTTATGCCTTGAGTATATTAAATAACTATTACTACCTATGCTTCATATAACTTATCTTAATAAGCCTGTAATAAAACAATAATGTGAAGGATGATGTAGTAATGCTGTCAGAAATGTATGATGTAATAAGCCTGTTACAAATAATTCTGTCACTTTACCCTTAAAACTAATGACTCAATAATGTGAAGGGTGATGCAGTAATGCTGTTGCAAATGTATGATGTAATAAGCCTGTTACAAATAATTATGTCACTTTACCCTTAAAACTAATGACTGCCTAGTGTGAAGGGTGATGTAGTAATGCTGTCAGAAATGTACGATGTAATAAGCCTGTTACAAATAAATCTGTCACTTTACCCTTAAAACTAATGATTGAATAATGTAAAGGGTGATATAGTAATGCTGTCAGAAATGTATGATGTAATAAGCCTATTACAAATAATTCTGTTACTTGACCCTTAAAACTAATGACTGAATAGTGCGAAGGGTGATGTAGTAATGCTGTTAGGAATGTATGATGTAATACACCTGTTACAAATAATTCTGTCACTTTACCCTTAAAACTGACTGAATAATATGAAGGGTGGAGCAGTAATGCTGTCACAAATTTATAGGTTCATAGGTTCATACTAGGCTATCTGCCCTGGGGCATTTATAAGCCTAGCCCGATTGTGTTTGGCTTACTCCACCCCTTGATTTGAGTATACTGTGCCCTTTTTAAAGTTTAGTTTACTGTGCCTCTGTCTAATAGTGACACAGAAGTAATCCCCGGGACAAACCTACGATCCCCCATCCACTCATCAAGATTCTTCTTGAAGAGAGTCAGTGAGGTGCTCTGCCTAACATGAATTGGAATTCTATTCCAGAGCGAAGGGAGCCTCAGGGTTATGAATCTGTCCCTCCAGCATGTTCTATTTATTTCTGTGCTGAGGTTCAAGTCCCTCGAGCGCATGGCTCTAAGGGATTTAGATTTACTGAGGTGGCGCATGTCCATTAATTCTGGGTTGGACATAGCTTTATATGTCAGGCATAGATCGCCTCGAAGTAGGCGGTATGCAACTGAGTAGAGCTGGAGTTTTTTTTAACTGAGCAGCATATGGCATCTGTTTTGAATCCCTTGATCCTCCTGGTGAGGTACTTTTGGAGTCTTTCTAATTGCTGCAGGTGTCGGGTAAGGTACATCCCAAAGGGGGTATTGTATTCTATGATGGGCCTGATGAGGGATGAATAAAGGGGCACTATTACCTCTCTTGATCTAGATGTGAATCCTTTCATGATGAGGTGGGCTATGTATAAGGTCTTTCTAACCACTTTGGCAATGTGGTTGTCAAAGGAGAGATTGCTATCAACTTGGGTCCCCAGATCCCTAATTACTTTCTCTGTACTTAATGGGTTACCACCTTTGTGGTAATTTGTGGGCACATTGTTTTTGCCAAAGGGTATGACTATACACTTTTTGGCATTTAGCTTTAGACCATGGCTCTGGCACCAGTTATCCGTCTCTGCGAGACCTTTTGAAGGATGTTTGTGTCAGCTGGAGAGTCGATTATGGCGCCCAGTTTGCAGTCATCTGTGAACTTGGTGAGCCATAGTCCTCCCACATTGGCCTGTACCTCAGAAAAGTAAATACCGAACAAGAGAGGTCCCAGGACAGAACCTTGTGGGATGCCACTTGTGACCGGTTTCGAGTCTGACATGGCTCCAGCAACTCTGACTCTGTGGGTTCTGTCTTTGAGCCAGTTTGCGACCCATCTTGTGACATAGGGGTTTATATTTAGGCTGGATAGCTTATCTATGATGCCCGAGTGGGGTATTGTGTCAAATGCCTTTGCGAGGTCCAGATAGGCTGTGTGGACTACCTTCCCTTCATCTATGGCCTTGGTGACTGTTTCGAAGAAGTCGACCAGGGTCAGAAGGCAGGATCTGCCCTTGACGAAGCCAAATTGGGTAGGATCTAGTGTCTGTAGGTCCCCAATGTCTTTGTTTATGAGTTCCATGATGATCCTCTCCATAGCCTTGCAGACTAGGCTAGTCAGGCTTATGGGGCGATAGTTTCCAGGGCCCGCAGAGGTGCCACCTTTGTGGAGTGGGACCACTGTTGCTGTACGCCATTCTTTGGGCACATATCCTGTAGTGAGGCTGAGATTGTACAGCAGTTTTACTTGAGGGATTAGTTCTTCTTGGAGTTCATGTAGGACGCAACCCGGGACGCCATCTGGTCCCATGGAAGCAGTGTTTTTTGCTTTGGAGAGGGCGGCCTTCACCTGAGCATCAGAGATGTTTGGGCGGCTGCACTCTGCCATGATAGATACTTGCTCTTTTAGGGGGGAGGGGAGGGGGTGGAGAAGTTTTCACTGAACCTGTCTGCCAGGATATTGGCGATGTCTGTGGGTTCAGTGTATTTTTTGTCGCTTAGAATCAACTCAGAACAAGTCTGGGAGTTGCATCCCAGGTTCCTAACATAACTGAAAAAAGCCTTATGGTTGTCTTTTTAGTGTCCTGTGCAATTTTTTCTCTCGAAGCTGGCCTTGGAGGATTTTATGAGGGATCGTAATTTTTTGCTAGTACTGATCAGAGATGCCTTCCCTTTTAGGGATTTTGCTCTATCATGTAGTAGCCTCCTCCTTCTGTTGTACAGTTTATTTATGGCTGGGGTCCACCAGACTGGACGCCTGCCTTTGGATGATTGGGTCTTGATTTTGTTTGGGATAGCATGATCCATGCATTCCTGGAGATGCCCGTAGAATGCATTTATATAGGATTCTGCAGTTTGGGCTGTAGTTTCCACTGGCCCTGGGGCCTTGAAGGATTCCACTTCGGTTTTGAGAAGTGTGAAGTTCGCTTTTGAGAAGTTTTTCACTGTGGTTTTCTGGGCTGGGGGTGGGGTCGGGATGTGGATATCCAGTGAAATTAATTTATGGTCTGATCTTACCAATGAGGGATATACTTCTGGTATGGAGCATAGAGTCCCCATGTTGGTAATGATCAGGTCTAGTATGTTTTCCCCTCTTGTGGGAGTGGTGACTAGTTGTTCCATAGCATTTGAGTTTATAAATTCCAGGAACCTTTGGGCTAAGGTGCTGGGGCTTGAGTAATGCTCCCAGTCTATGTTTGGGTAGTTGAAGTCGCTCAATATAATGGTGTTCGGAGAGATCTTCATGTTCTCCAATGTTTTCAGGAAAGCCGAGTGGGATTCCTGACTTTTAGAGGGTGGGTCTGTAGGATGCTATAAACTGAAAAGCAGTCTTGCCCACTGTCAGTTGCACATGGATGGTCTCCGATACTTCGTGCAATGCCACTAACCTGGAGGTGTGGATATCCTTGATAAATATGGAAACTCCCCCTCCTTTTGTGGTTCGGTCCGGGTTTTGAGGCCGAAAAGCATGATATGAGGTATAACCTGGTAGTGCTGGGGTGCTCTCTGGAGCCTTGAACCAGGTTTCTGTCACTGCACAGATATCGATGTTCTCCATACTGAGGAGAGCTTAGAGTGCATGCATCTTGAGGTTAAGACTTCTGGCATTTAGCAGCATTACCCTTAGTTTCTTGTTCCTTGTGCTATCTATGGAGGTGTGTTTGACCTTTGAGCCTTGCCTAAAAAAGGCACTATGGGGGTTGCAAGAGCTTTTGCCAATATCCAAAAGCCCAGGGGTGACAGATGCAAGCCGTCCCTAGCGAAGCAACGTGGCTTGTTGAGCATGTCATCCCAGGCTGACAGACACTGGATCCCCTTTGAATGACACCAAAATTTTAGCCAATTGTTAAAATCGATCATTTTGTCTTTATACTGTGGCATCATTCTAGGTGAGGGTAAGATGCTGCTCAAGGTCAGGGTCATACCGGCCTGGGCTACATGATCAGAGAGCTCCTGTATGTCTCTTTTCATGTAGTCGAGGGAGGTACATCTCAGGTCATTCACGCCAGCATGTACAATGTGACCGAGTCATATTTGTATTTGCTTTGGAGTGACCTGAGTGCTTGCGTTATGTGGCAGATCCTAGCGCCCGACAGGCAGCTCACTGTGACCTTCTCTTTATTCAGCCTGGTGAGCGGGACGTCACTGTGTCTGACAATAGAGTCACTTATTACAAGAGTATCAGGTGTGTTATTCAGCATTAAGGGCTGTGACTGCTTGGCATACTGACTTTGTGTGCTATGTGTTGTATGTGTTTTGTTTTGGGGTAGCGTTTGCTTGGATGTCTGCTTTGGAGGTCTCTGTTGCTTAGGTAGATTTTTATTTAGAGCCTCCGAGTATGTTTTTGTGTTTTTATGTGTTTGGTTCGCTGTTGTGGTGGGACTATGTGATACTGGAATTGTGTTGTGTGAGGTTACCTTCTCCTCCTGACTGGTTACACCAGTTTTGAGGTGAGAGAGCTCAGCCTCCAGTTTGGCTATATGGTTGCATCTCTCACATATATTTGAACCTGTTTGGAGGAGGAGAGGATTGTCCGTGTACATGAGACAGTTGTAACATTGCCTCAAAATTCCCAGATTCACCAGCTGGACTGGAGAGGAAACCATTGACTGACCTTTGGACATGCTAGAGTAATATAGGGAACTGAATTAAAACGGACCAATAGGGGACAAGGTAATCATAGAGAGTACAAGAGTAAGTAGTGCTTATGGTTTATTAGTGCTAACTTGTAAAATTACTTATTTGGACCAGTGAGGGGCCTTAGAGTGAGATTATGTTGTTTAATTTGAGAGATAGAGCAGTTCTAAGGGAAAAAGTGAAGAGCAGACTTTGTGGAGCCAGGAATAGTTTAAACCCAATTAGGCGGCGCTGCCCGATGTTGCGCTATGTGCAAAAACGCGCAAAACCGTGCAAAAGAGGGTTTTAAGAGCAGGAGATCAAGGAGTTAGGAACTGACCCAAAATGGCCAATAAAACTACAGTTTCAAGGCAGTAACCACTCCCACAGGGGCAGGCAGGCTGCTCAATGTTTATCAGTGCCACTGATGAACACAGAGACTTCCCTTTAGCCCAAGCAAACAATGGCCTCCAAGAAACTTATAAACAGTTCAGAACAGCAAATCTGTAACTGAACTTTTTTAAATCTCAGAAAAGTGGGAAAAAAGCAAGATTTTTTTTTTTTTTTTTTTTTTTTTTTTTTTAAGGAAAGCAGAGGTTCACAAGTAAAGTGACATGATGCAGTAACCCTGTTAAAAATAATTATGTCACATTGTTCTTAACTAATGACTGTACAAATGATTCTGTTACTTTACCCTTGAATGAATAATGTAATTTGGATACTTTACCCTTAAAACTAATGAAAGAATAGTGTGAAGGATGATGTAGTAGAAATGTATGATGCAATAAGCCTATTACAAATAATTCTGTCACTTTACTCATAAAATTAATGACTGAAAAATGTGAAGGATGATGTAGTAGAAATGTATGATGTAATAAGCTTATTACAAATAATTCCATTACTTTTCACTTAAAACTGACTGAATAATGTGAAGTAGAAATGTATAACTGGGTATTAATGTTATATTCTGAAAATGGACTGAAATGTACTATACTGAACTGAACACATAACCGAGTATAAATGTCATATTCTGAATCTTGACTGAAATTTACATCAAAGTGATACATGTTATACTGAACATTTAAAACAGCTCTGTATAAATGTTTTAATCTGAAAACTAACTAAAGTAATGGTAAATGAATACATTTCCTTTGTTTTAACTGAACACAGATAAACTGAAATCTGGTAATGTTATATTCCGGAGACCAAATTATTAATACCTCTTTTGTCAGTATTGTCTGGACATAAATAAAAACATAAAATGAAAACTATCGCTGTTATACAATTATCTGAAAACATGAGAACATTTACATACTTGTTTTAACTCTATTTTACATAAATTCTGTTTGACTTGTGCACCACAGCCCTTGTCATGTTTAGGCCTTCCTCTGCATTGTCCCACTCACTGCTGAGGTATTGAAGGCTGTTTTTAATGTCCATGTGTCCTTTTCTGTGTCTTAGGTCCTTCCAAACCTCCCCTTTTCCATCTCTTGTGCAAGTCTTGCTGACTGATGTTTTTGACTGTATTTAAAATTACTGCAAAACACAAAAAAGTAAGAGGTCCTTAAAATAATATTTGTAGCTTTAACAGTTATGAACTGATAGCATTGCTTGTTGTCCTGACTTTATTTACATTCTGCTACATTAAATAAATATAAATTCTTGTAAATCTGCAAGTAAACTGATAATGTAGTATAGTGAGCTAAACTGATGTTACTAATAAATACATTCTTGCAAGTGTATGGGACCTGATAACATCCCTGGCTATGTTCTACATGGGCTCCAACAAGAATTAGCAACACCACTGCATACCCTTTTCAATCATAGTCTAAGCACTGGCTTCATCCCAGATGAATGGAAAATGGCCACCAATATCTAATTGACAAAGTTCGTACTTCCACTGACCCTGGGAACTATGGACCTATTAGCCCGGCTAGCCTTAACTGCAAGATCATGGAGCGAATCATCATGGACCTTATCAACAAAGACATAGGTAATCTCCAAACACTTGACACACTTGGTTTGGATCTGTTAAAGGGAGATCATACTTGTTAAACCTGGTGGGCTTCTTTGAGACAGTCACCAAGGCCCTGGATGAGGAGAAATCTGTCCACACAGCCTACCTAATCTTAGCAAAGGCTTTTGACACTATACCCTACTCAGGCATCATTGACACACTCACCTAACTAGGTATCAACACTTATATCATTAGGTGGGTTGCAAACTGGCTCACTGATAGAACCATATAGTCAAAATAGGGGAATCCACCTCCAGCAGCAGACCTGTAACTAGTGGGATTCCACAGGGACCAGTCCTGGGTCCTCTACTACTTGGAATCTATTTCTCCAAAGTGCAAGCAAAAACTAAAGGTCTGTGGCTGACAAAATTTGCTGATGACTGCAAACTGAGAGTGGTAATACAATCTCCAAACAATGTCAACATCCTACAACCTACAAAAGGGTCTTTCGCAAACAAATAACTGGTGCCAAAGTCACGGCCTTAAACTCAATGCAAAGAAATGTATTATCATCTGTTTTGGTAAGAGTGATGCTCCTGCTAACTACGATATCAATAGCAACACCCTAAGTATGAACTCAGTGGTGACAGATCTAGGCACACAGGTTGACAGCAACTTTACTTTTGATCACCATGTTTCCACATTAGTAAGAAGGGCATTCTATGTTGTTCATCTCATAAGCAAGGGCATTGCCTTCAGAAAAAAAGAAGTTATAACCTCCCTGTACTCTTCCCTCATCAGGCCAATAATCAAGTACAATGCCACTTTTGGTATTTATCTTTCCAAGCACCTGCAGCAATTGGAGAGACCACAAAGGTTCCTCAGAAGGAAAATTCAAGGTCTTCAGTATCTGTCCTATGTGGATCAGCTGAAATCACTGTCATCTTATTCTGTTTCATACGGACTACTCAGAGGTGATCTCTGCCTTGCATATAGGGAAATCTCTGACCCTGCTTTATTAGAAATGCTGCATATCTGAAAGTCAAATGGTATCAGGTTACTCCTCAAAAGACCTTAACCTGTGACATTAACAGAACCTAGCGGAGGGACAGATTTGTCTCCCAGAGGTTACCACACATTTGGAACCGACTCCCACTTCACGTCAAACAGACCCCCTCGTTGGCCCTCTTCAGGTGCAATCTGGACAATTGGATGGGTAACCATAAATTCACCCTGGGAGTTCCACCTGTGTCTGTCTTGGAATGGGGCAAACGATGCTGATCCTGGAAACAAAGGTAACTTGGATAAGCATGTAATGGCTCTAGAGCCATTAGCCTAGTTACTTCCTAAAATCTTATGTAACTGAACTGATAATGTAGTACAGTGACATGGAAAGGCTGTAACTTTATTATTAAATGAAAAGCAAACCTCAGTTTTTCTGTCATAACCTCAAATGAAATTAAAGTAGCAATTTTAACACTGTATTAACAGTTGAACATTTTTTGCATTTCTACACCTCTATAAAATTAATCTTAACTGTTGAACTTTCTACATTTACTCTCATGCATCTCAAGTCCTAATAAACTGTTGTGTGTGAAACCCCACCCACTGTCTTAACACAGCTGTTCCTTTAGCTGACATCATTTAACTTTTCAGAACTACTGAATGCTGCATGAATTAAATAGCAAGAACTGTAACTGCATAAGCTGTCACTAAGAATATTGAATTGATCTTTACCATACTGTTTTATGGCATAGATCACTCTTTAATTCAGCTCACTGAGCTGACTTGTAACTCAGTTACTGTTGTGCTTGGTAAACTGGAATTTCTCCATGGAATATATACAGTCTTGAATCATTTGCATACTAAAGTTGAACTGATTTGATTCTGGAACTTTACTAGTCAGTCCTTTATACAAGTACACAAAATTCCTCCATATAGTATATACATTTATTAATAGAACTGGAATGATCTAGCTCTGGAATTTTACTTGTCTGTTCTTTATAACATAGGAGTTGAAAATGTGGCTTTAATGACGCACAGTATTTATGATGCACTCTTTTCATACATGGGATCTGAACATTTCACTGTATTGTCACTTTTAAAATGTAGCGTTTACTTTACATGTTACATTATGTAAACTAACAAATCATTATTTAATATTTGTAAATGCTTTTTTGACTCTGACTGTATCAAGATATTTATGCATTGCAACACTTTACTACCATAATACAAAGCTTTTAACAATGTCTGCTAAACAAAACAAAAACATAAAAAAATCATTTGACAAATATGTAACTGTAAACCCTTTATTCTGCAAATTAACTTGACTGTTATTTCTGGTATACCCTAAACAACATAATGCATACAGTTATCCTTTTTTAACTGGCCACACCCAAAATGTCTTTCTGAGCACTTTAGCTGTGTCAGCTGAACTGGAATTTATCTTTAACCCATAAATCTGCACGTTCCTGTCATAATCAGTTCTTCAAATTCTGTACATTTGTGCAATCTTCTGATACAAATTCTTACTAGTGTCTTCTGTGTGCCTTACTGTACACTCTGTAGCATTTTTATTTTTCCATAAAATCTTGTTGCTGATGTCTAAAACAACATATAACTCTATGTTCATACCTAGTACAGAGCTGTTACACTTTGAACTGTTACGTGCTGTAATCTTTGACCCTTTAAATCCTGACAAAACTGCATTTGTGTTCTCTAAGGATCGCTTTGTAACTGAAGTTGATTTGTCTGTATTAATCAGTATATTATTCCATCTTTTTTCTGTAAACAATTAAATATTTTTATTTCTTTTAACCTTAAACAATAACAGATAAATGCTCTGCATGCAGTTCCTTTTTACATTGCTCCGAGATCTGTATATCATTCATGCTGGTGTTTACTCTGTTAGACTTATTATAATCTGCACTCTGATCCCTCTTTTGCCCCTTCTGTGCAATATTTGCACAGACTTTTGAAAGCAATAAACTTGAAGTGATAAAATTCTGAACATTTGTAAAGTGAACTTGAGAAACTGACTGCATGTTATGCACTTTGTGTTGACATCTGTATGTGTAATACTTGGACTTAATTCTGCACTTTGAATTACATGTGCTGTAGCATTTAAACAAGAATTTGTGTTATTTTAAGTCTGAAACCATACTGACAGAAGCTCACTCATTCTTTAATTGATGAGACAGTGTGTCTGTTGCTTTACGCTTCTGTGATTTAACCCTTTTGCGTCTGGAAAGATGCAACATTTCTGAACTAATGACCTTTAACTTTAAAAGAACATTTCTTGAACACAGTTTTTCAGATTGCTCTACCCAATTTTTAACTTTAAAATAAACATTTACTGGTGTCTTAACTCTAGAAGCATTACTTGACATGTTTATACAAAAAGTATGCAAGTGACTTTTACTGATGTATTTGAACTTTTCTGAGCCTGTTTAGCTAAAAACTGTATATAAAGTCTTACATAACTGCATGATTCTGCAAGAATGTGCCCTGTCGTCTGCAGATTTTTTAACCTTTTTCTTGCTTCTTGGCTGTGTGATGTCAAACTTGAAAGTGTGTGGAGATGGTGAAGTATGTTGCTGTTAACTGGATAATGTCTTTTTATGTTCTGAAGGAACACAGATAAAGGTTGTAGATTTTCTGAAATAATGCTGGTCTGTTGATGTTCTTTGAGGCTTCTTCTGAAGTAAACATTGGTGCTCTGCAATCTAACAGCTGCAATTACTGTGTGTAGAGATTGCTCTGGCTGTTTTCTGTATGAAGTTTACATCTGGAATATTAGTGTTGTCTTACCAAAAGGTCTGCTCTATCAGGAGTAAATGCAGTGCTGTTGGCTGTGGCCTTATTCTATATGGAGTTCTGAGTCTTCTGTCTGGAAAAAAACACTGGTGTGCTGCTGAAAAGTCTGTTATAAAGCTTCTGCTATAGTTACTGATAGACTGGAAAAAGCGTTAAGCTGACTGCTGCCCTTGAAACTGTACTTGAAAGGGTTACTCACTACAGTTGTGTCTGTTGAAGTTTGAAGAAGTTTTATGAATGAACACTGGTACTTGTAGTGTGACTGCTGATAATGTTGCTATGTTTTTTTTTTACTTACTTTTACTGCCCCCCCCCCCCCCCCCCCATTCATACTGGCTCACCTTTGAAAGAAAGGGATATTTTAGTAGACTAAAATTAATACCGAAAACAGCTCCGAAATCTAGGAAAAAGTCCAAGCTATAAAACAATGTTTTCTTCCTATTCTAACTTACAGTTTTAGAGTAAATGATTAGCCCCAGAAGGTATTGGATCAGTTGTGCAGGAAAACAAGAAAAATGCTTCATGCTTATCAAATGATTTATAAAAATCAGTGTGTATACCAAGATTATATATTTACCTTTCTGAAGGAGGTATGGGCCTCCTTGAAACTGATTACATGTATAGATCTACAATCATAGGACTGCATAGATACC
The DNA here is from genome assembly GCF_019279795.1 of Protopterus annectens. Lineage (NCBI taxonomy): Eukaryota > Metazoa > Chordata > Ceratodontiformes > Protopteridae > Protopterus > Protopterus annectens. Next base: position 1,812,995,515 of record NC_056744.1, read on the forward strand.
TGTTGACCTCAAAATGTCCAAACATAGTGAAAGTTTTAAAATATGAGAATAATTCTAAGATGACTTCCCTGCTTAGTTTAGTAGAAGCATATCTGTGTCAAGCAGGAATGGAAATCAAACCAAGTAGATAAAAAAATCAGTCAGCAACTGAATGTGCCAAATAACAAGAGAAAATATAAGGTGAAGGATCAGATGAGAAGGCAAGAAATGTAGAACATGCATAAGTATAGTTGCAATTACAGAAGACTCTTAGAGCAACCTCAAGTTGACCAGGATGTAATAATATAGGAATGGTTAAGGAGAGGTGAATTTAAACCAAGAGACAAAAGGTTAACATTGATGGCCCAGGATAGTGGACTACGTACACATTGGTTTACAAAGTCCATTGAACATGCCAGAGGAACAGACAAATGAAGGTTTATTAAAACAGAATCAGAAATAGTTGTGTACCTTATTGCTGGGTGTGATACATTAATGGCAGAAGGACTGTATACTGAAAGGCATTGCTTCGGGGATTGTACAAACATTATACTACTGAATTCGCTGAGAAGTATTGGAAACATGAGCCGCAAAGCATTATAGAAAATGATGAAGTCTATATCACATGGGATCACCAATTACCAACAGTTCAAAAATAGATGTGAGAAAACCAAATATAACAGTCCATGGAAAGAAAACAAAAGTAGCATTGATAATTCAAATTGCCACACCTAGTAACTACAGTGTCTTAAGTACAGAGAGACACAAAGACATAAAATACCAAGATATGCAGGCAGAAACCAGGACAATGTGGAAGGAGGATACCCAGACAGTTCCAATGGTAATAGGAGCAATGAGTCTCATAATAATAATTTACATTCAAATGTATATATGTTACCAATACATGTAACTCCATATGAATTGCAGAAGGAGTCATTACTGGGCACACTGCGGGTGCTGCAAAGAGCACTTTTGCCTAACATCAAAGATTGAAACAATAGTAATTTCATGAACTTTAATCATGACTTCACTTAGGAATGGGGTCCATTCTCGTTATGGTATTAGAAACCCAAAAGACTTGAGAAATTAAACTAGCAGTCTACTTTTTGTGAATCTTTTAAAATTGTGCATCTCATTAGACAAGCAGACAGAGTGTATAAACAGCAGATGAAAGGTCAGCGATGAAACATGAACCACTAAGAACAAAACTTAGTATTACTGCAGAAGTCTAAAGCTTAATTGCCTTGACATCTGGGAATAAAGTTCAAGCTATAATATGATTTGCTCTTCCTAATCTAACTTGTAGCTTGAGGTTACTCACTAGACCCAGTCAAAACTTTTATCAGTTGGACAAATAAAACAGTAAAGGTGATTAATGCTTGTCAAATGATGTATAAAAAATACCAAGATTACATATCCCTCACTTTGAAGGAAGGATGAGTCTTCTCAAAATTGATTACATGTATAGATCTGCAATAAGGGGACTGCATAAATATTTGCCGACCTCATCACATCTAAACATAGTAAAAGTTCTAAAGCAAGAATAACAGTAGTCTAAGATGGCATCTTTACTAAGTTTAGCAAAAGATATTTTTGAAAGGAGTGGGAATGAAATCAAATCAGACATAGACCAGGAGCATTAAACTACCAATTGGACCTTTTTTCTGGAGCTTTCCTCAGAACTGAATTTTGGGAGGTATGTCTATTTGCAGTTAATATGCATTATTTGATGGTAAACTGGCACTTTCGTGTTGTGTTTCCTGCATATTTAGTGAATGTACATAATGGGTCTATATCACTTGGTCGAACTTCCATAAGTCTGAACACCATGTGTTTGAACTTGGAAGTTTGAAGTGCAATAACATTGAATACTGAGAACAGCGATTTTTTTCCCAGGGAAAAAAAATCATTGTTCCAACAAACACACATGCAACAACAAACACACACGCAACACAAACACACTGAAACACACTACTTATGTGGAGGGCTTTGCCCCCCACATCCCCCTACTTAAATATTCCAGTTCTGAGATCGCACTAACGTTGAGGAAATGGCGAAGTTGTAGAAACAGACCACTGAATTCTTTCCCTGGGAAAGAATTTGGTGTTCCGCGGCTTTACAATTATCAGTTTTTAGACTTCACATTTCGAACATATGGTGTTCGAACTTGTTGAAGTTCGACTAACTGATATAGACCCTACATAACAGATATGTGTTAGATGCTTGGTAGATATATTAAGTTGAAAAGTTTAGGTAAATACTAGGCATGCAGTCCAAAAGACCATTAAGAAGCCTGTCCAACTAAGCCTGAGAAAAGGTGAATAAGTTAATCTCCATGATCAAGTGCCATGTTATATGCCCTGTGGCAAATTTATGATTTTCTTGCTATTCATCCAGAATATATTTGAATGCAGTCAATGTGTTGAATTGCTTACACTGTACAGGAAACACATCAGTTAAGTATACGATTCCTTAGGAATGGAATGTATTGTGCCAGCATGTTCTATATCTGTGTTTGTGATTATTATGGTCCTTGGTGTTGCTGTTCAAAGGGCTGGTTGTTTAATATGGCTGTATGAGATAAAGCAATGTAGGATGGCCTATGTATCCTACAGCTGGTGAGCACTCTCTGTGTCTAGGAATGGCATGCTTTACCAGAAGTTCACATAGAAAAGTACAGTTTTGTACCTACCATAAATGTAGATGTTCGAGTGCATATACTGCTGCAGTCATCACACTTGGGTTATCCTGCCGTCAGGCGGTCCCGCAGTCAGCCGAATCCCAAAGTCTTGGTCTGGCGTTGGTTGTCATCGCTTCCTCCCTGACGTCAGTGTGACAGGGGTATAAAAGAGGCAGCCAACGCCATTTTCTTCAGTTTTTCTTGCCCCAGATGTCAGGTGCCCCCAAATAGGAAGGCAATACAAATAGCTATGCAAAAACACCTTAGTAGATAAACAATAGTAGTAGCTGTTAACAAATACACCATATAGACATACATCCAATTGATTGATGTTCATGGAGTTATAACTAAAACCCTGGTATGTAGTGGGGATGGTGGGAGGGTAACCTGGACTGCAGCAGTATATACACTCGAACATCTACATTTATGGTAGGTACAAAACTGTACTATGTTCATCGTGTTCTACTGCTGCAGTCATCACACTTGGGTTGAATCCCAAAGCTATGGATGGGTGGCTGGTACTAAACTGGGTTAGGTGAAGCTAGGATGCCTTGCAGAACTGCAGTGGTAAAACCAGCCCTGGTTTTTGAGTATAATGGTAGGTGGTAGTGCTTGGTAAAGGTGTGCACTGAACTCCAAGTAGCTGCCTCCAGAATGTCCTTGGTTGGAACCCCCCTGAGAAAGGCTGCTGAGGTTGCTGTAGCCCTGGTAGAATGGGACCTAATATTAACAGGCACTGCTTTCCCATGGTGCGAGTAGCAAAAGCGGATACAATGTGCTATCCATTTGGAGATGGTCTGTTTTGAAATAGCCTTTCCTTGTGAGCCTGCAGCATAGGATACAAAGAGTTGGTCAGTTTTTCTGAAGGTCTTTGTCTTATCCAAATAGTAACGTAGTTGTCTATGATTGTCCAACGAGTGAAGGAGTCTTTCTCCTTTATTCTGGGGGTTTGGATAGATGGTGGGTAAATGAATGGTATGATTCAAAGCCATACTAGATACTACCTTTGGCATAAAGATAGGATTAGTTTGTAAAGAGACTCTGTCCTGATGGAAAATGATGATAGGTTCCACTGCCATAAGTGCCTGTAGTTCTGAGACCCTGCATGCTGAGATGATAGCCAGCAACAAAGCTGTTTTCCATGACAAGTATTGTAGTTCTGCTGAGAAGGCTGGTTTGAAAGGAGGCAGTGTTAATTTTTCTAAAACGAAGTTGAGGTCCCAAGCTGGAGTTGGGGGTTTTCTGGGGGGTCTTATATTCTTAGCCCCTCTGAGGAACTGCCTTAATAAAGGATGTGAGAATATGGGAGGATCCATATTATATTGAGCTGAAATGGCTGAAGCATGGATATTAATGGATGAGAAAGAAAGGCCTTTGTGTAGCATCTCAGTTAAGTATTGCAGTATCTGAGGAATGTTTGGCATCCAAGGATTTTGGCCTTTAGCCTGGTTCCATGCATAAAATCTTTTCCATTTGTCTGAGTAGGTTTTTCTGGTGCTGGGCCTTCTGGTCTCCAAAATAACATTCAGGACGTCCTTTGAGAGAAGAGTTGATTGATAATTCAAGGTATTCTCCATGCAGCTAAATTTAAAGTCCTGAGCTGACTGTGAAGGATCTGAGAGTTTTGCTGAGTCAGCAGATGTGGGAATTGAAGTAAGATCCATGGGGGGTCTGTGAGTCAAGTTCCTTAGTAATGGGTACTAGTGCTGGCGTGGCCAGTCCGGAGCAATGAGGATCATTTGTGGTCTCTCTGATCTGACTTTCAGTAATACCTTGGCCAATAGATGTGGTGGTGGGAAGGCATAGACTGTCAATGCTGTCCAACTGAATGATAGGGCGTCCACTTTCCAGGCTAGGGAATGATAAGTCCTTGTGCAGAATTTCTGTAGTTGGCAATTCTGTAGTTGGCAATTGTTGGGGGAGGCAAATAGATCTATGTCTGGGTGTGCCCACCTTTGAGTTATCATTGAAAATACTTGTGGGTGTAGTCTCCACTCGTGAGGACCTGCCATATTTCTGCTTGATTTGTCTGCCAATATGTTTTCCTTTCCTGGCAGGAATTGTGCTTGCAGTTGTACTCGGTAAGTCAATGCTGTATTCCACAAGGTCATTGCCTGTCTGCATAAAGGTTAGGAGTGTGTTCCTCCCTGTTTGTTTATGTACCACTTAACTGTGGTGTTGTCTGTCCTTATTAGTAGTTGTCCTGGATGCAAGAGGTCCTTGAAGGCTGTCAGTGCATTTTGCACAGCTAACATCTCCTTTTGATTGATGTGTAGATGCATTTGTTTTGCAGACCATTTGCCCTGTATGCACTGTCCTGCCATGTGTGCTCCCCAGGCGTAGTCTGAAAAATCTGTTGTCATAGTTTGGTTTGCTGGAGGTAAGACAAAAGGGAGACCCTTGTTTATTTGACATGCTTGAGCCCACCATAGGAACTCTTTTTGAAGGCAAGGAATGAGAGGTATACTTGTTTCGAGGCTGTGCCTGTGTTGAGTCCATACACTTTTCAGGTACCACTGTAGTTTCCTCATATGCAGATTTGCATATGGAATTAGTTGAATGCAGGATGCCATGAACCCCAAAGACTGCAGGATTTTCCTTGCAGTGAGCTGGGTAAAAGTTGCCATCTTTTTGAAGTATTGAGTCTGTTGTTTTTGTTTGTCTGGTGTGAGGTAAGCCATCTGGGCCGTTGTATTTAAGCTGGCACCCAGGAATATTATCTCTTGTGAGGGTACTAGCTTTGATTTCTTTTCGTTTACTGTGTACCCCAGGCAACTTAATAGTTTTGTTACAAACACCAGATGCTGTAATAGAATGTCCTTGCTGTCCGCTTGAACCAGGCAGTCGTCCAGGTATGGATAAATTTGGATTCCTCGTTGTCTGCAGTATGCAATTACTGATGCCAGGCATTTCGTGAATACTCTGGGTGCAGTAGATAAGCCAAAGGGCAATGCAGAGAATTGATAATGCGTTGTACCTGCCAAAAATCTGAGGTAGCTTCTGCAATCTTGTCTGATAGGGACATGCAGGTATGCCTTTTTGAGGTCCAACGTTACCAGCCAAGACTCCTTGCCCAGCATGGGAAGAAGCTGCTGTAGTGTGAGCATTTTGAATTTGGGTACCTCCAGGTACGTGTTTAGAATTGAGAGGTCTAAAATGGATCTCCAGGCTTTGTCCTTTCTTGGTACTAGAAATAGTCTTGAGTAAAAACCTTGGCCTTGCTCCTTTGTAGGTACATTTTGAATTGCTTTCATACCCATGAGAGCTGTAATTTGTGTTTGTACCTCTGCCCATTGGTTTGGAGGCAGATTTGGCATGCCTCTCATCCTTGGTAAAGTGTGAAAATGGAATCTGTAGCCTCGTCTAATAATATCCAGAACCCATTTGTCCTTTGTTATAATGCTACAATTCTGTGGAAAAAGAGCCAGTTTCCCTCCCAAAAGTGCTGCCAGGGCAATTTTGCTTGGCAGACAAAGAGGGAAGTCATTGTGTTTGTTTCCTGAAGGGTTGAGATCTGTCATCTCCACCTCTCTGAGTTGTTGAATGCCATTGTCTAGGCCTGAAAGAACCTTGTGGCTGGCCTCTGCCCCTTGGGTGTCTGTACTTACCCTTTGGGGTCTGTCTGTTGCAAGAAAGGGCCTGTTTTTTGATGGCCAGTTTCTGCTGAAATGAGGAGGTTGTACCTGTAAAAAATCTTTAACTGTCTGCATAGATTTTGCCTTTTCTTCCTTTTTCTTTAAAACTTCCTCGGCTTTGACACCGAATAACACATCTTTCTGCAATGGAGCATCCAATAACTTTGCTTTAACATGTTCTGGTAATGCTTGTTCTTTTAGCCAAGCATGTCTACGTATTACAGACCCTGTGACAGCTGCTCTACATGACGCTTCCAATGAATCAAAACCACACTGTAAGGTATGCTTTCCCACCTGTTCTGCTGCATGCAGCAAATTCTGCATCTCTTTGAAATCAGGTTGTTCTGTCTGAGGAATCATTTTCTGCTTTAACTGTGTAATCAAGTACTACTGATATTTTAGCATGTGGAATTGGCAGTTTAAGGCCCTCATAGCTAAAGTGTTAGACGTATACGCTTTCTTCCCCCATCTTTCTAATGCTCTGGAATCTCTTTCAGAAGGTTGTGGATTTTTAGCAGTAGAAGCCTTAACCCCTTTGGGACCCTGGGAAATGGTTTTGGGGTCTGCAACAGGGCTTTTATATAAGAATGTATGAGAGTCAGGAACTCAGTAATACCTGTCTGGTTTAGCTGGTGCAGGAGGTAAAGAATCTGGGTTTAGACTAGATTCGGTGTAAACATCATCCAGAATGTCTAAAACTGGAGGAATTGCAAGGGGTCTATGCTGTGGTAGAAGAAGGAACTCACAGAGTCTTTAGCCACAATAATCTTGGCCTTCCCAGTGGAAGTGTTCCCTCATGGTGTGTAAAGTTTCCCCAAAAGAGTAGTCTTCATGGGGGGAAACAGAGGGAATGGACTTTTCAGCATCTGAGTCTTCATAAGGAGGGAAGGAGTAATCCTGGTCCTCAGAGTGAGCTGAGGAAATGGAGGCTTGGTCAGAGGAAGGATAATCTTCCTCCAGTCTAGGCCTTTTATCAGGAGGGGGTTGGGAAGCCCTGATAAGAGTAATCAAATCCTCAGCCATCTTAAGCATCTGTTTCTTAGGCATAGGGGCCTGTGCAAGGGTCTGTGGACCCATTTTCCTAACTTTTAATGGAGCTTTAAGTTTTGCATAAGATTTAATAGAGAGAGCTGCCGGTTTGAAGACACCTTCAGAAACCGAAGGCCTGTCCACAACCTCTGGATCACCGTCAGGGTTGGCATCCATGGGGTGTAATGGAACTGGCTCCTGAGGCCCAGCTGATTCGGTCAGGGAGGCCGTCTGAATTTCTAAATCAGCGGTAGGCATTGGCTGTGTAGGCGCCTCACTGAAAACCGGAGAACCGACGTTAGGCCTTGCTGAGACCTCGGTATCTCGTCTTGGCCTTGGTTGCCTATCCTTATCCTTGCATTTTTTAATCATTGCTGATGTCGGTTGCTCTGACGACATGCTATAGTTAAATTTTCTGCCAAAATAATGTCGGGCGAAATCTGCCCGACGTTTAATTGTACGTTTGTTAAACCTAGCACAAAACCGGCAACCAGAAACGTCATGGTCTGGGCCTAGGCAAGGAATACAATAAGAATGAAAATCCTTATGAGGTATTTGCTTCCCACAAGAAATGCAATTATTAACTTTGTCTGACATCGGTCTGAGACAAGAAAAGTTTCCCCAACGGGGTACTTAGCTTTAGAGAAGACTTTGAGCAGAAATTCGATTCGAAAATCTCAGGAGCTGGCCGACCGGCACTTGCGAACTGCTTCTGCTTCGGGCACCGCGCAGCAAGAAAGATTGAAGTAAATGGCGTCGGCTGCCTCTTTTATATCCCTGTCGCACTGATGTCAGGGAGGAAGCAACGACAACCGACGCCAGACCAAGACTTTGGGATTCGGACGACTGCGTGACCGCCTGACGGCAGGATAACCCAAGTGTGATGACTGCAGCAGTATAACACGATGAACATTATGCAAATCACTGATATAAATATCATGAATTCCAGGTAAAAGTAAGGCTCCTAGAAGGATGTACAGCTCAGCAACCTTTATGGCCTCTATGGAAGTATCATGCGGGCTTGAACCCAAGTATGAAAATTTATATTTTTTGTACTACACTACATCCAAGGCAGTGTCATTTTGTTTATATCAACTATGGCACAGGAGTGAAAAAGGGTGGAGGTGTCTCAATCTTCTTCCAGAACAAATTCCCATCAAGGCTTGTAAAGCAGCATAATGCTTCTTCATGTCCAAGTAACCATCAGAAAGGTCCGTACCATATATTAGCCAGCTATTGTACTTCCTCTGTGACACAAGAAAGCCACAAAGCCTAGCTATAGGAAATGGACTCACTCAGTATAAAACCCAGTATCATATTCCTCGGTGACTTAAACTATCCAACTGTAGACTGAGAAACCTACACCACCACTAGTGCACAAGTACAGAGATGCCTGGATGTTGTCAGTACAAATGTCCTGGAACAGTTATTCAGAGTGCCCACTAGGGGGAGTAACATATTGGATCATTTCCTTACTAATATGGGAGCATCTTACACCATCCCTTTGTTTCTTAATCACTTATGTGTGACCATAAGACAGTCTCATTTGAAATAAAACTGAAACCAGAAATCCATTACACTCAAGGAACCTTCAGAAACGTCTTTAAGATAAATTACCTACTCCAGGTGATACACTGGCAAGCTTCATATCCCCACCAAACCCAGTTAATTAAACTGAATAAGCAGAAAAGCTCACCATCACACTATACCAGCATGTAAATATCTGCGCAGATGCAGCTGTACCCCAGGAATAAGTGCAGGGCAAATCCCAGAAACAAACCCAGAGGGTGGTACCATAATATCAACAAGCTTTACAATCAAAAGAAGAGAATTCTGACCAAAAGTAATAGAAGTAATTCCCAGAATGATAGAGCCCCACCATTAAAATAACACACTATTCAAGAGCTTAATAAAATCCACCAAAGCCAAGTTTGAGACTAATATAGCTGCCCAACTCAAAGACAATCATAAGGCCTTTTTAGTTATGTTTGTAATCTCAAAGGTACAATGCAGTAATGCACCAAGCCTACACTGAGACTGAAGATATAACAAACTTAGTGATTGATAAATTCACCTCAAACTTTACCCTGCTCTCCTCTGTCCCACAAGATATACTTCAAGTCAACTAGCCTTTGGCTATCACACAAGACCAAGTCCTGAAAGTGTTACCAAAAGCTAAAAATACTGCATTAATGGGTCCTGATACTATCCCTGGATGCATTTTAAATAGCATCAGACACAATTTAGCCTGGCCTCCTAACAACATTGTCCATCCTGGGCCTCCATACAGGTTTTGTACCAACTGAATGGAAAACAGCAACAGTCATTCCACTGCATAAGGCAGAACTGTCCAGAAACCCAGATGGCAACAGACCCATAAACCTGACCAGCCGTGTATACAAACTCATGGAAAAATGCATCATGGAACTTATTAATAGGGACAAAGGTGAATGTCCAACACTGGACTCATTTCAGTTTGGATTCGTTAAGGGTAGATGTCCTGTTTACTCAACTTGTTAGACTTCTTTGAAAAGGTCACTGAAGCAATGGTTGAAGATAAAACAGTACACAGTACATACCACAACCTAGACAAAACTTTTGACACAATCCTTCACTTAGCCACAGTAAATAAGCTAAATAAACCTGGAATAAATATATACATCACCAGCTGGATTTCCATCTGATTCATAGTTAGGATGAAGGATGTAGAAATAAGAGGAGCTACCTCCATACAGAGACCAGTCACCAGTGGACTCCCCAGGGTTCAGTTCTGGAACCTCTGCTGTTTGGCATCTGCTTCTTTGAAGTAAAAGCCAATGCTAAAGGACTCTGCCTGACTAAGCTTGCAGATGACTGCAAGCCAGGAGCAGGTACTGCATCCCCAAATGGCTTAGTCATCCTGCAGGAAGGTTTATCCCAAAAAAAGTAACTAGCTCCAGAATCATAGACTGAAACTAAATGTCAAAATATGCATTATTGTACCCTTTGGGAAGTCATCTACCCCAGGGAACTACCACAATGACAATATGCTCCTGACAGTTGACTCAGTTGTTTGGAATTTGGCAGCTTATGGGGACAGTGATCTAACTTTCGTTCAGCATGTGTCCAGTGTGATAAAATGCCCTCCTATATTGCACAGCTTATAAATAAAGGGATTGTGCCTAAATCTAGGCATATTATTGTTCCTTTTAGTAGGACCTCATTAGGCCAGTCATTGAGTATAATCCCTTTGGCATGCATCTGTCCAGACACATGCAACAACTGGAACTCCTGCAGAGACACCTTACTAAAAGGATACAAGGCCTAAACAATAAGTCCTACGTAGACTTCCTCAAAGCGCTGTCACTATACTCAATATCCTACAGACGCTAAGAGATTCTCTCTGGTATAAAAGGTGATAATGATGGACCTTCTACACATTACCAAGTCAAATGGCATCAGAAATATTCAGTACAGGAATCTAAACCACTTCTGTAACATCAACAGAATGGTTTGAGGGGCAGGTATTTCTTGCAGAGGATACTGCTGCTCTGGAACCGACCTCCCCTCCTCATAAAACAAAGGTCATCCCTGTCTATATTCAAGCATAACTTGTATCCTTGGATGAGTACTAGGAAACTTACTCCAGGATTACCTCTATACTACTAACATACACAGGTAGTTCCCAAATGCTTTATCAAAAGGTATTGTTTGAAGGGTAGTGTGTGTCTTTCAACTGCCACTCAGTACATTGTTTGGTCTCTGAGCTGCATGTTATGAAAATGCAATATGGTTTGTCATCACCATGATGGCCACAGAGAGGTGTGGTGTACAACACTGAGGCCTGTGCCTCCTGCACTGCATAACATTGAGGCCTATGTGTCCTGCACTGCACAACACCGAGGCCTGTGCCTCTTGCACTGCACAACACTGAGGCTTGTGCCTCCTGCACTGCACAACACTTGAGGCCTATGCCTCCTGCACTCCTTTTTAATCAGAGAGCTTGTCTCATTTTTGATCATCATCAGAATTTAGGTCACTGTCATGACAAGTACAGACCAGTTTAGGCTGCTGCTGCATTTCACCACCTCAGCTATTCTGAATTTCTATTCCCAGTCTCTCCAAGGTATATGAGAGGTCTTTAAAAGTAGTAGCTAAACTCATCCCATGCAATCGCATCAACCAAAACTTGACAGTGTACTGTGGTTTCCTGGATCTGTCCAGCAATCACCCTTGTCAACTCACCCATCCCAGCACTGAGTGGAGATTACTTGACAGCTGTGAACCTCTTCTGACATGACTAAAAAGTCAGTCATCAACCTTTGGATCGAGATATTCTGCCAAGAAGTACACTTATGTGCATACTGTGTTTTAAAGTGTTTTTTATATGAGAGTCAGACAAGATGGTTGCCCCCATCACATTTTTCATGCTATCTCCTCATGTGATCCTTTTAGTCTTCTCCTACAACTATAGAAGCAGCAGGAGCTACATTGTAATACATTGTTGCAGTTTCTGTCTTTATGAAGGCAAAGTACTCTAAATAACTTTCAGGTGCACATGTACAAATACTCAGATAATTTCCTTTGTACAATTTGAAGTTTTATTGTGATGACCCATCTGGGTAGCCACGTTGGTGCAGCGATTAGCGTTGCCACCTCACAGCAAGAGGTCCTCCGGTTCGATTCTCGGCTGAGGTGCCTTCTGTGTGGAATCTGCATGTCCTCCCTGTGGTCGTGTGGGTTTTCTCCGGGTGCTCTGGTTTCCTCCCACATCCCAAAGACATGCTGTAGGTGAATTGGACACTCTAAATTGGCTCTAGGTATGAGTGCATGTGTATGTGCCTTCTGTGGAAGGTTGGACACCAGGCTGGCACCTCGGCACCGTAAAAACTCCACTGCCAATCGTGAGCAAACGGTAACCCGGAAAAGCCAAAAGAAGAAGAAGAATTGTGGTGACCCATCTATAACTGTAATTATACTGTTCAGACACTTACTGAATCAGTTAATCATTTCATTCTACATTATAGTACAGCTTGAAGGTTGTGGGACATAAAGCTGACACCCAATAAGAAAGGGTAGCCAGGATCTACGACTGGCCAACATATTGTTTTGTAATAGGTTAAATTGCAGTCAAGAACATTTTCCATTCTTTGTATATTAATATGTTGCTGGACATTTGTTTGCAATGCTTACTTTATACTAACTTAAAAGATACATGTGATAGCAGAGATTGTCTAAATGTAGGCAACTTTGGAATGTGATCCAATACTGTCTGCCTAATCAGTATGCATGCTTTTATTCAAGTATCGAGTGCATTAGTAGAAAATATTAATCAGAATATATCAGTAAAATGAACGATTGTACTCCTGTTTCCAGTACTTTCCATCTATTACTGATAGACAGTGACCACCCAGTCATCTACATGGATCCAACGGAAATATGGCAGTTTGCAAATTATCTGATGAAGCTGTTATTTACTCTCTGCATCAAAATCTAGTACCCCTTCAAAATTATTTCATCATTTTACTTCTGGGTCTTTACAAAAAAATCCACAGCTCTTGTAATTTATGTCATTAGATAAATTTTAACTAAAATTCTGAAAAATATGGAAATAATAGCATTTTCAGAGCATGCTATATTATGTGTTAAATAAAGCCATAAGCCAGTTTTAAGTAATTTAGTACAAGCTTGGTTTACTCATTCTTTGTTGTCTGTTACTGTTCATTATACAATGCCTGGCCATCAGTGGTGGCTGGTGACTTCAAATCAAAGGGGGGGCTGCAGGAGACAGATGAATGGGCGTCGAAGGGGTGTGGCCAACTAGAAATGGGCGGAGCTATGGTCAAACCACAACAACTGGGACTTTAATTAAATATGCTGCCAAACCATCATTATTAGTGTCCAATCAAGACAAAATGAAGTGTAGAAGAAAAAACATTTCAATGCATTGGCTACATGACAGATTACTTAATATCTAGATGGAAACAAAAATAATGTGAGGCATGAAAAAATAAATTACTTTTTAAATACATTACTGGAATGCCAGTCAAAATCAAGTATAAAGTAGCAGGCAGCACTCAACTGAAGCCACTTCTCCTTGCACTGCAGTTCTAATTTTAATTTATATTCAGCTTTAAAAAAGTACCAAGTAACATTTGTAAGGCAAACAACTTAACCATTAACCATTAGGCCACCCTCCCAACCCTAACATGCTGAAAGTAGCAATCTCTGTGCTACCCCTCTTGTAAAAATGTTTCTTATCCAAAAAAGACCTGCTGCCTGACAACAACTATTTACTTCTTTGGGGAAAACATGATGAAAGTAAAAGATGAACAGCAAACAAGAAACAAGCTCAAGATAAATGGCTTAAAGGATTACTGCACAGGTTATGGACCACACATGATAGATTGGTATTCTGTTTAGTTTACGGGTAAAGTCTGCAAAGATGACTGCAAGTCTCCAACAAATGTAGTGAGCTTCTGAAAATACTGTAATCCTGCCCTTTATTACAAATACTGTCATATGCATTTCAATACCGAAGACTTATACTTTATCTAGTTATGTAAATCTGCATGGCAACAACAAAAAGGCTTTCAATGTTGGTAATCCTTTATATGATTATTAAAGCTTACTTGTATCTTACAATCTCAGACAAGCTTACCTGATGGTCATTAAAGCATTGCTACTTACACACAGAGCAATAGGCACTTTCTGAATAATAATAAGCATAAATCAACAGTATAAAAGTATGACAGAAAACCAGAACATTCTGCAAAATCAAGGACAGATGAAAAGCCACTATAGTACTTGTGTCTACATTGGATGGGGGGATACCCTGCTCACTTACCCTGCATAACTGCTCCTTGCCTTGTTTGGACACATCCAGAGTCACTACGTGGGTGAGTGGGGTGCAACAAGTATGTCACAATTTGAAATGTCTCTGGCTGACTGTGATGGCTCTGACACATTTGTCATACCTCTCAACCTCAAAGCAAGAAATCTGAACAAAGCCATAAATAGAAGTAGGACAAAGGCCCAAAAATAAGGACAATTTTTAAATATTGCTCTTATAAACTTAGAAAGATAACAGAATAGTAAGCCTTGCATTAGTATGAATTTTCTGAAGGGTATGAAATCTGAAACTGAAATGTCTGTCATTATTTTCTAGCTTCAGTCTTTAATGATTTGCCACGAATTTGCCAGAAAACCACAATTTTATGAACAATGGACCAAAAATGTGATGCAAAAATATAAAATAGCCACACAATACAGCTGGGAACTTGTCAAAGAAGGGACACTTTTTTAAATATTAGTACTGTTAAGTTTAGCAGCTGACAAAATAAGAGATCCTGAAATTAAGGTAATCTATAACTCTGATCATTACAATTATTTCTTACTTGTAAACCCTACACATTTTCTTCCAAAATTGCAATTTTGCAGAGGGATTATTAGGGGGAGAGCAAAATTCTGATCCAAAGTCGGGGACAGTTGAGAGGTTTGGATGTACCTAATTCTATAAAGTGATTTATTTGCACATACCTCTCAACCTCTTAATGCAGGAAATCTAGACAAGGCCAAATATATTGGGTGAACATACCAACAGTACTAAAAATTGCTGTTGTATAAACTTAGACAGTCAATAGAATAACAGGTCTTGCTTTAGAATGCATTTTTCTGAAGGGTATGGAGTCTAAAACTCAATGTCTATCATTATTTAGTGACTTCATTCCTAAATGATTTGCCAGAAAACCACACATTTTATGAGGAACAAACCAAATATAAGAAGCAAAAATCTATTTATTCTGTGAAAATCTGGACAGTTGAGAATTATAGTTCAGCTGGAGCTGTCTTTGAGTTTGCTGCCATTCTCCCCTCATAAAATCATGGTCAAATGGGACCTCCCTCCTGCAGCCATTCCAATGTCCCATTACTTGGCTATTTCACCCCATTTACCTTAAACACTGTAATATGCATACTGTTTTACTTCTAGGATGATTTGGATTTCATTTAAAAGTTGTATTCTACATTTTACAGCACAAACACTAATAGACATCTGCTAAACCAAGCAATGCAGTCGCACAATGAAAATAGAATAGCATTAAAACTTCTCTGCCCTTGAAGCTCACATTCATTGAAACAGCATTGAAACCCGCATTCAAAGAAAATACATCTGACCAGTGGCAGATAAAGATTAACTTTGGGCTGTTGGCAAATCATAGGCTCCTTGCACATGAAACATACATGTGCTCTTTGATACACCTTCCAGATTGTATTAAATTATATTCCTTGTATAATACAGTACAATTGTTAGAGGATGTTTTAAATTTACTGCTTTGAACATTTTTCCAGTAAACAATGAAAAAATTGCATGCACCAATAATGACAAAACTGCCCAATTCAGAACATTTCCATCATAAAAGTCTACTCAAACTTCTACAATCCAGCAGTATCAGTAAATATGCACAATTTCTGCAAAAGCAAAAGTCATCTAAATGATTCCACAATAAAGAGAACTAATGAAGAGGCTGCTGCTAGCCAACAACTTTATATTTCATTGTTTCATCTACAAATAAACTGCCTGTTAAATGATATGCTAGTAATATTGCAATAGGGAATGGATGGCAAACTGATAACAGGTTCATAGTTACTAGGTATCTCCACCAAAGAAGACATTCTCAGGACTGCAGCATCCACCCCCTTTAAAAGTACAACACAGTACAGTATCAGCAATGCATCTACATACTGAGGAAGTAGAACCCACAGCCGTCTGCATCAAAAGCAAGTACACTAACTGTTGTGCTATTAACGATGCACGCTTTCTCAGTATAAGCAGCACTAAACTTCTCTTCCCCTGAAACTCTTAACTCCATGCAAAATCCACTCGACACTCAACTGTATCTCTCAACTTTGCAGCACATGAGCACAAGAAATCTGGAAAAAGCCAAAATGTATTGGGTGGGGAACAAAAGCCCAAACACCAGGGACACATTTGAAACATTGCTTGTATAACCTTAGAAAGTTGCTAAAATAAAATGCTGTGCTGCCACCATGCATTTCATTGTCAAGACTTGAACCCAGGACCCTATGTACTACAGTCAGAGCAATATACCACTATGCCAAATCAGCTGTTTCTTGAAAGACAAGAAGACTGAAACTTAAATGGCTATCATTTAGTGAATTCTGTTCTCACCATAGCTCTCAACCTCTTAGCACAAAACACCTGGACAAAGCCAGTAATGGGGGAATACAGCCCCCAAACATAGTCAGTGAATTCAGTTCTCACTGTAGCTCTCAACCTCTTAGCACAAAAAAAACCTGCACAAAGCCAATAATGGGGGAATACAGCCCCCAAAATAGGGACAAATTTCAAATATTGATCTTATAAACTTAGAAAATTTCTAGAATAAAATGTTTTGTGTTACCATGTGCTTTCTGAAGAATATGAAGTCTGAAATTTAAATGTCTGAAAATCCAGAAAACCATAGATTTTATGAGGACCAGAACAAAACTATAAGGCAGAAATTTGAATGCTTTTCACAAGTGGTGGTTGGTAGGGAATTCAGGTTCTTGCTACCTGTATCTAAGGTTGAGGGTTTGAACCTGGGCTTCTCTCTGGCCACCAGTTATAGTTAATTGGGGCATTTCAAACACATACACACACATAACTTTGAGCCGCCACTGCTGGCTATTAATATTCCAAAGCAATCATGATGATTAAAAAGTCCAGTCACCTGGACTTTCTTTTTTTAAATAAACTTACAAAACTGGGGATTTAAAACAAACAAGAGAGAAGGGACAGAGACAAATACAAGAATAATCAGGTACATCCTTATATACTCTCTCTCCTGTCTATCTCATTCATTTGAAATCTACAGATTTCATTGTTTTAATTAAATAAAAAATAAAAAAAAGCAATGGAGATCTTCCTTTCTCCATTGTTTCCTTTACAAACCTCTGATGTACTGCATAAATGTGGAAATGTAAGTCCCACATGCATGCGCAGTACATCAGGAAAACCCCAGGATACCAGGGAAAATGCAGAACAGCACCATGGTGCATTATACAAGGACATTATTTAAGAAAAGTAAGTAACATTTTTTTTAAATAATATCATTGTATAATAGCCCTCATAACCAAACCACTCCAAACATGGGTAAATCCAGCTTTACCTACACCCAGCCTGTGGGTTACTCGCCATTAATATTCAAAAAATGAGCACGCTGTATCTAAGGTTGAGGGTTTGAACCTGGGTTTCTCTCTAGCCACCAGTTATAGTTAATTGGGGCATTTCAAACACATAAAAGTATAAGGTGTGTGGTATAAAGACATATGTCTCATCCTGTACGGGGAAACCCCAATGGATTTTTAGTCCATTGCTTAACCACTCAGCCACAATTACTTTACATACACACACACAACTTTAAGCCACCACTGCTGGTCATTAATATTCCTCAATATGCTCAACCAGTGTGCCCACTGTAAATCTGAGAATATACCAACAGGAAAATGTTCCCATTAGTATATCTCGTAATTTTTTTTACTTTTCTTTTTTTAAAACAAAAAAAAAAAAAAAGAAAACTAAAGACCTGAAACCAACGAGTGAGATGGCTCAGACAAAAATAAGAGGATAATCGGGTACATTCTCCAAAACTAAAGAAACTTAACATATTACCCTTTTATTTTGTCAGTGCCTGCTCTCCCAAATGTAAAAAGTATTCCGGTTTCTTTCTTTTCTTCCCAATTAAAAAGAAAAAAGCAATGGAGATATTCCTTTCTCCATTGCTACCTTTGCACAGCACATATGCACTCTATAAGCATGGAAATACAAGTCCCATACGCATGAGCAGTATATCCAAAACAGACCCAGGATACAGAAAAATGCAGAAAAGCAGGGGGGAGGCATTAAACAATTTATTTTCACATTTGTTTACCGGGGAAGTCCAACTGGACAGAGCTGTCCATTATCAGTGGAGGCCAAGGGAGAAAAGCTCCAGAACAATTGCTAACATACAATAATAAGACATTTACATGAGCATTGTGGTTTACACATTCACTTACAAAAATATAACAGATAATAACATATGATTGCAAAAGCATAGGGATTTTAGACATACAATTAAAGGTATAGCAGGTAGTAACATATGATGGTTGTTCATACAGTATGTTTAGTAGAGATAATCTTGAAGATGTACTGAGGATAAGACAAGAAAGGAAATCTAAAAAAGAAGGAGAATATAGACAAGTTCATTAGAGGTGCATCGACATGTTAAGGGAATGCTTTTCAACTTAGTCTAGGGGAGGGTTAGTGGTTATAGATGTGACAGTGGGGAGTAGGCGGCATTGAGCTGGTAAGTAACATGTGATAATATATAGCGCATCTGTGGGTGTTTTAAAGATTATAGTGGGTAGGGGAAAGGAGTTAGAATATGTCAGCCAGGTGCTAGGCAGTTAAAAGTAACGTGTGGTAATATATAGTGCATCTGTGGAAGTTTTAAAGAGGATGGATAGTGGGTAGGTGAAAGGAATTAGAATATGTTAGCCAGGTGCTAGGCAGTTACAAGTAACATGTGATAATGCATAGTGCATCTGTGGGAGTTTTAAAGAGGAGGTTCGATAGTGGTTAGGGGAAAGGAGTTAGAATATACCAGCCAGATGTTAGGCAATTACAAGTAACTTGTGGAAATATATAGTGCATCCGTGGGAGTTTTAATGCGGAGTTTGGATAGTGGGTAGGGGAAAAAGTTAGAATATGTCAGCCAGGTGCTAGGCACTTACAAGTAACGTGTGATAATATATAGTGCATCTGTGGGAGTTTTAAAGAGGAGGTTGAATAGTGGGTAGGGGAAAACAGAATAGTTCTGCCAGGTGCTAGGCACTTACAAGTAACGTGTGATAATATATAGTGCATCTGTGGGAGTTTTAAAGAGCATGTTGGATAGTGGGTAGGGTAAAGGAGTTAGAATATGTCTGCCAGGTGCTAGGCAGTTACAAGTAACGTGTGACAATATTATAGTGCATCTGTGGGAGTTTTAAAGGGGAGGTTGGATAGTGGGTATGGGAAAGGAGTTAGAATATGTCTGCCAGGTGCTAGGCAGTTACACGTAACATGTGATAATATATTGTGCATGTTTGGGAGTTATAAAGAGGTGGAATAGTGGGTAGGGGAAAGGAGTAAGAATATGTCTGCCAGGTGCTAGGCAGTTACAAGTAACATGTGATAATGCAAAGTGCATCTGTGGGAGTTTTAAAGAGGTTGGATAGTGGGTAGGGGAAAGGAGTTAGAATATGTCAGCCAGGTGTTAAGGCAGTTAAAAGTAACATGTGATAATATATAGTGCATCTGTGTTAGTTTTAGAGGAGGTTGGACAGAGGGTAGGGGAAAGGAGTTAGAATATATCAGCCACATGCTAGGCAGCTAAAAGTAATATGTGGTAATGCATAGTGCATCTGTGGGAGTTTAAAGAGGAGGTTTGATAGTAGGTAGGGGAAAGGAGTTAGAATATGTCTGCCAGGTGCTAGGCAGTTAGAAGTAACATGTGATAATGCAAAGTGCATCTGTGGGAGTTTTAAAGAGGTTGGATAGTGGGTAGGGGAAAGGAGTTAGAATATGTCAGCCAGGTGTTAAGGCAGTTAAAAGTAACATGTGATAATATATAGTGCATCTGTGTTAGTTTTAGAGGAGGTTGGACAGAGGGTAGGGGAAAGGAGTTAGAATATATCAGCCAGATGCTAGGCAGCTAAAAGTAATATGTGATAATGCATAGTGCATCTGTGGGAGTTTTAAAGAGGAGGTTTGATAGTAGGTAGGGGAAAGGAGTTAGAATATGTCTGCCAGGTGCTAGGCAGGTACAAGAAAGCGTGTTGTAATTTATTGTGCATCTGTGGGAGTTTTAAAGAGGAGGTTGGATAGTGGGTAGGGGAAAGGAGTTAGAATATGTCAGTCAGATGCTAAGCAGTTACAAGTATCGTGTGGTAATATATAGTGCATCTGTGGGAGTTTTAAAGAAAAGGTTGGATAGTAGATAGGAGTTAGAATATGTCAGCCAGGTGCTAGGTAGTTACAAGTAACATGTGGTAATATATAGTGCATCTGTGGGATTATTTAATGAGGAGGTTCGATAGTGGGTAGGGGAAAGGAGTTAGAATAGGTCAGGCAGGTGTTAGGCAGTTACAAGTAACGTGTGGTAATATATAGTGCATCTTTGGGAGTTTTAAAGAGGAGGCTGGATAGTTGGTAGGGGAAAGGAGATAGAATATGTCAGCCAGGTGCTAGGCAGTTACAAGTAATGTGTGATAATATATAGTGCATCTGTGGGAGTTTTATAGAGGAGGTTGGATAGTGGATAGGGGAAAGAAGTTAAAATATGTCAGCCACATGCCAGGCAGTTACAAGTAACGTGTGATAATATATAGTCCATCTGTGGGAGTTTTAAAGAGGAGGTTGGATAGTGTTAAGGGGAAAGGAGTTAGAATATGTCAGCCAGGTGCTAGGTAGTTACAAGTAAAGTGAGATAATATATAGTGTATCTGTGGGAGTTTTGAAGAGGTTGGATAGTGGGTACTGGAAAGCAGTTAGAATATGTCAACCAGGTGCTAGGCAGTCACAAGTAATGTGTGATAATATATAGTGAATCACTGGGAGTTTTAAAGAGTTGGTTGTATAGTGGGTGGGGGAAAGGGGTTAGAAAATGTCAGCCAGGTGCTAGGCAGTTACAAGGAAGGTGTAATAATACATAGTGCATCTGTGGGAGTTTTAAAGAGGAGGTTGTAGTGGGTAGGGGAAAAGAGTTAGAATATGTCAGTCATGTGCTAGGTAGCTACAAACAACATGTGGTAATACATAGTACATCTGCGGGAGTTTTAAAGAGGAGGTTTGATAGTGGGTAGGGGAAAAGAGTTAGAATATGTCAGCCAGGTGCTTGGCAGTTACAAGTAATGTGTGATAATATATAGTGAATCTCTGGGAGTTTTAAAGAGGAGGTTGGATAGCGGGTGGGGGAAAGGGGTTAGAATATATCAGCCAGGTGCTAGGCAGTTATAATTAATGTGTGATAATGCATAGTGCATCTGTGGGAGTTTTAAACAGGTTGGATAGTGGGTAGGGGAAAGGAGTTAGAATATTCCAGCCAGGGGCTAGGTAGTTACAAGTAAAGTGTGGTATTATATAGTGCATCTGTGGGAGTTTTAAAGAGGAGGTTGGATAGTAGGCAGGGAAAAGGATTTAGAATATGTCAGCCAGGTGTTAGGCAGTTACAAGTAACGTGTGATAATATGTACTGCATTGTGGGAGTTTTAAAGAGGAGGTTGGATAGTGGGTAGGAGATAGGAGTTAGAATATGTCAGCCAGGTGATAGGCAGTTACAAGTAACTTGTGGAAATATATAGTGCATCCGTGGGAGTTTTAATGCGGAGTTTGGATAGTGGGTAGGGGAAAAAGTTAGAATATGTCAGCCAGGTGCTAGGCAGTTATAAGTAACGTCTGATAATATGTAGTGCATCTGTGGGAGTTTAAAAGAGGAGGTTGGATAGTGGGTATGGGAAAGGAGTTAGAATATGTCAGCCTGTTGCTTGGCAGTTACAAGTAACATGTGGTAATATATAGTGCATCTGTAGGAGTTTTAAAGAGGAGGTTGGATAGTGGGTAGGGTAAAGGGGTTAGAACATGTCAGTCAGGTGCTAGGTACTTACAAGTAATGTGTGGTAATATATAGTGCATCTGTGTGAGTTTTAAAGAGGTTGGATAGTGGGTAGGGGAAAGGAGTTAGAATATGTCAGCCAGGTGCTAGGTAGCTACAAACAACATGTGGTAATACATAGTACATCTGCGGGAGTTTTAAAAGAGGAGGTTTGATAGTGGGTAGGGGAAAAGAGTTAGAATATGTCAGCCAGGTGCTAGATAGTTAGACGTAATGTGTGATAATGCATAGTGCATCTGTGGGAGTTTTAAAGAGCTTGGATAGTGGATAGGGGAAAGAAGTTAGAATATGTCATCCACATGCCAGGTAGTTACAAGTAACGTATGATAATATATAGTGCATCTGTGGGAGTTTTAAAGAGGTTGGATAGTGGGTAGGGGAAAGGAGTTAGAATATGCCAGCCAGGTAGTTACAAGTAAAGTGTGGTATTATATAGTGCATTGTGGGAGTTTTTAATATGAGGTTGGATTGTGGGTAGGGGAAAGGAGTTAGAATATGTCAGCCAGGTGCTAAGCAGTTACAAGTAATGTTCATAGGTTCGTACTAGGCTATCTGCCCCAGGGCATCTATAAGCCTAGCCAGAGTGTGTTTGGCTTTCGCCACCCATTTTAAATTAATTTTGCTATACCCTTTTTCGAGGTTAGTATACTGTGCCTCTGTCTAACAGTGACACAGAAGTGATATCTGATCTCCCATCCACTCATCAAGATTCCTCTTGAAGAGAGTCAATGAGGGACTCTGCCTAACCTGGACTGGGATTTTATTCCAGAGTGAAGGGAGCCTCTGGGTTATGAATCTGTCCCTCCAGCATGTCCTATTTATTTCAGTGCTGAGGTTCAAGTCTCTGGAGCGTGTAGCTCGATGGGATTTGGATTTTCTGAGGTACAACATGTTCATTAATTCCAGGTTGGACATGGCTTTATACGTCAGGCACAGATCGCCTCTGAGCAGACGGTATGCCACTGAGTAGAGCTGAAGTTTCTTTAACCGTGCAGCATATGGCATCTGTTTGAGCCCTTTGATCCTCTTGGTGAGGTACTTTTGGGGTCTTTCCAGTTGCTGCAGGTGTCTGGTAAGGTACATCCCAAAAGGGGCATTGTACTCAATTATGGGCCTGATGAGGGATGAGTAAAGAGGCGCGATGACCTCCCCTGATCTAGATGTGAATCCCTTCATGATTAAGTGGGCTATATAAAATGTTTTTCTAACCACTTTGGCCACGTGGTTGTCAAATGAGAGATTGCTATCAACTTGGGTCCCCAGGTCCCTAATTACTTCTTCTGTACTTAATGGATTAACACCTATGTGGTAATTTGTGGGCACTTTGTTTTTGCCAAAGGGGATGACTATGCACCTTTTGGCGTTTAGCTTGAGGCCATGGCTCTGGCACCAGTTGTCTGTTTCTATGAGGCCCTTTTGTAGGATGCTTGTGTCGACTGGAGAGTCTATTATGGCGCCCAGTTTGAAGTCATCTGCGAACTCGGTCAGCCACAGTCCTTCCGTGTTGGCCTGTACCTCTGAGAAATATATACCGAACAAGAGAGGTCCCAGGACTGAGCCTTGTGGGATGCCACTTGTAACTGGTTTGGAGTCTGACATGGCTCCAGCAATTCTAACCATGTGGGTTCTGTCCTTGAGCCAGTTTGCAACCCATCTAGTGACATAGGGGTTTATATTTAAGCTGGTGAGCTTATCTATAATGCCCGAGTGGGGTATTGTATCGAAGGCTTTTGCGAGGTCCAGGTAGGCTGTGTGGACCACCTTCCCCTCGTCAATGGCCTTGGTGACTGTTTCAAATAAATTGACCAGGTTTAAGAGGCAGGATCTGCCCTTAACAAAGCTGAACTGGGTAGGATCCAGTGTCTGTAGGTCCCCAATATCTTTATTTATGAGGTCCATGATGATCCTTTCCATAGCTTTGCAGACCAAGCTATTCAGGCTTATAGGACGATAGTTTCCAGGATCCGTTGAGGCACCACCTTTGTGGAGAGGGACCACTGTTGCTGTACGCCACTCTTTGGGTACATATCCTGTAGTAAGGCTGAAATTGAACAGTAGTTTTATGTTTGGGTTTAGCTCTTCTTGGAGTTCATGTAGGACGCAGCCCGGGACACCGTCTGGTCCCATTGATGCTGTGTTTTTTGCTTTGGAGAGGGCGGCTCTTACCTGAGCATCTGAGATGTCAGGGGGGTAGCACTCTGCTGGGATAGATATTTGCCCTTTTGGTGGGGAGGAGGGGGAGAAGTTTACGCTGAACCTGTCAGCTAGGATGTTGGCAATGTCTGTGGGTTTGGTGTATTTTTTGTCATTTTGGACTAATTCTGAGCATATCTGGGAATTCCCACCCAGGTTCCTAACATAACTAAAGAAAGCCTTGTGATTATCCTTAGTGTCCTGTGCAATTTTTCTCTCGAAGCTAGCATTAGACGATTTTATGAGTGCCCGTAGTTTTTTGCTAATACTGATCAGAGATGCCTTCCCTTTTCGGGATTTTGCTCTATCATGTTGTAGCTTCCTCCTTCTATTGTATAGTTTGTTTATGGCTGGGGTCCACCAGACAGGACGTCTGCCTTTGGAGGATTGGGTCTTGGCTTTATTTGGGATTGCATGATCCATGCATTCCTGAAGGTGTTCATAGAATGCGTTTATAAAGGAGTCTGCGGTCTGGGCCGTATTTTCCACAGGCCCGGGGGCTTTGAAGGATTCCACCTCGGTTTTGAGGAGTGTGAAATTTGCTTTAGAGAAGTTTTTCACTGTGGTTTTCTGGGCAGGGGGTGGGGTCAGGATGTGAATATCCAGTGAGATTAGTTTATGGTCTGATCTTACCAGTGAGGGATACACTTCTGGTCTGGAGCATAGAGTCCCCATGTTGGTGATGATCAGGTCCAGTATGTTTTCCCCTCTTTTGGGAGTGGTAACAAGTTGTTCCATAGCATTTGAGTTTATAAATTCTAGGAACCTTTGGGCTAGGGTGTTTGAGCTAGAGTAATGCTCCCAGTCTATGTTTGGGTAGTTGAAGTCACCCAATATAATGGTGTTTGGAGAGACCTTCATATTTTCCAGTGTTCTCAGGAAGGCCGAGTGGGGTTCCTGGGTTTGAGAGGGTGGTCTGTAGCAGGCTATAAACTGGAAGGCAGTTTTATCCACTGTTAGTTGCACATGGATAGTCTCTGATGCTTCGTGCTGTGCCACCAACCTGGAGGTGTGGGTATCTTTGACGAATATTGATACTCCCCCTCCTTTTGTGGTTCGGTCCAAGTTTTGGGGCTGAAAATCATGCTATGAGGTATAGCCTGGTAGTGCAGGATGCTCTCAGGAGCATTGAACCAGGTTTCTGTTACTGCACAGATATTGATGTTCTCCATGTTAAGGAGAGTTTTGAGTGCGTGCATCTTGAGGTTTAGACTTCTGGCATTGAGTAGCATTACTCTTAATTTCTTATCCCTTGTGATACCTATGGAGGTGGGTTTGTCTTTTGAGCCTTGCCTAAAAAAGGCACTATGGGGGTAGCAAGAGCCTTTGCCAATATCCAAAAGCCCAGGGGTGACAGGTGCAAGCCATCCCTAGCGAAGCATCGTGGCTTGTCGAGCATGTCATCCCAGGCTGACAGGCATTGGATCCCCTTTGAATGACACCAATACTTAAGCCAATTGTTGAAATTAATCATCTTGTCTTCATATTGTGGCATCATTCTTGGTGAGGGTAAGATGCTACTCAAGGTCAGGGTCATACCGGCCTGGGCTACATGCTCAGGGAGCTCCTCTATGTCTCTTTTCATGTAGTCCAGGGAGGTACGTCTCAGGTCATTCACACCAGCATGGACAATAACTGAGTCATATTTGTACTTGCCTTGGAGTGACCTGAGTGCTTGTGTTATGTGGCGGATCCTAGCACCCAACAGGCAGCTCACCGTGACCTTCTCCTTGTTCAGCCTGGTGAGCGGGACGTCAGTGTGCCTGATTATAGAGTCACCTATTACAAGTGTATCAGGTGTGTTGTTTAGCCTTAAGGGCTGTGACTGTTCAGCACACTGGCTTTGTGAGCTATGTGTTGCACGTGTTTTGTTTTGGGGTAGCGGTTGCTTAGGTGTCTGCTTTGGAGGTCTCTGCTGCTTAGGCAGATTTTTATTTAGAGCCTCTGAGTATGTTTTTGTGTGTTAGTGTTTGGCTTGCTGTCGTGGTAGGTCTATGTGAGACTGGAATTGTAGTGAGTGTGGTTTCCTTCTTCTCCTGACTGGTTACGCCAGTACAGAGTTGAGAGAGCTTAACCTCCAGTTTAATATATAGTGCATCTGTGTGAGTTTTAAAGAGGAGGTTGGATAGTGTTAAGGGGAAAGGAGTTAGAATATGTCAGCCAGGTGCTAGGTAGTTACAAGTAATGTGTGATAACACATAGTGAATCTGTGGGAGTTTTAAAGAGGTTGGATAGTGGGTAGGGGATAGGAGTTAGAATATGTCAGCCAGGTGTTAGGCAGTTACAAATAACGTGTGGCAATATATAGTGCATCTGTGGGAGTTTTAAAGAGGTGGTTGATAGTGGGTAGGGGATGTTAGTTAGAATATGTCAGCCAGATGATTGGCAGGTACTAGTAATGTGTGATAATATACAGAGTATCTGTGGGACTTTTAAAGAAGAGGTTGGATAGTGGGTAGGGGAAAGGGGTTAGAATATGTCAGCCAGGTGCTAGGCAGTTACAAGTAACATGTGGTAATATATAGTGCATCTGTGGGAGTTTCAAAGAGGAGGTTGGATATTGAGTAGGGAAAAGGAGTTAGAATATGTCAGCCAGGTGCTAGGCAGTTACATGTAATGTGAGGTAATATATAGTGCATCTGTGGGAGTTTTAAAGAGGTTCGATAGTGGGTAGGGGAAAGGAGTTAGAATATGTTATCCAGGTGCTAGGTATTTACAAGTAACTTTGATAATGCATATTGCATCTGTGGGAGTTTTAAAGAGGTTGGATAGTGGGTACGGAACAGAGTTAGAATAGGTCATCCAGGTGCTAGGCAGATAGAAGTAACGTGTGGTAATATATAGTGCATCTGTGGGAGTTTTAAAGAGGAGGTTGGATAGTGGGTAGGGGAAAGGAGGTAGAATATGTCAGCCGGGTGCTAGGCAGTTACAAGTAAAGTGTGATAATAAAAAGTGCATCTGTGAGAGTTTAAAAGAGGAGGTTGGATAGTGGGTAGGGGAAAGCAGTTAGAATATGTCAGCCAGGTGCTAGGCAGTTACAAGTAAAGTGTGATAATAAAAAGTGCATCTGTGAGAGTTTAAAAGAGGAGGTTGGATAGTGGGTAGGGGAAAGCAGTTAGAATATGTCAGCCAGGTGCTAGCCAGTTACAAGTAATGTGTGATAATATATAATATATAGTGCATCTATCGGAGTATTAAAGAGGAGGTTGGATAGTGGGTAGTGGAAAGCAGTTAGAATATGTCAACAACGTGCCAGGCAGTTACAAGTAATGTGTCGTAATATATAGTCCATCTGTGGGAGTTTTAAAGAGGAGGTTGGATAGTGTTACGTGGAAAGGAGTTAGAATATGTCAGCTACATGCTAGGTAGTTACAAGTAACGTGTGGTAATATATAGTGCATCTGTGGGTGTTTTAAAGAGGAGGTTGGATAGTGGGTAGGGGAAAGGAGTTAGAATATGTCAGCCAGGTGCCATGCAGTTACACGTAATGTGTGGTAATATATAGTGCATCTGTGGGAGTTTTAAGGAGGTTGGATAGGGGGTAGAGGAAACAAATTAGAATATGTTAGCCAGATGCTATGTAGTTACAAATAACATGTGATAATGCATAGTGTATCTGAGGGAGTTTTAAAGAGGTTGGCTAGTGGGTAGGGGAAAGGAGTTAGAATATGTCAGCCAAGTGATAGGTAGTTACAAGTAACGTGTGATAATATATAGTGCATCTGTGGGAGTTTTAAAAGGGGTGGATAGTGGGTAGGTGAAAGGAGTTAGAATAGGTCAACCAGGTGCTAGGCAGTTACAGGTAATGTGTGGTAATATACAGTGCATCTGTGGGAGGTTTAAAGAGAAGGTTGGATAGTGGGTAGGGGAAAGGAGTTAGAATATGTCAGCCAGGTGCTAAACAGTTATAAGTCATACATGGTAATATATAGTGCATCTGTGGAAGTTTTAAAGAGGTTGGATAGTGGGTAGGAAAAAGGAGTTAGAACAGGTCAGCCAGGTGCTGGGCAGTTAGAAGTAACGTGTGGTATTATACAGTGCATCTGTGGGAGTTTTAAAGAGGAGGCTGGTTAGTGGATAGGGGAAAGGAGTTAGAACAGGTCAGCCAGGTGCTAGGCAGTTACAAGTAACGTGTGGTAATATATAGTCCATCTGTTGGAGTTTTACAGAGGAGTTTGGATAGTAGGTGGGGAAAGGAGTTAGAATATGTCAGCCAGGTGATAGGCAGTTACAAGTAACATGTGATAATATATAGTGCATCTGTGGGAGTTTTAAAGAAGTTGGATAGTGAGTTGGGGAACTGTCAAAGGATAATCAAAGATCAATACAACTAAGGTCCAGTTAAGGTTCTTTTATTCTTGTACAAGGAGTCAAAAATGCAGATTCGACGTTTGTCTAACTTCCAACAGGAATTTCTTCATTTTTATACCAGTTTACATGTCATTACCTTCTAAACTGACATAGTCAGGTACAACTCTTAGCATTGTTCTATAGCAGATGTTGTTTCAGATTTTCTGCTGACACCATTATTATTAACATTCTCATGAGAAAGTTTTCTCAAAAACAACGTGGCCTTGATGACCACAGGTCATTTACAATTCTCTAATATTCAGTGTTACAATGCATGGTTCTTTTCTAATTTGAGCACAAAGCAAATACTGATTATAGTCCATAGTCTTTTAAGCCATCTTTGTTCCATCTTATCTGAATCTTCCGCAACTGCTGCTTTTCACACAACACGAACAAGGTTACTTGTCTAAATCTAATAACATTTCAAAATACTATATTGTTCTATTCATTATTTTCCTGACACTAGCAGAAAATCCATCTGCTTCTCAGTGAATTTCCTAAAGCATAAACAAGGTTTTTGCTGTGCTGACAAAATACAAAGTCAGAAAGCATATGCAGTTAATTTCAGGCCTATAACAGAATAAATGTGTTAACTCTTTTAAGCTTCTAATGCATCAAGCATAATACTAATACACATATGAATACATATTTTTCTAACATTTCCCCCCATTAACACTTTTATTCTTCTTTTAAAAGCATAAACAGTTAGTTTCTTCTCCTAACCTCTTCCACTTGGGATTTGCAGTTAATTGAGTCATTCATTTTAGACTTCTGAAAGCATTTCATTCTTCAATAATTCATCAATCTCAGTACTTTGATATAAAGTTTCAGATACTGACATATCTACAAATTCTTTGATCAGTTTTTTCATGCAGGGTATGCCACAACAAACGCACACTCCCAGTAGGAGCTTTCCCACACAAATGGCTATCAAGATGTTCATTAGGATGGAACCCCACCCCCAAACAAATTCTGGAAAAAGTCCGTCAGTGGGTTATGGCCTGGTTTGATCATGGCCGACACTTGCTGTATCACCTCAAGATGGTCCTTTATCTTGTGCTGATAGTCAGGAATATGCAAACAACACTCCTCTTTGATTAAAGCACACGTCCCACCTCTCGCCGCTAGGGTGAAGTCGAAAGCCATTTGTTTTTGGAGCACTACAGTTCTCGTAGCATTCAGTTCATCAGTCACCAATTCGAGAGCAGAAAAAGTTGTATTGCTCATCACTTCGAGAAGTTTGGACAATTTTCGCAGCTCCCAAATCGATTTTGATGCTCCATATGCTGGTAATATGCCTGCCCATGATATAACAGCATCACTCAGGTCCATGTGCATCAGCTCGTTGCCCATTGAATGATGGTTTCTCCAGCTCGCCTTGACGTCCCATTGGATTCTCAGGTTTCCTGACAGGATTCTTGGCGACCTCTTGGGCATTATGAATAATTCCTCGAGGTAAAACTGCAGTGTGTCATATGGCCGGAACCAGGTAACCCAAAAAACAACTGCCAGACCAATTCTCAGGTAACTATTTATATGCTTTTTTGCCACACACAAAATAACAGCCCTCTACCTTAGTAGTTACTTTACTGTTAAAATATGGCTACCCTGCATGAAACATTTTCTTATCTATTATAGACAGTTGCTTAAAAAGAAAAGGGTTATGTTGCACTTCATCAATGATCTTATGCATCGACTCAAGAAATGAATCATAGTTTGAATTTAACTGAATCTATTCTGTTAGCTTTGGTATAACATTTATAATGAACAGTCAAATTGCACTTGCTCCAACCCACTTGAATAGTGTCATTTTTATAAAAACACACAATTCCCTTTTGTGTAACAGGCAAATACAATGCTACCTTATCATGTGCTTTGATGGTTATAGTCTCATAAACCAAGTTTTCCCAGGTCTCATTGACCCCTAGGGGAACTGCAGTCATTAATAATCCCCCGTATGCTGTCGGTATGGCTGTGCAAATCCAGCAATTTGAAACGTTGAAAGTTTCAGCATACACATGTTTGATTACTTGGTAAGTGTTAAAGTTCAGATGCCAGGCTATGGGTGATGCATCATGTTTATTCAGTTCAGCTGGTGTGGCAGGGAAAAGAAAAGGCCACAGCAAAAAGATTATTGTTACCAGTACAGTCAACAGGATAATCATGCAATACTTCTGGGGTTGTTCTGCATTCCTGTGTGCTCTGGATTTTGTCATTTTTATTCCTGTTATGAAACAGTAAGATTTTTATCTAGCTCAAAGTTTTTACAAAGTTTACAGTGTGTCAAGTGAATCCAAGATGCCCTCTCTGCAATTTTGACTGCAGTGGGTGTTGATAAAAGAACCTGGTATGGTCCTTCCCACTTTGGTGAGGTCCAATTCTTCCGTTTAGTAACCTTCACCCAGACCCAGGTGCCTGGGACTACTGCCACTTCTGGTGGACCGGTCTGTTCTTTACCTGAAGCAGAATTAAACTGCAATAGATGTTTAGATTTTAACAATCGACCCATGTACTCTGCCAATGTACAGTCGGCTTCCTGGTCTGTGGGCTTGAGAGGTTTCCACTGAGGGGTGTAGTACACCCTCACGAATATTATCTCAAAAGTAGTCAGTCCTTTCGCATTTGGAACAGTTCTCATGCTCAACAGTGCCAGGGGCAAACAGTACACCCAATTGTTCTGTGTTTCTGTCATTAATTTCCTAAGCTTATTTTTTAAAATTCCATTGTGCCTCTCCACCAACCCTGCAGATTGAGGATGATATGCACAATGTTTTTTTAAAGAAATCCAAAAATACCTACTAAGTTGCTGTATAGTTTGGTTTACAAAATGTGTACCATTGTCACTATAGATCCTTTCCGGTATACTGAATCTAGGGATGATTTCTTTAACAAGGGCTTTTGCAACGGTAGTTGCATCTGGATTTTTGGTTGGAAAGGCTTCCACCCATTTGGAAAGCATGTCTATAATGACGAGACAGTACCTCTTGTTTTCACATTTACTCAATTCTATGAAATCCGTACAAATAGTATGAAATGGATACGGTGGTGTAGAGAAGCTCCCTTGCTTGGGCTTTAACGCCCCTTGTGCATGATGTTTATTACAAGTGTGGCATGATAAACAAAAATTTTTTGTATAGTTTGTCAATCTGTATGTAGTGAATACCCGGTTTACTAACTGTACCATCCCCCCTGTTGAGTCATGGCATTGCCCATGGCTCAACAAAGCTGCATATCTAAATAAATTAGATGGCAATATTGGTTTTCCCTCTTTGGAGATGTACAGTCCTTCCTTGAGGAGTGCTCCTCGTTTTACCCATCTGTGTTTTTCAGCCTGCGTAGTAAGTGTTTGCATTGTTTTTAACATTTCTATGTCTAAACTCTCGGAAGGTTGTAATTCCTCAATCAAAAGAAACGCTTCTGAAGCTGCTTGCTTTGCAGCTGTATCAGCCCTCACATTACCTTTTGAAATTCTGTCCTGCTGTTTAGTATGTGCTATACATTTGCAAATAGCTACTTTTTTAGGTAGCTGAATAGATTCTAACAGATCTAAAATATACTGTGCATGATTAATCATTTTGCCAGTAGATGTCACCATTCCTCGATTTTTCCACTGTTGTGCAAAAACATGTACAGTAGAAAAAGCATATTGGCTGTCAGTAAAAATGTTTACACTTTTACCCTTTGCTAAGGTGCATGCCCGCGTTAGGGCAATCAATTCTGCTTCCTGTGCAGATAAGTTGTGTGGTAAAGATTTTGCTTCTATAATTTCAGTATCAGAAACTACTGCATATCCTGTTAGGTTTTGCCCTGTAGGACCCCTTTTACATGGGCCATCCATTTACATGAGCCATCCATGTAATATGTCACCTCAGCATCATCCAAGGGAACATCCATGAAGTCTTTTCTAGGTAATGTCTTTTGCTCAATTACCTGCAAGCAGCTGTGCGGTGTGCCATCTGCAGGAGTTGGAAGCAAAGTAGACGGATTTAAAGTCGTACAACATTCAATTGTCATATGAGGTTAGCTCAACAGGATAGTCATATAGGAAAGATGCCTAGCAGGAGAAAGATATGCTACTTTCTCTTGCAGTAAAATAATTGCGACTGCATGAGGCACTCTCAATGTGAGAGGGTGGAATAATACTACTGAGGCCGAAGCCTGCACTGCCATCGCAGCTGCAACTACTGCTTGCACACAGTGGCACAAAGATCATGCCACTGGGTCCAGTTGTGATGAATAATGAGCAATGGGGTGTTGCTTGTCCCCATGCTGTTGTGTTAACACTGATGTCATATAACCTTGCTTACAATCAACAGTTTGGAAAAAACGTTTGTGATAATTCGGTAATTCTAAGACTAATGATGATGCTATTAACTGTTTTAGCTTACAGAAAGCTAATTCTGTCTCTGGTGTCCATTGTATCAAATCCTGTGCTGCCATAGGTTGTTTAAAAATAAGATCAGTCAATGGTGCTGATTCCAAAGCATAGTTCGGAATCTAGCTCCGGCAAAAATTAGCCGTTCCCAGGAAGGACATCATTTCCTTTTTGGTAGTGGGCTTGGGTGCTTGTAAAATCACTATTTTTCTGTCCTCATCTAATGTTCTACCCTCTTTGGATATTACATATCCTAGGGATTTTACTTGTTTTTTTCCAAAGTTGCAATTTATTTTTGTTCACTTTATACCCTTCAGCAGCTAAAAATTTCAATAGCGCTATGGTGTCTTCCTTACAATCTTGCTGGGTGGGAGCCGCCAGCAGGATGTCATCAACATAAAGTAAAATCTGACTACCTCTTGGTGGGGTAAACCCTGCCAAGTTACTTGCCATTTCCTGTGAGAATATTGTTGGACTTTCACAATATCCCTGTGGTAGTCACGTATATGCATACCTTCTCCCCTGAAATGTGAATGCAAACCAATACTGGCTGTCAGGGTGTATCGGTATTGAAAAGAACACATTGCTGATATCTACCACAGAAAAATATTTCTGCTGAGGTTTTAAATCATTTAACAGGGTGTGTGGATCTGGCACCATAGGTGCTCTTGATATTACTGCATCATGTACAGATTGCAAATCTTGGACCATGCGCCATTCTCCATTTGCTTTTTTAAATGGAAATAAGGGTGTGTTACATACATGGTGAATCAGGAGATTTCACCAGTATTCCCTCCTTAAGTCAAGCTGCTATAATAGGTTTGATTCCTACGTCCGCATCTTTTCTTAAGGGGTACTGCCTTTTCTGTGGTCTAAATGCTGACTTTGGTGTGATAGTAACTGGTCCCGCTGTACGAATGAGTCCCACATCTGATTTCCTTGTTGACCAGAGAGTTTCTGGTATGCTTCGTAAAGCATTTTCGTCTTCTTCTAGTAAGAGTGCTAATCAGCTGTCCTCTCTGGATTGCAAGTGTACAGCTGGGTGTGTCTGTGTTATCCAATTTATTTTCTGTCTTTGTACTCCCTGTTCTGACAGTTCTGATTCTGTCTGCTTTTCCCATTTTGTGACTTTTTCTCCTAAGTCTGCGCATTTTATGTTTTTGTCTTTCGTTAAACTGACATGTGGTAATCGATTTGATTTATAAAGTGCAAAGATTTCCTGGGGCAATGAACAGCTGACTACACTGTTCCTTTCTGTGTCCCAGTACAGATTACGCAATACTAATCTGTTTGCACGGTTTCTAAACAAGTCCTGCTCATATTCCTT
Source organism: Protopterus annectens (assembly GCF_019279795.1). Lineage (NCBI taxonomy): Eukaryota > Metazoa > Chordata > Ceratodontiformes > Protopteridae > Protopterus > Protopterus annectens. Next base: position 1,813,029,758 of record NC_056744.1, read on the forward strand.
ATCAGGTCCTGATGTATTACAATAATACAAGGTACAGTGCAACAAGTGTTGTATGTCAATGTCAAGGGAGGGGAACTTACTGATGGCTACATTCATCAACTCTTCGGTTACCGCCCCTGGACCAGTCATAACCCAGTCCTGGCTGTACCAATAAAATGTTTCTCCCTCTGACTGCACTGCGAAGGTATTGATTTGTCGCTGTGCTTCCATACCTTGCATAGTTGGAACTACTGCTATACCTAATAACTGCATAAGATCTCTGCCCAAGAGGTTTACTGGGCATTTTGCAGAAACAACAATTTTGCTTTTCTGGGTTAATCCTGAAACTGGGTCTGTTATTGCAATGTCATGGGAGAGAGGCTCTTGATATAGCTGCCCATTGGCTGCCTTTACTAGTATGTAATCAAGTGATTCTGAGTTTTCTGGTAGCTTGGAGGGATGTACCAGGGTTTGTGATGCCCCTGAGTCACACAAAAATTTGACTTCCCTTCCTTCTACCAAGAGTGTAACTTCTGGTTTTGTGTTCACTAAATAGAGCTCTAAGCTTAGTAGAGCCAAATCTAATATCTCATTTTCTTCATTATCTGTATTTTCCTGTACTTCCGCTACTTCTCCTGTCACATCCTCTGCTCCTTCTATCACATTTTCATTTTCTCTCTCTCTAATATTTTCTCTCCGTGATTCTTGACTTTCATATAGTCAATCCTCACCTTCTTCATTTTTATCTTCCATCGCTGCCTTTTTATTTTTCAGCAATCCTTTGCCATATGTCCCTTTTTCCCCGCATTTGAAGCAGTCACCCCTTTTCTTTCGCCCTTCAAAGTCCTCTGACCGCTGATCAGATTGTTTCCCTGACTATTTTTCTTGCCCTTTTTCCCGGACTGTACTACGTAAACTTCTCCGTCTTCTACAGAGAATACTTGGGTTTTCTTTTTCTTTTTGTTGTTAAAATGCCTTTTGGCATGCCTAGCATATTCAAGCAGTGACTGTAATCTGCTTGTACGATGGTCTACCATGTGTTTCGTAATAAAACTGCTTATAGATGCAATACTGCCTTTCAAAAATGCATTCTTTAACTGCTGCTCATATGAGGAATCATGTTCCTGGCTTTCAGGAATCAGTATTCCGCAATGATTGTTAAAACACTCTGTTAATCTAGCAAAATAGTGATCAACTGTTTCGCCTTCTTGTTGGATGCATTGATTAATGCAAGTCCAGTCTGCCCTACGCTTCCATTTCTCAGAAATTCGGCCCGTAAGACCTTTTACTTTGCTGTCTAGGTCTGTGCTATCATGTGGGAGGGGCTTATGCCCAGCGTCACGGGGATTCCAATTACCACAAATCATGTGCCAATCTGGCCCCACAATTTGTCTGATTACTTATTCTACTTCCTCCCCGTTCAAGTAATAGCTTAATCTCATCCCTTGTAAATCTTCAAAAAATTTCCTAAAGTTAACCTTTGGATGGGGAATTCCCTCAGTGGCTTTCCGGATGTCTTCCGGAGCCTAGGGTCTATATACTAATAAAGTTGAGTCCTGACCTTCTTGTCCTGCTCAAGGATTAGGTACTTCTATGAGTGGACACATTTCTTCTTCACTCATAGCTCGTGATTCTCTATTCATTTGGTGTAATTCAATATTCCCCCTTTCGTTACGTGTTCGAAGCCTAGTCTCGATGGGATCTCTAAGAAACGGTTCTGCCGTCGTAGTGCTTCTGCTTGATGGAATAGCAGGGTATCGTGGAGGTGTACTTGCCTGTTCTCTCGCCTTGTATTCTGGTAGGGGAGGCGGAGGGGCTGATGCTACCACTAAATTATTGTCCTCTTTATCTAAAAATAACACTTTTGAATTTATTTGTTCCCTTCGGTTTGCTTCCTCAATCCACCTGTGTGCCTGAGAAATTCCTAAATTGCACTGTTTTTTAACCTGTCCTTTAGAATCGGTTTTAAGCTGTTTTAAAAGTTTGACAAGTGAAGATTTTTCTAGTTTGCCATCAAATTCATATTTATTAACCCATTTTGTGTAGTATCTAACGTTATCGGCCCGTTGTGACTGCATGTATTTCGTGTCTTTGGTTAACGGCGGATCTTGGCGTCTTTTTATATATTTATTACCCATTTTGTCCTAACCATATGAATGTTAAATAACCCTTCTTATTTTTAACATGGTACCACGAGTATTTATAGTCCCTTCAGACTACCTGCCTACTTATTCTGTTTCCCTGATCTATGACAAGATAGCAATTTTTCTGTCCCTGGATTTACAAAAAATCCTGACTGAACAAATGCAATCAAGTCCCTGATCTAAAACAGAAAAAAGTAGAATCACCTTACCTGAGCCTCAGTGATTGATCACCCAGTCCGATTGAAACCTGCCTGTCAGCCGCAGATCAGAAAGTGGCCGGCCTCTCTTTGTATGACAATTCAGTCAGAGGTCTTTTCGAAATAAGAAGAACCATTTCGGTATCTTCTTCCGTACGGGTTCAAGCCACCTGGCCTGTCTGATCCGGGACAACCAAAAGGTTTCCGGTCCGAAGGACCAACTTGTCAAAGGAAAATCAAAGATCAATACAACTAAGGTTCAGTTAAGGTTCCTTTATTCTTGTACAAGGAGACAAAAATGCAGATTTGAAGTTTGTCTAACTTCCAACAGGAAGTTCACCATTTTTATACCAGTTTACATGTCATTGCCTTCTAAACTGACGTAGTCAGGTACAACTCTTAGCATTGTGCTATAGCAGATGTTGTTTCAGATTTTCTGCTTACACCATTATTATTAACATTCTCATGAGAAAGTTTTCTCAAAATCAACGTGGCCTTGATGACCACAGGTCATTTACAATTCTCTAATATTCAGTGTTACAATTCATGGTTCTTTTCTAATTTGAGCACAAAGCAAATACTGATTATAGTCCATAGTCTTTTAAGCCGTCTTTGTTCCGTCTTATCTGAATCTTCCACAACTGCTGCTTTTTACACAACACGAACAAGGTTACTTGTCTAAATCTAATAACATTTCAAAATACTATATTGTTCTATTCATTATTTTCCTGACACTAGCAGAAAATCCATCTGCTTCTCAGTGAATTTCCTAAAGCATAAACAAGGTTTTTGCTGTGCTGACAAAATACAAAGTCAGAAAGCATATGCAGTTAATTTCAGGCCTATAACAGAATAAATGTGTTAACTCTCTTAAGCTTCTAATGCATCAAGCATAATACTAATACATATATGAATACATATTTTTCTAACAGGAACAGAGTTAGAATAGGTCAGCCAGGTCCTAGGCAGTTACAAGTAATGTCTGCTAATATATAGTGCATCTGTGGGAGTTTTAAAGAGGCGGTTGGATAGTGGGTAGGGGAACGGAGTTAGAATAGGTCAGCCATATGCTAGGCAGTTACAGGTAACGGGTGGTAATATACAGTGCATCCATAGGAGTTTTAAACAGCAGGTTGGATAGTGGGTACGGGAAAGGAGTTACAATATGTCAGCCAGGTGCTAGGCAGTTACAAGTAACTTGTGGTAATATATAGTGCATCTGTGGGAGTTTTAAACAGGTTGGATAGTGGGCAGGGGAAAGGAGTTAGAATAGGTCAGCCAGGTGCTAGGCAGTTACAAGTAATGTGTGGTAATATATAGTGCATCTGTGGGAGTTTTAAAGAGGAGGTTGGATAGTGGGTAGGGGAAAGGAGTTCGAATAGGTCAGCCAGGTGCTGGGCAGTTACAAGTAACATGTGGTAATATACAGTGCATCTGTGGGAGTTTTAAAGAGGAGGTTGGATAGTGGGTAGGGGAAAGGAGTTAGAATATGTCAGCCAAGTGCTAGGCAGTTACAAATAACTTGTGGTAATATATAGTCCATCTGTTAGACTTTTACAGAGGAGTCTGGATAGTAGGTGGGGAAAGGAGTTAGAATATGTCAGCCAAGTGCTAGGCAGTTACTAGTAACATGTGGTAATATATAGTGCATCTGTGGGAGTTTCAAAGAGGTTGGATAGTGAGTTAGGGAACAGAGTTAGAATAGGTCAGCCAGGTGCTAGGCAGCTACAAGTAACGTGTGGTAAAATATAGTGCATCTGTGGGAGTTTTAAAGAGGATGTTGGGTAGTGGGTAGGGGAAAGGAGTTAGAATATATCAGCCAGGTGCTAGGCAGTTACAAGTAACATGTGGTAATATGTACTGCATTATGGGAGTTTTAAAGAGGTTCAATAGTGTGAATGGGGAAAGGAATTAGAATTTGTTAGCCAGGTGATAGGCACTTACAATTAACATGTGATAATGCATAGTGCATCTGTGGGAGTTTTAAAGAGGTTGGATAGTGGGTAGGGGAAAGGAGTTAGAATAGGTCAGCCAGGTGCTAGGCAGTTACAAGTAACGTGTGGTAATATATAATGCATCTGCGGGAGTTTTAAAGAGGTGGTTGGATAGTGGGTAGGGGAAAGGAGTTACAATATGTCAGCCAGGTGCTATACAGTTACAAGCAACATGTGGTAATACATTGTGCATCTTTTGGAGTTTTAAAGAGGAGGTTGGATAGTGGGTAGGGGAACAGATTTAGAATATGTTAGCCTGTTGCTTGCCAGTTACAAGTAACATGTGGTAATATATAGTGCATCTGTGTGAGTTTTAAATAGGTTGTATAGTCGGTAGGGGAAAGGAGTTAGAATATGTCAGTCAGGTGGTAGGCAGTTACAAGTAACGTGTCATAATACATAGTGCATCTGTGGCAGTTTTGAAGAGGAGGTTTGTCAGTGGGTATTGGAAAGGAGTTAGAATAGGTCAGCCAGGTGCTAGGCCCTTACAATTAATGTGTGGCAATTTATAGTGCATTTGTGTGAGTTTTAAAGAGGAGGTTGGATAGTGGGTAGGGGAAAGGAGTTAGAATATATCAGGCAGGTGCTAGGCAGTTACAAGTAATGTGTGGCAATATATAGTGCATCTGTGGCAGTTTTAAAGAGGAGGTTGGATAGTAGGTAGGGGAAAGGAGTTAGAATATGTCAGGCAGGTGCTAGGCAGTTACAAGTAATGTATTTTAATATATAGTTCATCTCAGGGAGTTATAAAGAGGTTGGATAGTGACTACGGGGACGGAGTTAGAAAAGGTCAGCTAGGTGCTAGGCAGTTACAAGTAACATGTGATAATATATAGTGAATCTGTGGAAGTTTTAAAGAGGAGGTTGGATAGTGGGTTGGGACAGGAGTTAGAATATGTCAGCCAGGTGCTAGGCAATTACAAGTAATGTGTGATAATATATAGTGCATCTGTGGGAGTTTTAAAGAAAAAGATGTATAGTAGGTAGGAGTAAGGAGTTAGAATATGTCAGCCAGGTGGTAGGTAGTTGCAAGTAACGTGTGGTAATATATAGTGCATCTGTGGGAGTTTTAAAGAGGTTGGCAAGTGGGTAGAGGAAATGAGTTAGAATTTGTCAGCCAGGTGCTAGGCAGTTACAAGCAACTTGTGGTACTATATAGTGCATCCGTGGGAGTTTTAATGAGGAGGTTGGATAGTGGTTAGGGGAAAAAATTTAGAATATGTCAGCCAGGTGCTAGGCAGTTACAAGTAACGTGTGGTAACATATAGTGCATTTGTGGAAGTTTTAAAGAAGATGTTGGACAGAGTTACCACCTCTCCCACTTTGCGAGGGACGGTCCCTCTTTGGGCAGTTGTGTCCTGACAAAAAAATTTATAAATGGCAAATGTCCTGAGATTTTAGGACAAAATTATTTTCTATATTTTATGTAACAGTTGCATAAAACAGTTATTCTGTATCTAAAATACCTAAATGTTATAAGAAACATAATAAGCAACTAAAATGCTACAAGAATAAGCTTTTATTTAGGCAAAAAAGTTAAGTTATATCCTTCGTACTGACCGTGGGTATGTGTCGGCCTTTAAAATCTGATGTTTGTACCGAAAATGTCCCACTTTGGCCATTTGAAATGGTGGTAACCCTAATGTTGGATAGTGGATAGGGGAAAGGAGTTAGAATATGCCAGCCAGGTGCTAGGCAGTTACAAGTACCGTGTGATAATATATAGTGCATCTGTGGAAGTTTTAAAGTGGTTGGCTAGTGAGTAGGGGAACTGAGTTAGAACAGGTCAGTCAGGTGCTAGGCAGGCACAAGTAACATGTGGTAATATATAGTGCATCTGAGGGAGTTTTAAACAGGTTGGATAGTGGGCAGGGGAAAGGAGTTAGAATATGTCAGCCAGGTGCTAGGCAGTTACAAGAAACTTGTGGTAATATATAGTGCATCCGTATGAGTTTTAATGTGGAAGTTGGATAGTGGGTAGGGGAAAAAAGTTAGAATATGTCAGCCAGCTGCTAGGCAGTTACAAGTAACGTGTGATAATATATAGTGCATCTGTGGGAGTTTTAAAGAGGAGGTTGGATAGTGGGTAGTGGAAAGGAGTTAGAATAGGTCAGCCAGGTGCTTGGCAGTTACAAGTAACATGTGGTAATTTATAGTGCATCTGTTGGAGTTTTAAAGAGGAGGTTGGATAGTGGGTAGGCGAAAGGAGGTAGAATAAGCCAGCCAGGTGCTAGGCAGTTACAAGTAACGTGTGGTAATAAATAGTGCATCTGTGGGAGTTTTAAAGAGATTGGCTAGTGGGTAGGGGAAAGGAGTTAGAATATGTCAGCCAGGTGCTAGGCAGTTCCAAGTAATGTGTGATAATATATAGTGCATCTGTCGGAGTTTTAAAGAGGTTGTATAGTGAGTAGGGGAAAGGAGTTAGAATATGTAAGCCAGGTGTTAGGCAGTTGCAAGTAACGTGTCATAATACATAGTGCATCTGTGGGTGTTTTAAAGAGGAGGTTTGTCAGTGGGTAGTGGAAAGGAGTTAGAATAGGTCAGCCAGGTGCTAAGCCATTACAATTAACGTGTGGTAATTTATAGTGCATCTGTGGGAGTTTTAAAGAGCAGGTTGTGTAGTAGGTATGCAAAGGAGTTAGAATATGTCAGCCAGGTGCTAGGCAGATACAAGTAACATTTGATAATATATAGTGCATCTGTGGGAGTTATAAAGAGGTTGGCTCGTGGGTAGTGGAAAGGAGTTAGAATAGGTCAGCTAGGTGCTAGGCAGTTACAAGTAACGTGATAATATATAGTGCATCTGTGGGAGTTTTAAAGAGGTTGGATAGTGGGTAGGGGAACGGATTAAGAATATGTTGGCCAGGTGCTAGGCAGTTGCAAGTAACATGTGATAATGCATAATGCATCTGTGGGAGTTTTAAAGAGGTTGGATAGTGTGTAGGAGAAAGCAGTTAGAATATGTCAGCCAGGTGCTAGGCAGTTGCAAGTAACATGTGATAATGCATAATGCATCTGTGGAAGTTTTAAAGTGGATGTTGGACAGTGGGTAGGGGAAAGGAGTTAGAATATGTCAGCTAGGTGCTATGCAGATACAAGTAACGTGAGGCAATATATAGTGCTTTGTAAGAGTTCTAAAGAGGAGGTTGGATAGTGGATAGGGGAAAGGGGTTAGAATATGTCATCCAGGTGCTCGGCAGTTACACGTAATGTGTCGTAGTATATAGTGCATCTGTGAGAGTTTTAAAGAGGAGGTTGGATAGTGGGTAGGGGAAAGGAGTTAGAATATGTCAACCAGGTGGTAGGTTGTTACAAGTAACGTGTGATAATATATAGTGCATCTGTGAGAGTTTTAAAGAGGAGGTTGGATAGTGAGTTAGGGGAAAGGAGTTAGAATAGGTCAGCTAGGTTCTAGACAGTTACAAGTAACATGTGATAATATATAGTGCATCTGTGGGAGTTTCAAGGAGGTTGTATATGGGTAGGGGAATGGAGTTAGAATATGTCAGCCAGGTGCTAGGCAGTTACAAGTAAAGTTTTGTAATACACAGTGCATCTGTGGGAGTTGTAAAGAGCAGGTTGGATAGTGGGTTTGGGAAAGGAGTTAGAATATATCAGTCAGGTGCTAGGCAGTTACAAGTAACTTGTGGCAATTTATAGTGCATCTGTGGGAGTTTTAAAAAGGAGGTTGGATAGTGGGTAGGGGAAAGTTAGAATATGTCATCCATGTGCTAGGCAGTTACAAGTAATGTGTGGTAATATATAGTGCATCTGTGGGAGTTTTAAAGAGGAGGTTGGATAGTGTGAAGGGGAAAGGAGTTAGAATATGTCACCCAGGTGCTAGGTTGTTACCAGTAATGTGTGATAATACATAGTGCATCTGTGGGAGTTTTAAAGAGGTTGGGTAATAGCTTGGGGAAAGGAGTTATAATATGGCAGCCACATGCTAGGCAGTTACAAGTAACATGTGATAATTTAGTGCATCTGTGGGAATTTTAAAGAGGAGGTTGGATAGTGGGTAGGGGAAAGGAGTTAGAATATGTCAGCCACGTGCTAGGCAGTTACAAGTAAAGTGTGATAATATATAGTGCATCTGTGGGAGTTTTAAAGAGGTTGGATAGTGGGTATGGGAAAGGAATTAGAATGTGTCTGCCAGGTGATAGGCAGTTACAAGTAACATGTGATAACATATAGTGCATCTGTGGGAGTTTTAAAGAGGAGGTCAGATAGTGGGTAGGGGAAAGGTGTGTTAGAATATGTCAGCCAAGTGCTGGGCAGTTGCATGTCCAGGAGTTGTTTAGGTGAGAAATGTTTTTTGAAGATGGTTTTATTAGGATGTAACCTGATTTGTAGTGGTAGGGAGTCCCAAGTCTTGGCACTGTTGCTAGAATACAGGGATTCACCAGAGCTGTAATGGCTTTTGGAGATTTATTTTTATTATTTATTTTTTATTTAACATTTGTTGACCGGGAAAGTCTGACTAGGTTCCACAGACCCTATTTTCAGTGGAGACCTGGGGAGAAATGCTCCAATTGCATGTCTTTAGAATGTGGGATGAAACCGGAGTACCCGAAGGAAACCCATGCGAATGCAGGGAGAACATGCAAACTCCACACAGATGGCACCCCAGCCAAAAATCGAACCGGAGAACCTCTTGCTGTGAGGTGACAATGTTAACCGCTGCACCACTGCGACCCCGAGATTGTGATTAGTGCCTTGTTAGTGGATCTAAGTTCACAGTTATTGGAGTAGAGGGTGATCAGGTCTTGTAAGGCTGGAGTTTTGTCAGGTTAGTACAGTATTTGATGAGCTAGAAAAAAATTGATTTAGAGCTAAGGTGTTATGGAGTTCCAGCCAGGAAAGCTGTTTTAGGGCCTGACAGCGGTGGGTGTGGTAGGAGGAGTTTGTGGCAAATTATGTGATTTTGTTATAGCATACTGATAAATTGTTTAAATTGTTCTTGTTTAGATTAATTAGGACAGGAGAAGCATACAGTAAGGTGGACAGAAGATGGGTACGAGCTAAGGTAACTTTACTGTTGCTGGTTAGGAAGTTTTTACATCTGTAAAGAGTACCTAGTTTTTTGTTGATTTTGGTTATTGGATGAGTTATGTGTTTGTCAAATTTCATATTATTGTCATTAATGACCCCTAGTAATTTGTTTTTTGTGACAGGGGAGATAGTGGCATTATCTGGGGTTACCACTAAATGATCGAAGAAACATTCTTTCAAATTGGTGGTGATCAAACTTGAAAGCATGAAAAGGCAAAATAGTGAAATGGCATATAAGCAAATTCTTTCCCTGGGTAAGAAATCGCTTGGCCGCTTCCATTATTTTGCTGATTTCATCACTGTAGTACGATCTTGGAGTTAGTATATTTAAGTAGGGGGTGTGGGAGGTGAAGCCCCCCACTTTATGTAGTGTTTTATCATTTTTTTTTTGTGGAAGAGCGATATTTTCCCCTTGGAAAAAATCGCTGTTCTAAGCATTCGAGTTTTGCTTGCATAGGTTCGATAAATCATCATTTGCTTTATTAAGCATTCTATGGTTTAACATAGACCCATTATCTAATGCAGAAAAAGATGATAGGGTGTAGGTGCTGCTGCTTTGGAAGGATGAAAGAATGTAAGTTAGGTCTTTTTAGGATTTAGTATTAGCTGGGAGTTTGTAAGCCAGGTTTCAATGGATGTTAAAGCTTCTTGGGTCTTGATTTGAAGTTTTTGAAGTGTAGGGGCAGAGCAGATTAAGGTGAAGTCATCAGCGTATTGAATCAGCTTTGGTAGAGGGGTGGTTTTGGGAAGATTATTTGTAAATATAGTGAAAAGTAGGGGTCCTAGGATAGATACTTCGGGTACTCCTAGTTTTACAGGAAGTAGGGAGAAGGGGAGTTTTTTCACTGAACAGCTTGTTGCCGTTGGGAGAGATAATCTTGAAACCATAATAGAGTGCAGGTAGTTAGTTTTAATTTTGAGAATGATGTTAGAAGTTTTGTATGGGAGACTGTATTAAACACCTTAGATAAGTCAAGGAAAACTGCAGACACTAGTTGGCCATTGTTGCGTTGCATATTTACTCGGTTACTAAAATGGATGAGTGCAGTGGTAGTGCTATGGATGGGGCATAATCCATGATGAGTTTCAGCAAGAAGATTGTTGGAGAGGAGATGTGTTAGGACCTTGGTATGGATACATTTTTCCAGTATTTTAGCCAGTGGGGAAAGTATAGCTATAGGGCGGTAGTTTGTTAGGTCAGTGAAGTTGCCTCCTTTGTGTACTGGTATAATGTAGGATATTGTCCAGAGAAGTGGCACCTTTTGTTCTGAGACTGATCTGTTAATGTTTATAGAGACTGGGTAGGAAATGGCTTTGGCGGCCACTTGTAGGAATTTGGCAGGCAGTTTGTCTACTGCTATAGTGGTGGATTTAATTTGTTTAGGTGTCTATAGATGGTGTAAGCTGGTACAGGTTGAAGGGTGAAGGAGTTGGCATTATTTGATGGGTTATATCGTATAGTGCGGGTTGAGGGGAGTGGGTTTGTTGACAGCTTTAATATAGAGTTGGTAAAGAACTCATTGAATTGGGTGGCTGTGTTTATAGAGGTGGTGTCTATGTTTGGATGAGGAGTTGGTGATTTACCTGGTTTGAGAATACTGTTTATAATGGCCCAGACCTTTTGTGGGTTGGTATTATGCTTAGTTTGAATTTCACTATAGTATTTTTGCTTGTCTAGTCTGATTTGTTTGTTTTACAGTGTTTCTCAGTTCTAAGAATGTTTGCCTATTAGGATTAGTTTTGTTTTTGCGCCAGGTGTCCCATGCTTTGTCTCTTTGTTTCATATGTTGCCGAGTGCTCTAGGTAAGCCATGGGGCATAGATGGTTTTAGTGCTGATCTGTCTTGGTGGAGCAAGTTGGTTGAGCAGGCCTAAGAAGATAGTGTTAAAATACTCAACTGCTTCATCTAAAGGAAGTGTTAAAAGAGGGGACTAGTTAGTGTGTTATTGAAGTCATCAGCCCTGAAGTTTTTAGTGTATATGATGTGTTTAAGAGAGATAGGCCTAGTGAGCTTAGTCTGGTCTCTGATGAAGGTTGGGAGATGGTTGCTTAGAGTGTCAGGTAGTGTACCAAACTTATGGGTGAAAGATGGGCAATTGGTGAGAATCCAGTCTAGCACTGAATTTTTTGAGGTTTTTATCTACCCTAGTAGGGGTTTGTATAAACTGTGAGAATCTGTTAAGGTTAATATGATTTGAGGGATGGGGTTATTTAAGTGAGGTCCAATCAATATTAAAGTCACCTAGTACAATAGTTTCTTGGGGGAGGGGGGAGGGTTTCTAATGTCTATTGGAGAAGAGATTTTAGGGTTCTGATGTTATCTCCTGGAGGGATATATGATCCTAAGATATTTAGCTGTTATTGTGTATTTAGTCTTACCTTAGCAAGTAGGATCTGTGCATTATTAAATGCAGGGATTGCTATGTTAACTAGTTCAACATTGATGTTGTTCTAATATAGGAGAGCGACTCCACCTCTTCTTTTAGCTGTACAGTCTTTTCATAGTATGCTATAACCAGGGGGAAGTATTTCTTCCTTTTTAATGTGTGGTTTAAGCCATGTTTCTGTGAGGAAGATGATGTCAGGTAAGTATAATGCTATAGTTGCATGGAGCTCAGTGGTTTTGTTAAGGATGCTTCTTATGTTATGATTTATTATTAGAATATCGGATTTTCTCTTAAGTAGGCTAGTATTGGTTCTAGACTGATACTGGTGATTTATAGGACATGTTATTGGACCTGGGTTCGGGTTGATATCACCACTGCATAGTAGGTGAGAGGCAATGTTTATAATGGTCTGTAGGTATTTGGAGAAGGATAAGTCACATTGTAGGGATACCCTAGATTTACTTTGATAACTGAGGAATTTTTAGGGGTATAAGTCATAGGTGGTGTGGTTAAAGAATGAGGGTGAGATGAGTAAGGGATAGTTAATGAATGTTGGAAGTAAGGTTGAGGTGGGGCTACTTATGTTGGGAATTGTAATGTTGTTCAAGCAGGCTGAGGTTAAATTGGCTGAGATGGTGAGTGCTAGTGTTAGAATTATTTGATGGATGTACATGTTTTGTTTGCTAGATGCAGTAGGATTGTTTAGAGATAACCTTGTGGAATGTGTAGGGGTCCTGATAGTATAGATGTAGGATGTATTGTATCAACCTTGTGAGTGAGGAGGTACTATGTATAATGTTAATTGTGTAATATGAGAGCAATGGAGGGAGATGGGTGGTGGTTGTTTGTGTGATTGGCTGAAGGATGGGGTTGTGGTAAGGTTAGGTATAAAGGAAATGTGCTAGGAGGTGGGTGGGAATGGGGGTATGGTAGGGGAGTGAAGCCGGCAGAGCCCTACCTAGGAGATAAGAGCTGAAAAGAAAGTATCAGGAGTCTAAGTACTGAAGGTAAGCAGCATTGTACTTTAATGGCAAGGATTATGCCAGTTACTGTACTTCCACTATTTATTCACAGTGAATAGAAAAATAACTGCTGTGAAGGGACTTGGGTGACTTTACAGTAGACAGAAATACTGGATAATTTAAATAACTGTAGAGCACTGCCCTGCTTACAAGATGACTTCCCATCCTTCAGAAAATGAATTCCAATGCAAAACATGTTATTCTATAAGAGCAATATTTAAAATCTGCCCATGCTTTTTATTCTTTGTCCCCCTTACCCCCATTAAGTTTGGTTTTCTCCAGAATTCCTGTGCTGATGTTTAGAGGTATGATAAGAATTAACATTTTCTGTTGGCAGCGTTTTCCATGGATATTTTGTTATTCTGCTCAGTTTCTTTGCTGCTTTGTCACAGTGGTCGTATGTTATGGTATCAGACAGTTTGTACCCAAGTCACGTTTATTTGTTAAAGTTTATCCCCTACAGCTCTGTCTGAATTTCCTGGAATTTTATTTTGCATATATCATTATGTTGCATTTTCAAATAAATTTTAAAGGGAAACTTTCACCTCCATTTTTGTTTACGTTTTTATTGATTCTTTGTTCCCTGCTGCCTTATGACAATCAGTCCCCCACTGGCCAGTTTAGCTACTCACTTCCTTTTCTAAGTGTGAGCAAGCAAAATGAGGCTATCATTTAGGCAGCTATGGGGGAGTTCTTATGAACCCTAACACCCCTCTTCTTGGCAGCTGACATGCATGGTCACATGTGAGGCCCTACAGTGTCCTTCCTCTGCTGGATGTGCATGTTTCTATTCATGCCCTTCTCAGGAGGCGTGTCTTCTTAGAAGACTATTGATGAACCTGATTGTCAGAAATTGGGCATGTGCCCCTGGTCCACACACCACACACATCTCTTCCATCGTCAGTGGGAGCAAAAGATGCTACAGAGGATTTCTACCCTTCCCTAGGATGGGACAACTATATGCCACCCACTTTGCCTACACCAGGCTCTTTTAGGACATGGTTATGTATGTGGGTTATGCACGTCACAGTTGTAGAATCATAGAAAATACAATGCATTTGAACCAGGTTGCCATTTATGCTTTGCCAGTACCCCAGGACAGTTAAGCTGGAATGCTGAATTACTCAATGCCCATCCAATTGCTTAACTCCTCTTTAAAGAAAGATAGTGTGTTACATTGTTTGATCGGGAGTGGAAGTTTATTCCAGAGAAGGGGTAGTCATTGCATGGCAAATTGGTCTGACCACCGAGATTTGTTTATCTGATAAAACATGTTTATATCTTTCCTCCTAGTGTTTGCTGGACTGTTTGATATGTGAGATATAAGATGGATTTGATTGCTGGATCCCTAATGGCTTGAACAGCAAGGCACACATTACCCCTAAAGAGTCTATAGGACATTGAGTGCAGGGACAGAGTCCCCAGCCTCTCCTGGTAGCTTAGGTGTTTTAGATTGGTGATCTTTTTGGTTATGAAATTCTGAGGTTTCTCCAACTGCTTGATATGTCTGCAAAGATACACAGCAAAGTTAACACTGTATTCTATGGTAGGCCTGATCAGTGCAGAATAAAGAGTGATAAAGGTTCCTTTGAATCTAGAGGAGATACCCTTTGCAATCAGCTATACCAGATAGAAATGTTTCATAACTGCTGTTGCAAAATGATGACCAATGGAAAGGGAATTATGTATCCATGTCCCAAGGTCTCTCATAGCTTCTTCAGTTTGGAATGGGCTGCTGTCTGTACTCTAACCTGGATGGACAAATTATTTGCCAAATACAGCAATATTGCACTTTTTAGCATTTAGTTTTATCCTGTTTTCAGTGCACTGGATACTAACTCTTGAAAGTTCAAGTTGCACCTTTTGCATGACAGATGAGAATTTGAAGATGACACAGAGTTTAATTGTCTGGAAACTTGGTTAACCACAGATTCCCCTTTTTGATTTGAAGATCAGAGTAGTATATATATCAAACAGCAGAGGTCCTTGCATGTATCTCTCTGGGTCTCCACTGGTTACCTTCATAATCTTTGCAGAATACTTGATACTCTTATTGTATGGGTCAATCCTTCAGCCAATTTGCTATCTAGCTGACTATATTGGGGTCAATTTGGAGTGCATTTAATTTGTTAATTATGTTTGCATGTGGTTTGGTACCAAATGCCTTGTTATGGTCAAGATATGTTGTGTGGACAGCATGACCACTGTCCACAGTTTGTGCTACCCCTGAAAGAAGTTTACCAGATTTATTAGACACATTCTCTAACATTAACAAAGCCAAAGTAGTGTGGATCAAGTCTTTTAAGATTTATAATTTTATAGTTTATCAGGTCAGTTACGATCCATCCCATGGCCTTGCAGATGAGGCTTGTCAGCCTAATGGGTCTATAGTTTCCTGGGTCCATGGAGGGGGTCACCCTTCTGAAGTGCTGTTCACCATATTTTAGGGACAGAGCCAGTGGCTAAGCTCAGGTTGAGTAGCTAAAGGCATACTGTAGGTCCAACATTACATGATTAGTGCAGTTCAGTAGGCAGCCAGGAAGGTTATAAAATTGTATGAGGATGTCTTTTTGGGTCTATATTAGAACACTCGAAGTTTCAAAACTTCAAGTGTTCTAATATCGACCCATTTTCAGTGAACGCTGAAAATATCAAAGAAACAGAAAACCAATTTTTTTCCTAGGGAAAGAATTCGGTTGTCCGTTTCTGTTGCTTTGGTATTGTTAGCGCTGTGGTGTAAAGTTACATGTCGGGTTCAGGTAAGTGTGCGATTGTGTGGACGTGAGGGTTAGGGTGGGTTAGGGCATGGGTCAGGTAAGTGTGCGATTGTGTGGACGTGAGGGTTAGGGTGGGGTAGGTGAGTTAGGGAGCGGGTGAGGTGACTGTGCGATAGTGACGGACCTTAGGGTTAGGGTATGGGTTAAGGTAAGTGGATAGCTAGTGGTATATGTACAGTTTAGTGTAGGGTTAGGTGTAAGAGTTTAGGTGTATGTGTGTGGATTGCTGTTTGTTGTGCTTGTGTTGTGTGTATGTGTTTCACTAGGAAAAAATTTGCTGTTCTGTATGTTTGATGTTTTAAATTTTCGATGATTAGGATTCGATATTAGAACACTCGAAGTTTTGAAACCTCGGTGTTCTAATATAGACCTGTCTTTTTGGTTTTGGAAAGTACCTTTAGCAAGTGTTCTAGTGATTTTAGAGAGTTTGAAATCCTTTGGGATATGTGCATTTTGTACAGTTGTCACTGACATACTTCTCAACTGTTCAGATTTTTGCCACATGATTTTGGTCTGTTACTCATAAAAAAATGTGTGGCTTTCAAGCTAATCATTGAGGACTGAATAATAATAAACCTTTGGTTTTAGACTTCATATCCCTCAAAAAAAGCAAGACCTGGTATTCTAACAACCTTCTAAGTTTATAATAGCAACATTTAAAGTCTGTCCCTTATTCTGTGGACCTGCTATTCTAACAACCTTCTAAGTTTATAATAGCAACATTTAAAGTCTGTCACTGATTGTGTGGACCTGCCATTCTAACAGCCTTCTAAGTTTACAATAGCAACATTTTAAAGTCTGTCCCTGATTCTGTACCTTTGTTTTAAAGTCTGCCCCTGATTCTGTACCTTTGTTTTAAAGTCTGTCCCTAGGGCGGCCACGGTGGTGGAGCGGTTAGCAGTGTTACCTCACAGCAAAACGTTCTCTGGTTCAATTCTCGGCTGGGGTGCCTTATGTGCGGAGTCTGCATGTCCTCCCTGTGGTCGTGTGGGTTTCCTCTGGGTGCTCTGGTTTCCTCCCACATCCCAAAGGCATGCTGTAGGTGGATTGGACACTCTAAATTGGCCATAGGTGTGAGTGTGTGTGTATGTGTGCCTTCCATGGAAGGTTGGGCGCCGAGCTGGTATCTCAACACTGTAAAACTCCACTGGCAATAATGAGTGGACAGGTGATCCACTGTGGTGACCCCTAACCGGGAAAAAGCCAGAAGAAGAAGTTTTAAAGTCTGTCCCTGATTCTGTACCTTTGTTTTAAAGTCTGTCCCTGATTCTGTACCTATGTTTTAAAGTCTCTCCCTGATTCTGTACCTTGGTTTTAAAGTCTGTCCCTGATTCTGTACCTCTGTTTTAAAGTCTGTCCCTGATTCTGTACCTTTGTTTTAAAGTTTGTCCCTGATTCTGTACCTTTGTTTTAAAGTCTGTCCCTGATTCTGTACCTTTGTTTTAAAGTCTGTCCCCGATTCTGTACCTTTGTTTTAAAGCTTTTCCCTGATTCTGTACCTTTGTTTTAAAGTCTGTCCCTGATTCTGTACCTTTGTTTTAAAGTCTGTCCCTGATTCTGTACCTGTATTTTAAAGTCTGTCCCTGATTCTGTACCCATGTTTTAAAGTCTGTCCCTGATTCTGTACCTTTGTTTTAAAGCCTTTCCCTGATTCTGTACCTTTGTTTTAAAGTCTGTCCCTGATTCTGTACCTTTGTTTTAAAGCCTTTCCCTGATTCTGTACCTTTGTTTTAAAGTCTGTCCCTGATTCTGTACCTTTGTTTTAAAGCCTTTCCCTGATTCTGTACCTTTGTTTTAAAGTCTGTCCCCGATCCTGTACCTTTGTTTTAAAGAGTGTCCCCGATCCTGTACCTTTGTTTTAAAGTCTGTCCCCGATCCTGTACCTTTGTTTTAAAGTCTGTCCCCGATTCTGTACCTTTGTTTTAAAGTCTGTCCCCGATTCTGTACCTTTGTTTTAAAGTCCGGCCCTGATTCTGTACCTTTGTTTTAAAGTCTGGCCCTGAATCTGTACTTTTGTTTTAAAGTCTGGCCCTGAATCTGTACTTTTGTTTTAAAGTCTGTCCCTGATTCTGTACCTTTGTTTTAAAGTCTGTCCCTGAATCTGTACCTTTGTTTTAAAGTCTGGCCCTGAATCTGTACCTTTGTTTTAAAGTCTGGCCCTGAATCTGTACCTTTGTTTTAAAGTCTATCCCTGATTCTGTACCTTTGTTTTAAAGTCTGTCCCTGATCCTGTACCTTTGTTTTAAAGTCTGTCTCTGATCCAGTACCTTTGTTTTAAAGCATTTCCCTGATTCTGTGCCTTTGTTTTAAAGTCTGTCCCTGATTCTGTACCTTTGTTTTAAAGTCTGTCCCTGATTCAGTACCTTTGTTTTAAAGTCTGGCCCTGATTCTGTACCTTTGTTTTAAAGTCTGTCCCTGATCCTGTACCTTCGTTTTAAAGCCTTTCCCTGATTCTGTACCTTTGTTTTAAAGTCTGTCCCTGATTCTGTACCTTTGTTTTAAAGTCTGTCCCTGATTCTGTACCTTTGTTTTAAAGTCTGTCCCTGATTCTGTACCTTTGTTTTAAAGTCTGTCCCTGATTATGTACCATTGTTTTAAAGCCTTTCCCTGATTCTGTACCTATGTTTTAAAGTCTGTCCCTGATTCTGTACCTATGTTTTAAAGTCTGCCCCTGATTCTGTACCTTTGTCTGTCCCTGATTCTGTACCTTTGTTTTAAAGTCTGTCCCTGATTCTGCACCTTTGTTTTAAAGTCTGTCCCTGATTCTGTACCTTTGTTTTAAAGTCTGTCCCTGATTCTGTACCTTTGTTTTAAAGTCTGGCCCTGAATCTGTACCTTTGTTTTAAAGTCTGTCCCTGAATCTGTACCTTTGTTTTAAAGTCTGGCCCTGATTCTGTACCTTTGTTTTAAAGTCTGGCCCTGAATCTGTACCTTTGTTTTAAAGTCTGTCCCTGATCCTGTACCTTTGTTTTAAAGTCTGTCCCTGATTCTGTACCTTTGTTTTAAAGTCTGGCCCTGATTCTGTACCTTTGTTTTAAAGTCTGGCCCTGATTCTGTACCTATATTTTAAAGTCTGACCCTGATTCTGTATATTTGTTTTAAAGCCTGTCCCTGATTCTGTACCTTTGTTTTAAAGTCTGGCCCTGATTCTGTACCTTTGTTTTAAAGTCTGGCCCTGATTCTGTACCTTTATTTTAAAGTCTGTCCCTGATTCTGTACCTTTGTTTTAAAGCCTGTCCCTGATTCTGTACCTTTGTTTTAAAGTCTGGCCCTGATTCTGTACCTTTGTTTTAAAGTCTGGCCCTGATTCTGTACCTTTGTTTTAAAGTCTGGCCCTGATTCTGTACCTTTGTTTTAAAGTCTGGCCCTGAATATGTGCTTTTGTTTTAAAGTCTGGCCCTGATTCTGTACCTTTGTTTTAAAGTCTGTCACTGATTGTGTATCTTTATTTTAAAGTCTGTCCCTGATTCTGTACCTTTGTTTTAAAGTTTGGCCCTGATTCTGTACCTTTGTTTTAAAGTCTGGCCCTGATTCTCTACCTTTGTTTTAAAGTCTGGCCCTGATTCTCTACCTTTGTTTTAAAGTCTGGCCCTGATTCTGTACCTTTGTTTTAAAGTCTGGCTCTGATTCTGTACCTCTCCATTATTTTTGCTTTGACTAGATGTCTTCTGCTAGGACATTGAGAGGTATGTTTAGGGGGTGAAATTTGCATTGAATTTGTTTCCTAATATATTTATGGTATTCACTATCTCCAAATGGAAAGTGCCATTTTGTATAAATACAGAACAATGTTAGGTGCTGTCTTGTAATTTCTTGATGTAAGTAAAGAAGGATTTGTTATTATTCTTCACTTGTGATGCTAAGTTCATGGGATGCCTTTGCTTTCCTGATAACTTTTTAATATTGACCTTGATCTGTGTGTGTTTAGACTTCTTGTATATTCTAATGTATAGTCTAATGAATGTGTGAAAACCAAAGGAGGCGGTGTTTCTATTTATATTAGAGATAAATTAATCTCTTGTCTAGTTAGACAGGGCAACTCCATGGAATTACTCCAAGTCCGGGTTATGGTGGGTAAGACCCCCATTCAAGACCTAGTCAGTTATAGATCCCCCTCCATGGGTCACAGCACCCATGAAGCCTACTTAACCAAACTGAAGACAATCTAAATTTCACCGAACACTCTAAGGGGGATTTCAGTTATCCCACCATCAATGTGGAAACCTACACTAGCCCCAAATTGCTAGCGCAAAACTTCCTTGACTTTGTTATTTCAAATGCCCTGGAACAAATTGTTCATACCCCAACAGGAGGAACAAACATTCTAGATTTGGTCCTCACCAACATGTCAAACCAATGCACTGCTGCAACTGTCGGACACTCATTAGTTAAATCTGACCACGAAACAGTCACCTTCGAGCTGGCACTAACACCAGAACTCAGAAAGAGTGAAATCATAAAAAACTTCACCAAGGCAAAGGTATAAATGCATTTTAAGCCCCACCCCAAGCTGGAAGTGGTAACTACTCTGAAGCTTACATTATATTCCTGTACAATCACTTGCACAAGTGTATAAACCTGGCTGTATCACAAAGAATCAAAGATAGCGCTCCAAGTAAAAACAAGCTGCCGTGGTGGACATCCAGCATCAGCAAACATTACAATAGATACAAAATGTTGCTGTCCAAGAAAACAAAAGCAGGGCCCCGACAATGGAAAAGCACCATCCTCAGCCTCAACAGGCAAATAAGACAACTTGTCAAATCTTCTAAGGGCTCTTTTGAGGGAAACTTAGCAGGTACAGCCAAGGAGAACCATAAGGCCTTTTACAGCTACATATGTAGCTTAAAAGGTAGGACCCAAGCATGTGCAGAACTAGTGACCAACGGTATCATGCACACTGACCCCACAGAGGTAGCAAACCTGCTAGTGGATAGGTTTGGTGAAAATTTCACTCCATTCTCCCCTCCTAACTTCTCACAAACCTTCTTCCAAACTTTCCCCCACCCTACATATCTGAAGAGCAGGCCCTCAGATCCTTGTCCAAAGCAAAAAAACACAGCCTCTATGGAACCAGACAACATTCCAGGCTGTCTTTTAAATAGGCTAAAATATGAACTAGCATCACCATTAAGTACCCTTTCCATCATAGCCTAACCACAGGTTTTGTTCCTGCAAAATGGAAATTAGCAACAGTTATTCCCTTCACAAAGGTGGCCTAGCAACAGACCCAGGGAATTACAGACCCTTAAGCTTGAGCAGCCTCATCTGTAAGGCCATGGAAAGTATCACTATGGACCTCATAAATACAGACATAGGTGATCTCCAAACCCCAGATACAACCCAATTTGGCTTCATCAAGGGCATATCCTTTCTGTTAAATCTGGTGGACGTCTTTGAAAATACGACCAAGGGCATTGACTAGGGCAAATCTATGTACACAGTATACCTTCACTTGGCAAAGGCTTTCAACACAATCCGACATTCAGGCATTACCGATAAACTTAGCAAACTGAATGTAAACCCCTTTGTTGTAAGATGGGTTGCCAAATGGCTCTCAAACCAGTCACACACTATCAAAGTGGGTGACTCTATATCAACCAGCAGACCTGCTACCAGCGGGGTGCCACAGGGGTCAGTGCTGGGCCCCCTATTGTTTGGTATATATATTTCTTAGAAGTTCAGGTCAAAACTAAGGGGTTGTGGCTGACCAAGTTTGCAGACAATTGCAAACTAGGTACAATCATTGAATCCCCAAATTATGAATGTCAGTAAATTCTAGGAGGGTCTCACATGGATCAGTGACAGGTGTATTAGTCATGATCTCAAACTGACTGCAAAGAAATGTATCACCATTCCCTTCAGCACAGAACAATGTCCCTTCACACTATCAAAACAACAACAATACCCTAAGTACCCACGAAGTGGTAAGGGACCTGGGATCACAAGTTGACTGCACACTTAACTTTGACCACTGTGTCAGCTGTAGTAAGAATGGCTTTCTGCATAGCACACTTGATTAGTAAAGGCATTGCCTCAAGAGCAAAAGAGGTTATAACCCCTCTATACACGGCACTAATCTGGCCCATAATTGTGTATAATGCCATTTGGCATTTACCATACAAATCACCTGCAGCAACTGAAGATACCGCAAAGGTTTCTAACAAAGAAGATCAAGGGGCTCCAGCATGTGCCTTACACAGACTGCCTAAAGTCCCTGTCACTATACTCTGTGTCATATAGACATCTCAGGAGAGACTTATGCCTGGCCTAGAGGGCACTCCAAGACCCAAACCTAATGAACTTGCTGGTATCAGTAAATAAAACATGACCAGGGCTACCCATTCCAGGGACCTAAATATGGCCTGCGACTTAAATAGGACATGCTGGAGGGACAGAATCTCGCAGCGATTGCCATGTCTTTGGAACAGGCTACCAATTCATGTGAAACAGAGCACCTCTATGACACTGTTCAAGAAGAACCTGGATGAGTGGATGGAGCACCATAAATTCTTACCTGGGAAAGCTCCCACAACCCTACTGGACATGGGCAGTCATCACTAAATGCAATCTTGGGTATTGACTAGCATTTTCATGGTATTATATTGGGATGAAATGGCTAGGCTTAAAATGACTTCTGGGTTGATAGCCTAGTAATTTCCTATGATCCTAAGAAGTTTTTTTCTTTTCTTTTGTTGTATTGTTGTTTATGCACGTGGACCACCAGGCTGGCTTTCTCCCTAATTTCCCATTTTGTTTAATACTGGTAGGGACTGTCATATTAATACGTTTGTCTAGGTAATTGTAGCAATTTTTTGCATCACTATGGGTCATGTCAACATTTTGGATGGTATACTTGAATTCTGAGACTTCACAGAATTGCAGGAGCTTTGTACATTTTGAAGGCTTGAATACTGTGGTAGTTGCATCTATTGGTTTGGTTATTTTGAAGGGGAAGGTTACCAGTTTGTGGTCAGACAAATGGGAAAGGGTATACAAGTGGTATAGGGCACATTGACCATAGAGGCATAAATCCTAGAAAATGCAAGGCAACTGGGCCCTGTGACAAGTTATGCCTTGTCAGCACCCCCTTAGACATTGCCTCTTTTTCCACGGAACAACGGGCCATTCTTATCATGAGTGAATTTGTGGATACACATCCAGTTGTGTAGCTCTTTTTTAAAGAGTGACTCACATTTCTTAAATTTTAATGGAAGTTTCTTCCAGTGATGGGGTAAGCATTGCATGACAAATCTGTCACTCCACAGTGTTTTGTTTATTTGCTGGAGCAGGTTTTGAACCCTGGTTCTAGTATTACTGAGACTGTTTGAGTTGTGTTGATATAAGATGCTTTAGACTATTGAATCCCTAATGGCCTGTAAGGCAAGGCACAGATCACCACTGAGGAGTCTGTAAGACACTGAATAAAGAACAGTACTTACAGCCTTTTATTGTAGTTTTTATCCTTTAAACATGTGATCTTTTTAGTTAGGAACCTTTGGAGTCTTTCAGGTTGCTTGATATGCCTAGTAAGATGCATCCCAGAATGGGTATTGTGTTTGATAGCAGATTTGCTCAATGAGGAATATACAGGGGTAAGAACTCTGTTGCTCTAGGTTAAATGCCTTTTGTAATCATCTGCACAGTGTAAAAAGGCTTCCTAACCACTGTTGCAACATGATAGTCAAAGTCAATCAGCACGTTCCAAGGTTTCTCTCCAAATTTTCATCTTGAACCAGGGTGTTGTGTCGACTTTAAGAAGAATAATGGATTGTTTACTAAATGTGACATTATTACATTTTTAGCATTTAGTTTTAACTCATTTTTGGAGCACCAGTTGATGAACTGTAAAAATCCATCTGGAGCTTCAGCATATTGGGGGGGGGGGGTTCTTGAGGTTGATACTAAGTTTGCTGCTATCCCTAAACTTGGTTAGCCAGAGATCCTGATTTTTAATTTGGAGATCTGCAAAGTAGATGCTGAACAGTAGGGGTCACAACACAGAGTCCTGAGATGCCCCACTGATCACCTTCATGTTTATTGAGGATGTACCTGCCACCCTCACTACATGGGTACAATCCCTCAACCAGTTATCTGTCTACTTAACTGAATAATAATCATTTTGGGCTTATTCAGATTGTTAATTAATTATTTATTGATTGCATTTGTTTACCAGGATAGTCCGACTGGGCAGAAATCTACCCCTTTTCAGCAGTGGTTCAGGGAGAAAATCTCCAAAGAAATTCCAGGATTACACAAAGATCACAGTAAACAGAGGTATGTGACTAATTAACAAATATAAAACACTTAAAAACAGAGCACCATTAATTAATAGCAGAATCATATAGTGAGCTATGAAACTTTTTCTGGACTGAAAAGACACATTCAATAAAGAACAGAGTAAACACAGGTATACAAGTAATCAACAAATATTTGTGACTGAGCTGAAGAGCCCTTTTTCAGCGGAGGCCTGGGGAGAAAAGCTCCAACATAAACAATTTTCATTATAAATTAGCATTCAACAGCAATTTTACAGGATTATTACAAGGCATTAAGTAGCAATACAATGTTATGCAGTGTCATTAATCAGGAGTGTAGCAAAACTATTTCAAGATGTATAAAAAGAAATATGTTATTAAGATGAGTATAGTTTTTGGGGTAAGTGGTTACAAAAACTCAGCTTTATCATAATGTAGTTGCATGACAGCAAGACAATTACAATAGGATGTTTCTCTGAGGCAATTTGATTAATAGATTTTAGAAGACAGTAGAAAGAGTAGTCAAGGAAGATCAGAGAGAGCTAGTGAGAAGAGTGAGTTAAGGGCAGAAAGTAGATTAAGGTATGAGAAGTAGGGGATGTTTAAGGAGGGAGAGTGCAGTGGCAGGACCAGTGACTTTTAAAGCACTCTTTGGTGGCTGTCTTAAATTGTTTAGGCTGTGTAAGGATCCTGATTTCTTGTGGGAGCCTATTCCAGGCAATAGTGGGGTGATAGCTGTACATGTTGTGTCCAAATTTAGACTTGGGTGTGTAGATTTGTAGTAGGTCTTGGTTAGAGCTTCGGAGAGGTCTGGGGGTAGAATAATGGGAGATGAGAGGGGATAGTGCCGGGCAGTAGGAAGGCTGGTATAGGACAGAATGGATGATCTGGAGCTGAGAGAGAGTAGAAGCTGGTGGGGTAATTCAAGCCAGTTTAGGTGTTTTAGAGAGAGACAGCGATGGGATTTGTAGGTTTGTTGGCAGCAAATCTAGCTACCTTGTTGTAGGTAGATTCGAGTTTGGTCAGGAGTGCTGAGTTAAGATTTGTGAGAATTTGAGAATTGTATATTAGTCTGGGTAGAAGGCAGGTAAGAGAGAGAGTAATCTTGACATCAGAGGTAAGGAATTTCTTGTTACAGTAAAGGAGCCCTAGTTTTGAATGAGTCTTTTTGATACAGTTATTAACATGTAAGTCAAATTTAAGCTGATCGTCGATGGTTACGCCTAAGAGCTTAATGCTGGAGTCTGCCTGAATGGGAGTGTTATTAAGGGACTATATGCTGAAGGAGGGTTTACTATTATTGAACTTTTTAGGTAGGAAGAGTAACCGCTTTGTTTTTTTAGGGTTAAGGATGAGCTGGTTGTTGGAGAGCCATGTTTCAACTAAGTTAAAAGATGCCTGAGTAGCTGAGAAGAGCTTAGAGGGAGAGTTGGCTGTGATGAAACGTGATGAAATGTGTGTGATGATAAATGTAATATACATTTAAACAGAGTACCATTAATTAAAGGGAAGCTACAGGGGCTGCAAATCCTGTCCCTTACCTTGGACAGAAATGTAAATGTTGACAGTGACTTAGTTACATATGTAGACTTCATCAGTAATCCCACCTACATGCCTTGTAAAACTCTGCTTACAGGTTCCAATCACTGTTCCTGTAAATTATTTTATCATTTATCCAGGTAACTTCCAGACATACTGTGCATTATTTCTGTATTGTATTTTATATTTTATAAATATCTAAAATACAATAAAATTTGGTAAAAATGCCATGAATGGTATAGTGTATTTTAGGAAAGCTTTGTGCTGTAACAACATATTAATGAAATCCGATTAGTTACAGTTGTATTGGATACACTTTACCAGGGGTGTGCATTCTGCTAACACATGGCTGGTGTACCTGATGACAGGTACTTTTGATGCATGGTTCAAGTAAAACAGTGTGCGACGTTACTGTCAGCTTGAGAATGCTGCATGGCACAAAAGCAGTGTGGAATTCTGTATTTGCCCAGCAGATCTGCCACTGATACATTTATCAGTGCATTTCCCAAACTATGAATGCTACATTTTGATATGCCATTTTATAAGGTTATCTAAAGTGTGATGGAAGATATGCTTTCATTGGCACCATATTTGTGGCTGAATGTGAAAATATTTTATTCTGTAACTATGCATGTCCAAAGGGAGTCACAAATTATGTTTTACATTTTCCATCACTTTTTTTAGATTATTTAGGTGGAGATTATGGTAATCTCTGAATTTGCTTGACGTTTTGTATTTTGAATGAATTAACTGATGATTATATATAAATATACAATGAAAAAAGTTGGAGACAATGTATACAATATTGATTAAGTTTAGAGTTGGGTAAACAAATTTAAGAGTTAGTTACACAAATGTGGGTGGTGATAGAGTGGAAGACAAGGACAGTACAGTAATATGGTGAAGGTACGTCAGCACACAGATATACTAAACGTATAATTCACATTGTAGGACAACAGAAGAACTGTTTGTGTTGTTCGGAAGGTGAATCAACAGAAAACTATGTATACAGTGTATAAACGTTGTACTACATGGCATAATATTATTGTATTCCATAATAAATCATTATTGTTATGTTACCCTTTAATGATTCATTTCCAACGCTGCTTGACATTTTAAAGAAAAGATACAAAATATTTTATTCTTTTAGAATATTAGGACACTTGCCACTCAAAAGGTGTCTTTGCAAGGCACAACTGCCCAAAGCAATGCTGTCTTATTTAGACCATATTACAAATAATTGCCAGTTGAGAGATAAAGATTTATAGCAACAAACATGAAACAAAATACTACTGCCTGAGCTTTAATTATTAGATACAGTTTTAAAAAACAAGTACATAGTAAAGTAGACATCGTATAGGGAGGATGCATGGTGCAGTGGTTAGCTTTGCCTCCTCACAGCAAAGGGTTCTCTGGTTCGGTTCTCTGCTGGGGTGCCTTCTGTGCGAAGTCTGAATGTACTTCCTGTGGTCATGCGGGTGTCTTCTGGGTGCTCCAGTTTCCTCCCACATCCCAAAGACATGCTGTAGATGGACTGGACACACTAAACTGGGCCCTAGGTGCGTGTGTGTGTGTGTGTGTGTGTGTGTGTGTGTGTGTGTGTGTGTGTGTGTGTGTGTGTGTGTGTGTATGTGTGTGTGTGTGTGTGTGTGTGTGTGTGTGTGTGTGTGTGTGTGTGTGTGTGTGTGTGTGTGTGTCTCCTGTGGAAGGTTGGGTGCTGGGCTGGCAACTCAACACCGTAAAACTCTACTGCCAATTATTCTGCGGACCATTGTTCCGCTGTGGTGACCCCTAACCAGGAAAACCAAAAGAAGACAAACTACACATCATCTCATTGCTAAAGAAGGTGCAGGTCTATGTGTGAAGAGATATCATCTCAAGCAGAGTAAAATCCAGTCATTCAACAAGTCTAATTGCCCATGGGTGGGGGAAGAAAAATACAAAAAGACAAACTTCAACCCTAAACTCAGCACATCCTATAATCACCCGCCCCGACTGATGTTTGTGCAATCTGGCCTGCAGTGTGCTAACAAGGCTCTCTGAAAGCCCTGCCTCTTGGTGAACATGTAACTTACACAGCACTAAAATGTAAACAAACTCATCTAGGAAAAACATCTGAGCTAATGTCGATTTAAGTTTGGCAACAACCCTTTCTACTTTCTGTTGCCTGAGCAGCTGTGCTAAAAGCCTCTGTGCTCTGGAAGTATTATAAAAACAGTTGCTTAACATCAATCCTACTAAACTCATGCATATTACTGAGGTAATACCTTATTTTCTCTAACACTCTGCAATCGTGTCTCCTCTTCTTTTAGGTTCCCTGTATTCTGCAGTACTTTAACCTTTTTCAGTCTGGTTACTTCTTAACCATATCGTTTTCTTTTATTCCCACCCTATTTTTAAAATGCACTTTAATTTTATCTCACTCCCTAACTATATTTTTTTGACAAAATTGTTACCTTCCCTAATAATTCTGAATAATTTCCATTACCCTTTACTTTAAATTCCTCTCTATTTAACATATAGGAGGGGAAGCGACAGTCTCTCATTTTATTTCACTACCACACGATCTGAAATAGCTTTTGGATGTCTATCCATGTAGCTAAGTGGGTAGAGTAACAGCCTCATGTGCAGTAGGCACAGGGTTTAAAATCCATGGAAAGGAAAATAAGTATTTAAATATCCACGTAGCTAAATATCAAAACAGTGGGACTGCATCTTTTAACAAATATATAAAATAAGTGTCACTGCTATGTTGTGTTTAATACAACACAACAACTGCTGCGCTATACCTGTCCTTCAGGCTAAGCACCAGCCTATATGCAGATTTACTGGCAGAGATTCTCAGATTCATGTCTCTCCTTGAAAGGCTTGAAAAGGTTATGGGAATGAGGTTACCCACAATGTGTATCCTGTCATTCATTAGCTGATGTCCTAACAGCAGTAACCAAACAAATTTAACAAGCTGGAAATCAAGAACCTAGGTGCAACTCAAAATATCTTTCAGCTTTCATAGAGTCATATAAAAATAAAAAGCAATACGAAAACAAAGGAGAACAAAGCATCCTGATTTCTGTTCTTTTTACAGCCTGAGATGTTGCACATTTTTTCAGAGTGCATAATAAGCAAGTCCCCAAATGCCATGAAAAAAAATGAAAGGATGCTTGCCCAGCAAGCGAAATATAACTCATTATTTTTTATTGCAGATTCTTGTTTGTTGTACACATTTGCTAACATTTCACATACAGTTATAATGCAGATAATGCAGGTGCCTCTTTCCTAATGTACATCTTTCTTGTGTGGCATGAGACACATTAATGTACGCACTAGTTATTTGTCTCTATTTCTTACAAAATTATGTTCATGCGTAGTGTCTACAAATGTGCTGGTAATGGGTTTGGCTGTAAATTGTGACACATGCAGATGTTATGATGTCTGCCCTGATTTTAGATAAGTGCCCTGATTTCTACATTTGCAGTTAGAGAGATATAAAAGTAAACTAAATAGCAGGCGTGTGGTATCAGGCTTGTTCTGTGATCTGTCAAAGGCATGTGAAGCAATCAGCTTTGGTATTGCAGATTTTTATATCTTAATCAATTTTGCCAAATGTTGCTTCAAGATCCTAGGTCTTATGACAGTGTCTATTCTAATGGTACCTCATGGCAGGCCATACACGGTAGTTCTCTAGTCGACAGTTCAGTTATCCCAAAGTGTGGATAACATCTCCCATCCCAACAAGATCTAGTGGACAGATTTACAGGTCTCACCAATAGTGATGGCTGATCACTTATCTGTGGAAATCCCATTCCAGCTATTGACTCCTCGGTCATCATGTGTACATCTGTCCGTAGGTGGACAGGCATATTACAAAGAACAGCTGGCTCATGGTGTATAAATAAATCTGCAGTTACACCTTCACATCAGTCCTAGAGACAGGAGCAATCCTACTTGCACTCACAGCCTTGCAGGACCCTCTCCTACCCAGACAGGTAACTGCAAGTTGCAACAACACTGCAGTATCATGTTATGTCAGCAAATGGGAGGAACCCTGATCTCACCTCTTGCATTAGGAGGCCAAAAATGTGTCAATAAGCTATCAAGTGCATCTGCTTCTTCATCGCCAGCTAAATTCCAGGGGAGACTGGTTCTCTTGCACAGAAAGTCACCGCCTCCTGATATCCCATAACTGGTCCCTCAGTCTGTCAGTTGCACGGATTCTTTTTCATCTCTAGGGAAACAGCACTGCAGACCTTTATACATTTCCAATTAGCACCAAGTGCGTGATTTTTTTCATCATTCCTGTTCTGGGGGTGGAGTCTGGTCTTGTTTATAAGTGGCCCCCTGCTTTTTCTGTACTCTTCTCCCATATCCTATAATGAGGTTCACAATGAAAGTCAGATTTCTCAAAGCCAAAGTCTTCTTCATAACCTCATTTTGGCCTTAGTAGGTGAGGATTCCTTGGTTGAGGAGCTGTTATGTCCATGTTCTGGGAAGATTCTTGTGTCCCAACTTTCAGTCAAATCTCACCTAGATATTCATTCAGTTAAGCTAATAGTCTGGCTTTTCTAGTTCCAGCGATAACAAACCAGCTTTTTCCAGCAGAGTGTTGTGGATTATATCTTCTTCTCAGAAACCTTTTACTCACAAGACGGACATAAATCATTTAGTTTTCAATTTGGGCATCTCACAAATGATTGGATCCCCCTTTTCAGTCCCTATTCCCTATATTCATTATTATCTTTTGGAGATCTTTGATCCTAGCCTCAGTTGCCCTCCCATCAAAGTTCATGTGGTAGACATCTCCAGTTTTCATTGAGTAGATCACCTCCTTGGTAGGTCAGTAAAACCTTCTTTTTTTTAAACAAGAAACATCTTTATTAAACCATCACTTAGACAGAAGCAATCATAAATTTATATAAATGAAAACAAACCACACCAACACAATCCTAGTTGGAAGCATTTTACATCACAAGCCATACTGACAAACTCCCACTTGCAAACATTATACATCACTTATAATCTACCCACTTGTTTTCAGTCAATCATTACGTAGCTCATTCAAGTCCTGCCTTCTTTTAAACCTCATTCCTCCCGTCTGTATTTTTCCCACAATTCCCATTTTTTTCCCATGTAATTTGCTCCTACCTTTTTCTAAAGATCTCAGTTCCAGTTGTTTTACCTCTGTTACTATATTCACTACTACTAATATAGTTGGTTTAGATTTTGCTTTCCATTTTCTAGTAATTGCTTTTTTGGCAGCCACCATAATTAGACACAGTGATGCCTTACTATGTCTAGGCAATTCCAATTCTGTATCATAGCTCAGAAAAAATCATCTCCCTCATCATGCCAGTTCATCCACCCAGCATCTCCAACAGTGCATCCTGCAGGGAATACTTAAAGTCCACCAACTCACTGCGCTTCCAGAAAAATATGTTACCAATTATCTCTTTTTTTCCCTGTCATACGTCCAACATTTGCCATCTACCTGCAGAATATTTCTCTGGAGTTTACTTGGGGTAAAACATATCTATGTATATATTTCCAAGCAAAAATCTTCAATCTTCCAGATTTTGTTGCATATTTTGAAGGCCTACATATATCCTCCCTTTGTTTCTTTGTGAATTGCTTATCCAATCTCTCTTCCCAATCCTTTCTAACCTCCTCTGATTGATTCTTATAGTTATCATGCAATATTTTATTTGCTCTACTAATTATTCCTTTTTTTAATGGCAGCTTCTGTTCTAAATTCTACTAAAAACTTTACCAGTGCTGGTCTTTCATTTAGGAGCCCCCTAGTTCTTTCTTTTTGCCTATACTCTGATATCAATCCTTGACAGGAAATGCAATCTCTAACCGGCAGTCCAAATAAATTATTGGAGTCTTCCCATTCTGTCATCTTTCCCTCTTTAGTTATTTGCTCCCAATACCTTGCTTCCTTTGCCATTTTTTTCCAATAAATTCTAGCCCCCTCTTGCCTATTGTCTATATCCCTAATTGCAGTTATCCCTATCGGCAGAATCTCCTTCTCCATTCCCATGTTGGCTTACTTTATGGATTTAATATTCTGTAGGATTATTGTTATTCTCCTTAAAGGCCTGCATCCAAAATCCCAATCTCTCCTTGTTTCTTGAGCCCCCCCTCCATTTCAACATCATCCCTTTCAACTTTGAATTATAGTTCTCTGTTTGTGCTATGTATAGCAGCCTTAACTGTGTAGCTCTGAAATACCCCATTCAAATTGGGTAATTCCAATCTGCCCTGTTCTGCTGGAAGAATCAGCGTATCTCACTTGACTCTTGTCATCTTCCCCTCTCAGATAAAGTCCTTCAGCTCTTTATTAATTGCTATCCACAACTTCTCTGGTTAATAAAAATATGCCTGACCTGCGTATAAGACTAAAGGGACTAAAACATTTTTACTGCTTGTATTTTACTATACATATCCATATAACAAAGCTTCAGTTTTCTCAGATTTATATTATCTTTTGCTTAGTCTGTTCCCACATATCCGTAGCTGCTACCCTGAAATAAATTTTAATCCATTTTCCTAAATACTTCATTTTATCATGTCCCCATAAATAAGGATATTCCTGAACCAATTCATGTGCGGGTACCTAACATACTGCTACTGCCTTTGTTTTAGCTTCATTAATTGTGTATCCCGAAAATAGCCTGTAAAATCTTCTTAAGAGGAAGTTTTCATGTCAGACCCCAAATGGACTCAAATTTCATGTTGGAAAAGCTTTCTATTTCTCCTCCACTTGAACCATCTTCCTTTGCAGAGGTGAAGTGCCTGTCTTGGGCAATCATTTTTTTATGGCTATTACCTCCAACAAGATAATCTCTGAGCTACAGGATTCTTCGGTAAGAACACGTTATTTAGTGTTTCACAGACACAGAGTCTCAGAACCAACCAACCAACCCCTGTGTGATGCTCAATGTAACTACAAAGACAAGTCTAAATCAGGCTGCTAACGTTCCTCTTTTCTTCCAGAACTGTTCCAAATACGACGAATACCTTCTTCTTTGCACAGATGTTCACAAAAATCTCATTCTTTGTTGCTAGAGCAAAGGCCAAACTTACATCAGGGTGAACATTTCCTTTGCCAAAACAAGGTTGGGGCAAAAGGTTCGAAACGTACTGTTTCTTGGTGGTTGCCAAGTTGCATAGAGCTTTGTGATAATAAAAACAGGCCCCTTACAGTAACTTGGAGGGCCCATTCCATTGAAGCAGTAGTCATCTCGATTGCTTTCTTCAGATGGAGAAATCCCTATGAGGTAAAAGGGACAGAACAGCTTACCTGCCATTTTTAAATGACTTTGCAGCTGGTCGCTATTATTTTGTATGTGTGTATATCGCTCCCCTTTATAATCTCAAGATACTGAAAGCTCGAATTTCAGTATCTCGAAACTATAAAGTTGAACAGCCCACAATCCTGAAACACACAAACACGAAAAACTGAAATCCCGAACATTCAGAAACCATACACCACACAACACGCACACCATTCAACCCACAACACACAAACTACACAATCCTATACTACATCTACGCAGGGAGGTAAGCCCCCCTGCACCCCCATGTGGGGGTCTGCACCCACCACATGCCCCAACTTATATATACCAACTCCGACATCGCACTAACAGATGAAAAATGCATCACTCACACAAAGACATTCCACACACACACACACACACACACACACACACACACACACACACACACACACACAATCTCCCTACCCTAACCCACAAGCACAACTCACAATAAAACTCACATACACTCACTTACCTTCACTATCGTAAACCATCCCTGCCAAACACTTCCAGTCCCTTTTCTACGGCACGGATTCGAACTATTCGAATTCGCACTTATGTACTTTCGAGTTTTTACATTTTCGCCTTTATGGTCCCGAGATACTGAAATTCGAGCTTTCAGTATTTTGGGATTGTAAAGGGGAACCGTATATATATATATATATATATATATATATATATATATATATATATATATATATTTATTTATATATATATATACACACATACACACACACACACACACACACACACACACCTATCTATCTACATATATATATATATATATATATATATATATATATATATATATATATATATATATAAAACTGGCTATGTCAATGTATCAAGCTTGGCTAACTCTCTCTAGAATGTGTAAAATTCTGTTAACCAGTTTACTGTGTAATTTAATTTAATCCTAATTTATGCTCGGGATTAACTAACCTGTGGAACTTGTTTAACTTACTTACTTATATAATCTCTGTAAATAGTCTGTTTGTAATATGCAATGCTGGTATTATGTAATGCTGTATCTGCTTACCCTTGGAGCTTTTCTCCCTGGGCTTCCATAGAAAATGGACATGCATCCAGTCGGACTAGCACAGTCAACAAATGTAAAATAAAATTAAATAAAAATATATATATATCTATATATATATATATATATACATATATATATATATATATATATATATATATATATATATATATATATATATGAGAGAGAGAGAGAGAGAAAGACAGATCTATATATATTTTGTGGGTGTTGTAGTTGATCATACCCCTACAATTTCTCCTTGCCCTCTCCCTATACTACTCCCTAGGTGGGGCTACTTTGCAGGGTGAGAAGGGAGGAGAGTCCAGCATCTGACTGAAGTGGAATGGAGTCAGGTTGTCAGAAGTAGCACATATACTACCCATACAAGGGCTTTTCATTTTAAGAAATATCCCTCTAGCACAAACACATTACATTGACATTACAGGGGGACATGCAATGGCACTGTGAGGATACCACCCCCAGTGGTGACATGTCATGCATTCCACCTGCTCATAAAGCATGGCACACTGTGACTCCATGGCTCTGATAACACCATCTTGTCTTAGCCATGTTTCTTCATTCATCCCTGCACATTCCCCCAGAAGAGAAGCAAGCAGGCTGAGTCTAATCATTTCTCTCCCCTCCATGCTGACCATAGCAGGTGCATGATCACCACTCAAATTTAGGTGGCCTGGTTTGTAATCACGACTTTTTCCCCTTCATCAGGCAATGCAGTTTCAAATGTATTTGGTCTTAATTTCTCTTTCATTCATCACAATCAACCATCAGAATTTTGCAAGGAAATGTGGCTTTTTCTGCAGTGAGGAAGAGTCAGCTATGTGCGTGAGTAAAGTCAGCTAATTACAACTTTTAAAATCATTATTTCTATGGGTGAGTGGCACTGCAGAGAGTAGAAAGTAGAAATAAATAATTATTGTGTCTGTATTTTTTATAGTTACCACAATGAAAGGCCAGAAGCTTGTACAAAGTGTGGATGATTTTTTGTAGGGTGAAAGCTTGATAGAGCGTCCATGTATGTGAAACCAAAAGCAGTTAAATAATGCTACTATTAAAATGTTTACTAATGTGGCTTGTCAGAGGGGCTGCAGTGTGTATGTCTGACAGCAGCAAGTTGAAATACAATATCATGGACATAATTTCCTTCATTTTCATCATTATCAGACATTGGGGGTATATAAGGAGAAATGATGGCTTTATTTAGAAGAGGGGATTATATGGTAGGCAGGCTAGGTCAATCACTGTTAAAGGAATCATTAATATGGCATATTGGGGAGGATTAAATGCATAGCTGATAGTAGGGACTGTGCTTCCTGACACCTCTCCTATGCACACACACACACACACACACACACACACACACACACACACACACACACACACACACACACACGTGCGTGTGCATGTATGCATACACACACACATATATATATATATATATATATATATATATATATATATATATATACTTTACTATCGTAACTTGGAAACTGCATCGGTCGAACGGCATGTGGTCGACTTGCAGTTTCCAAGTTGGCAGAATGTCGAACCCAAATGAATCGGCTACACTATAGCGAATGGGTAGTGTAAGTCAAGCATTTGGATTCAACATTGTGCAGGGGATCACAGTTCAGTGAGGAACTGGGAATTAGCCCATTTCCTCACTATAGTGTGATCTCAGAGTTGGTATATTTAATGTGCAGGTGGTGTGGAGGATGCAGTCCACCACATGAGGGTGTGAGGGGTATAGCCCCCCCTGCAAAATAGTAGAGTTAATGTACCATTGACTGTACAGTTTAAAGTTATGTTAATGTGCATAGCAGGAGGTGAGTGATGTCACCTCCTGCTATGTTGAATACATCAAACCATGGTTGTCGATGTATTCATTTTCTCTTTGGTTTACTTTTCGGCATTCCAAATTCCATATTTTGGGTCGACATTCTAAATGGTCAACCAAAGTGGATTCAAAATGCCAATAATAAGCATATATATGTATATATGTATATATATATATATATATATATATATATATATATATATATGTATGTATATCTATATATATATAAATATATATATATATATATATTTATATATTTATATATATATATATATATATATATAGCGTGGAGCATGCACACAGAACACTGACAGGGTATTTTTAAAAAGTAGAAATAAATGGGAAATGGGTGTATGGTAAAAGTTTTTGTAACTGTAATACTTGTGGGCTAGTATACTTAGTTGTATGCAAGACCTGTGAAGCCTTTTATGTGGGCAAGACTGAAAGAAAGTTGAAAAGACTTATTTATGAGGATATGTATAATGTTAAGTAATGTAATGTCAAAAATGCTCTGTATAAACACTGTTTGGTCTGCCCAGAGGCAAGGTTTGAGTTTTTAGTTTTAGAGGTTGCTATTCAGGATGTGAGACTATCCTTGAGTATAGGGAATTATTGTGGCAGATTACCCTAGATGCAAGCAGGACCCCCCCCGGGTTAAGTGAGAACATCTCAATCCTCCTATCCTTACTTGGATAGGAGTTAGTTTCTCTGTTCACCCGTGACAGTGGGGAGCTTTGAGCAGCCTATCTGTCCCTGGATGAGTGTTCTCAACCCAGCAACTAGTAGTTTATTGGCCGTTTTGGGCTAATTTCTATCTCTTTTATCTCCCTGCTTTAAAACCCATATTTGCGCGGTTTTGCGCAGCTTAGCACACCATGCAGTGCTGGTTAGCTAGGGTTAAACTATTCCAGGCTCCACGAAGTTTGCTCTTCAACTTTTCCCTTGGAATTAGTCAAATTCTCAAGTAAAGCACTCTAACCTTCCTTTTACAGTCCAGCACTTGCTCTAAGCTCTCAGTAAGCACTAATATATGCTAACACTACACCCCCTTTACTATACAATAGTACAAGGCTCCCTATTCGTCCCTAATGGACAATCAGTAAATTAGTTCAGTTATTCGTACAGGCATGTCCAAAGGGCAGTTTCAGGCGAACTCTCCAGTCCAGCTGGTGAATCTGGCAATCTTGAGGCAATGTTACAATTGCTTCATGTACACAGACAACCCTCTCCTCCTTCTAACAAACGCACATGTATGTGAGAGATGCAACTATACAGCCAAACTGAAGGCCAGGCTCTCTCAACCCAAGGCTGGAACAGTCAGCCAGGAGGGGAAGGGAAACACTAGCACCACACTACCAGTCTCACACATATCTGCACCAGCAAACAACACATAAATACACAAAAACATACTCGGAGGCTCTAAATAAAAATCTGCCTGAGCAGCAGAGACCTCCAAAGCAGACATCCAAGCAACCTCCACCCTCTAACAACAACCACGTATCACATACTTCACAAAGTCAGTGTGCCACACAACCACAGCCCTTAAAACTAAATAACACACCCAATACACTAGTAATAGGTGACTCTATTGTCAGGCACACTGACGTTCCACTCACTAGACTGAACAAGGAGAAGGTTACTGTAAGCTGACTGTCGGGTGCCAGGATCCACCACATAACACAAGCACTCAGGTCACTCCAAAACAAATACAAATATGACTCTGTCATTGTACATGTTGGTGTGAACAACCTCAGATGTACCTCCCTGGACTACATGAAAAGAGACATAGAGAAGCTCTCTGATCATGTAGCCCAGGCCGGTATGACCCTGACCATGAGTAGCATCTTGCCCTCACCAAGAACGATGCCACAGTATAAAGAAAAAAAATGATCAGTTTTAACAATTGGCTAAGCTATTGGTGTCGTTCAAAGGGGATCCAGTGTCTGTCAGCCTGGGATGACATGCTCGACAGGCCACGCTGCTTCACCAGAGATGGCTTGTACCTGTCACCCTTAGGCTTTCGAATACTGGCCAAGGCTCTTGTCACCCCCATAGTGCCTTTTTTAGGCAAGGCTTAAAAGACAAACCCACCTCCATAAACAACACAAGTAACCAAAAACTGAGGGTAATGCTACTCAATGCCAGAAGTCTAAACCTCAAAATGCACGCACTCAAGGCACTCCTCAGTATGGAGAAAATCGATATCTGTGCAGTAACAGAAACCTGGTTCAAGGCTACAGAGCACACCCCAGCACTACCAGGCTACAACTCATACCATACCTTTCGGCCCCAGAACCCAGACCAAAATACAAATGGAGGGGGTGTATCCATCTTCATAAGGGATACCCATACCTCCAGGTTAGTTGCACAGCACGAGGCCTTGGGGACCATCCATGTGCAACTAACAGTGGGCAAAGCTGCTTTTCAGATCGTAGCTTGCTACAGATCACCCACCATTTCTCAGGACCCCCACTCAGCATTCCTGAGAACATTGGAAAATATGAAGATCCTACCAAACAACATGATACTGGGTGATTTCAACTACCCAAACAGTGACTGGGAAAACTACTCGAGTACAAACTCCTTTGGCCAAAACTTCCTAGAGTTTATAAACTCAAACACCCTGGAACAACTGGTCACCATGCCCACAAGAAGTGACAACATATTGGACCTGATAATCACCAACATGGGGGGTCAGTGTTCCACACCAGAGGTAAACCCGTCACTGGTAAGATCAGACCATAAACTAATCACACTGGACATCCACATCCCGACCCCACCCCCAGTCAAGGAAACCACTGTGAAAAACATTTGAAGAGCAAACTTCACACTTCTCAAGACCGAGGTGGAAAGTTTCAAAACCCCCTTGCTAAAGGATAATGCTGCCAAACTGCAGAATCCTTTACAAATGCATTCTATGAGCACCTACAGGAATGCATGGATCGAGCCACCCCAAGTAAAACCAAGACTCACTCATCCAAAAAGAAGAAACCAGTCTGGTGGTCCCCGGCCATAAATAAGCTGGACAACAGAAGGAGGAAACTATTACATGATAGAGCAAAATCCCAAAAAGGAAAGGCATCCCTGATCAGTATTAGCAAGAAACTACGATCCCTCATAAAATCATCCAAGGCCAGTTTCGAAAGAAAAATTGTCAAAGACTCTAAAGTTAATCACAAAGCCTTCTTTAGCTATGTCAAGAACCTAGGTGGCAACTCTCAGATCTGCTCTGAGCTAGTGCAAAATGGCAAAAAATACACTGAACCAACTGACATTGCCAACATCCTGGCCGACAGGTTCAGTGCAAACATTACCCCCCCACCCCAAAAAGGGCCCATGTCCATCCCTGAAGAATGTAGAGCCCCAGACATCACAGACACGCAGGTGAAAACAGCCCTCTCCAAAGCCAAAAACACAGCATCAATGGGACTGGATGGTATCCCAGGCTGTGTCTTACATGAGCTCCAAAATGAACTAAACCCACACGTAAATTTGCTGTTCAAACTCAGCTTTACCACAGGCTATGTACCTAAGGAATGGCGTACAGCAACAGTTATCCCGCTCCACAAAGGTGGTGCCACAACAGATCCTGGGAACTATTGCCCTATAAGCCTGACTAGCCTGGTCTGCAAAGCTATGGAGTGCATCATCATGGAACTCATAAACAAAGACATTGGGAATCTCCAGACACTGGACCCTACCCAATATGGCTTTGTTAAAGGCAGATCCTGCCTCCTAAACCTAGTTGACTTTTTTGAAACAGTTACCAAGGCCATAGATGAGGGGAAGGTAGTCCACACAGCCTACCTGGACCTCGCTAAGCCTTCAACACCATTCCCCACTCGGGCATTATAGATAAGCTCACCAGCTTGAACATTAACCCCTATGTCATGAGATGGGTTGCCAACTGGCTCACAGATAGAACTCACATGGTCAGAGTTGCGGGTGCCATGTCCAACTTTAAACCAGTTGCAAGTGGTGTCCCACAGGGCTCAGTCCTGGTTTCCCTCCTGTTCGGTATATACTTCTCTGAGGTACAGGGAAGCACAGGAGGACTATGGTTGACCAAGTTCGCTGATAACTGCAAAGTGAGGGCCATAATCCATTCTCTCACTGACACAGACATCCTCCAGAAGAGTTTCACGGAGACAAATACCTGGTGTCAGAACCATAGCCTCAAGCTAAATGCCAAAAAGTGCATAGTCATCCCCTTTGGGAAAAACAAAGTGCCCACAAATTATCACATAGGTGGTAATCCACTAAGTACAGAAGATGTAATTAGGGATCTGGGGACCAAGGTAGATAGCAACCTCTCCTTTGATAATCACATTGCCAAGGTGGTTAGAAAATCCTTCTGTGTAGCCCACCTAATCACGAAAGGGTTCACATCTAGATCAAGAGAGGTCATTGTCCTCCTCTACTCATCACTCATTAGGCCCATAATAGAGTATAATGCCCCATTTGGAATGTACCTTACTCGACACCTGCAACAGCTGGAAAGACCACAGAAGTACCTTACCAGGAGGATCGTGGGCCTCAAACAGATGCCCTATGCAGCTCGACTAAAGAAACTCCAGCTCTACTCGGTTGCTTACTGCCTGCTCAGAGGTGATCTCTGCCTGACGTACAAGGCCATGTCCAACCCGGAATTAATGGACATGCTCCACCTCAAGAAACCCAAATCTCTTAGAGCCACACACTCCAGTGAGTTAAACCTCAGCACAACAATAAACAGGACATGCTGGAGGGACAGATTCCTGTCCCAGAGACTTCCCTTGCTCTGGAATAGAATCTCAATTTATGTTAGGCAGAGCCCCTCACTGACTCTCTTCAAGAGAAATCTTGACGAGTGGATGGGAAATTGTAAATTTACCCTTGGGATCCCTTCAATGGCCCTGTTAGACAGAGGCACATGAAACTAATTTAAAAGGGAGGCGAAAGCCAACACATTCTGGCTAAGCTTATAAATGCCCTTTGACAGATAGCCTAGTACCTACCTATAAACCTAATAGCACTTCTACTAAAACGCAGGTCTGCCAAGTTATAAATTACTTTCGAAACAAACACATTTACTTATACTTCTTTTATATATGCACACTTTTTACACTAGTATAAATATGTATTTTTATTAATTTCACATCAATACATTGTCGAGATATTTTATTGATATTATATGAGTGATTACATGTACAGTTTTTTCATATATATTTTACCATTATTTTGGTCATTCCAAAATGGTGGACAGCCTGTAAGCACATTGGCAGTGCAGCTCCTGCATTCCTATACTATAATCTGACTTCAAACCAGTCCATCACTTAGGAAAAGTATACCAAACATCAATGGATTAAAGCAGAAATACGAGTACTTCCTTGTTTCATCTTTATTTTTCAAAGATTCTCTCATTTTGAAGTTAAAATAATTACTTGTTGGAAACAGAGCCCTGAACCGCATGGTGTGGATTCTTCAAGACTAACAGGCCTAATAAGAGGAAAGTAAGAAGAAAAACAAATTTCATAACAAGACTTATTTAAAATGCTGCACTAGTACTAGGAATCTAACTATTCAAGATTGATGGAGAATCAGCCAGATCGGATGGAAACTAATCACAAAAACCAAACTGTCTGCAATTACTACTAGGAATCTAACTATACAAGATTGATGGAGAATCAGCCAGATCGGATGGAAACTGTAATCACAAAAAACAAACTGTCTGCAATTACTACTGCTGAGAAAGAAACCACTTCTAAAAGGCAAAAAATTAACAAGCAACAACAAGAAGCTGATAAACTGTCTCAAAGATTAAAACAAGAACAACCTTTAACACTGGAGAATCTGAAAACTGCTTTACAGCCTTTACAAACAGAAGTGCAGGGTTTCTCTCATAAGCTAACTACATTTGGCTCTACTCTGGACCACATTGTGCTTAGGCTTGAACAAAATGAAGCTAAAATTATGGACAATGAGCTAAAAATAAATGAACTGCAACAAAAAGCACAAACCAATGACACCATAATTAAAGAATTACAGCAAAAAATGTTAGACTTTGAAGCTAGACGCCAGAGAAATTATTTTATCATAAGAGGTGTTCCAGAGAGCTTTGATAATTCACAACTTATTCCAATAATAAAGAAATACTAAGCTCCCTTCTGGATAATAAAAATCTCCTGGATGAGATAGTGATCGAAAGAGCTCACAGAGCTATAAAGCATACACAAACAAGTGATCTTCTTAGACAAATCTATATCAGACTGCTTATTTCAGGACATGTTCAACAGATACTGTCAGCTTATAAGATTAAAAAGAATCTTACATGGAGAGTGCATAAAATTATGATTACTCAAGAGCTTCCTTTACAAATTAAACAAAATCGACAGAAACTTAGCAAATACTGCAGTTACCTCATTGAAAATAAGATTTGTTAACAAATGAGATATCCTGCAACTTTGACATTTTATTACAAAGAAAAAGAAAATATCCTTGGAAACACCTGACCAGGCAAAATCCACCTTTCTACATCTCTTCAAAGTAAATCCTGCCTGAGACAACTCTTTTCATATCTTTTGATCCAAAAACAACATTTGGAAGGCTAAACAAGTGCTACAGCTCCAAAGAACTACAGGACAGAAGAATATACCACTCTTATGGGAAATTTTAAACAAATGGATGTGGAATGTGTTCTAAATAACTCTGCTGACTTGCCTGTAAAGAAAAACTCTTTGCTACACTGTAATACTTAAGGTACTGTCTTATAGTAACTGCCTTTACATTTAAAAGTTACAAAGCTACCTAACACTGTCTGCACACCGAAATGACTTTAAAGTGCATTTACAGCTTACAAAAAAGAAGTGTTAAATTACATTTAAAAAATGGGATAATAGTTTAAGTAGTGTAAATACTAGACATAAGTAGTTTCAGTTAAAATGTATACTCATTATTCTACTGGCATAATCATTGAGTTGCTTTTAAGTATGTCTATGAGCAAGGTACAAAAACATTTCTTTCTTTTTTTTTTTTTCTTCCTCTCTTGTTTGATCAGTTGATGGCACCGGTTAATTATTAACATATGAGTTCACAATGATATGTTTATATGGCTTTTGCCAGTGCAATGTTAAATGAAGTTCCAATACATTTTAAAGAACCACAGTTAGTTGCTGTTAGTAAGAATAAGGCAAATGTTGAATTTTAAAGTGCTGCCTTCTTTAAATGTTTAAAAGATATAATCATTATTCTACTAGCATAACCATTGAGTTACTTTTAAATGTGTCTATTAGCAAGGTATAAAAACATTTTTTTTTCTTTTATCTCTGTTCAAGTAGATGGCACCAGTTAATTATTAATATATGAGTACACAATGATGGATCTATATGGCTTTTGCCAGTGCAATGTTAAATGAAGTTCCAATACATTTTAAAGAACCACAGTTAGTTGCTGTTAGTAAGAATAAGGCAAATGTTGTTGAATTTTAAAGTGCTGCCTTCTTTACATGTTTAAAATGTATAATCATTATTCTGCTGACATAACCATTGAGTTACCTTTAAAGGTGTCTATGAGCAAGGTACAAAAACATTTTCCTTTTTTTCCCTGTTTGTCCAGTAGATGGCACTGGTTAATTAATAATATGAGTTCACAATGCTTGCTTGTATGGTTTCCAATACATTTTAACGAACCACAGTTAGTTGCTATTAGCAAGAATAATGCAAATGTTGATTTTTTTAAAATGATGCCTTCTTTAAATATACATATATTGTACTTGGTTTTTGAAAATATTGTTTTGTTAACTCTTTAATAACTCTTGAAATGTTAAGAATTATAATATGTTGCTGTTACTACAAAACTTTTTATAAAAGGAACTTTTCCTTTTCTCTATATATAATATCGAAGGGTACAATTCATATAATATTTTAAGATGTCTGAAAATGAATATGCAATATATAAATAATAAAAGGAGTGGGATGTGCACAGTCTGTTAGCTGATGACTGTTCGCATTTGGAACAGTATGGGTATTATTGAGATCCCTCTGATATATATCTACTCCTTGTTGTTAAAAATAATAGTTTATTTTAGTTTATTAACTCATGCACATTTACTAATACAGAGGGATGGGTGGTT
Source organism: Protopterus annectens (assembly GCF_019279795.1). Lineage (NCBI taxonomy): Eukaryota > Metazoa > Chordata > Ceratodontiformes > Protopteridae > Protopterus > Protopterus annectens. The sequence goes on from NC_056744.1 coordinate 1,813,073,424, forward strand.
AGGCACCTATTTAGAGTTTAGGAGTATAGAAGTCACAACATTTATTCTTAAGATAAATACACTAACAGAAAAAGTTTATAACTGTATTTTTGTGTATCAATTAATGAGAAACTTCAACAATATTAATAAAAAAATGATAACCATAGACTCTTGGAATGTTAAAGGGATGGTAGATAAAAAGAAAAGAAATTTAATCATGCACCTCACATACCAAACTAAGGCTGATATAACTTTCTTGCAAGAAACTCACTTAGATGACCAACTTTGGGTTAGGGAAAGGAAAATAAAATGGGTTAAAACAATAGTTGCTACAAATTATAGTTCTTTGTCCAGGGGAGTGGCCATTATAGTAAATAAATCCTTCCAAGGTGAGATTACTTCCTATGAAGCTGATTCAAAGGGAAGATGGGTATTATTTACTACTGAATATCACACTTTAAACAAACCATTACTCTTTCTTAATATATATAGCCTCTGCTCAAATCGACAGCTCTTCATTTATGAAATCTTTAATATATTAGCCAAATACCCAAATCATCTGTTTATTGTAGGTGGGGACTGGTATGCTTTACTAAATCTAGATAAGGATAGATCGCATAATAAAAACAGACAGTCACAATCTACCACTACAGCACTTGAAGAATTACAAAATACATTTGAACTAGTTGACCCTTATATTAAATTTCAATATGATAAAACAATATCAAGATTCACTTTCTTTTCAGCCACTCATAAAACTTGGTCCAGGATAGATGCTTTTCTAATTTCCCTTGCTTTCCTTTCTAACAAATTAAATGATGCTGTATCACCTAGAACTCTTTCAGATTATTCCAAAATTAGACTTTTAATAAACTTTCAAGCTCATAAACAAAATATTTCCTATTTCAATACCTGGACGTGAAATCCTAAAATTATACAAAACTAAGAAACTACACAAGAAATTCAAAATGTGCTAACCCAACTTCAAAATGATTTTATATCCAATCAAATTCCATATGACATACAATGGGCGGCTACCAAGGTGGTCATCAGGGGTATTATTATTCAAAAATCTGCATGGCTCAAAAAAAGTATAACAATCTTAAGAATGAGCTAGAGTGTCAAATAAACACTGCTGAACTAGAACTTCAGGAAAACTATTCTAAAGAACTTGAGGAAAAAATAATTGATTGGCAAAAACAATTACACAAACACTATTTAGAAAATTTCTCCTTCTTAGAATTTAGGACAATATATCAATATTCAAAATGGGCTCAAATACCATCAAAATTCCTAGCTAGACTAATTAACATAAAAAGTGGACCTCCTAGGATCAAAGAAATAAAATATGAAGGACAGGTGAAATATAAAGACCAAGATATAGTGGACGCTTTTGAATATATTTATAAGAAATTATACAATATACCCTCATCATCATCTACAGACAGATTTGAGGATTTTATACATAATATAAACTTTCCACAAATTACAGAAGATCAAAGGAAACTCTTAAAATCACTGTCACATTTAAAAGAGATAAAAGCTGCAATAAACAAACTAAAATTAGGTAAATCCCCTGGGCCTGATGGATACACATCAGATTTTTATAAGCTATTCATGGAACCTATCTCCAAAGTGTTATTAAAAGTTTTCAACTATATAATACAATCTGGTATAACAGACAAATACTTAAATAACTCCAAGACAGTGTTGATTCCTAAACTGCATTCTGACCCAACAGATCCAGCAAATTATAGACCAATAGCCCTCATAAACACTGATCTTAAGATATTAGCCCATGTTATAGCAAATAGACTTAAGAATATACTCCCCTCTATTATTTCCCAACAACAAATGGGCTTTATGACAAACAGGCAAACAACTGACAACACCCTCCTTTTAGATACCATTGTAAGACTACTTAATAGGGATAAATGCCCCAGATATGCCCTTACAGTAGATGCAACTAAAACTTTTGATAGAGTAAACTTACACTTTCTCTTTAATATACTGCCTTTATATGTTTTTTCTCAAGAATTCATTAAAGTGATCCAGGTTCTCTATCAGAAAGCCTCTGCCACTATACAGGTAAATAAACTCATAACTAACCCTATACTCTTATCCAATGGTACAAGACAAGGATGTCCTCTTTCGCCATACTTATTTAATCTTTATCTAGAACCCCTCCTTTTGTTTATTTCACAAAAAACCTTTCATCATATTCCCAGAATCCACAATACAAATCTTATATACTCGGTCTTTGCTGATGACTTAAATATATACTTCCAGCTCCCCACTACTGACCTCCCAAAAATACTTAAAGTTATTGATGAGTTCTCGGTAGTTTCAAATTATAATTTAAATTTAAACAAGTCACACATATTTCCTCTCAATTCTATAAGGCATAAAGAATTGTACTTTCGTATGAGTGAGATCAAAATAAATTACCAGATAAAATATCTAGGAATAATATTTACTTCAGACTTCAAAGATATTATAAACAATAACCTACTAACTACATGGACTAGTATTCAAAACGATATGGATAGATGGAAGAACATTAATATGTCTCTACTGTCAAAAACTAGTGTTGTCAAGATGAACTTTCTACCAAGAATACTCTTTCAATTAAATGCTACCTTTTCAAATATTCCCCAAAACTTCTTCCTTGTCATGGAAAAAGCTATATCAAGATTCTTATGGTATCCCAAATCTACCAGAATTAAATATGCAAAACTTGTACTCGCCAAAGATAAGTGGGGATTGGGGTTACCTGATTTTAAGCTTTACTATAGTATAATTACTGTATACAGACTAATACAAATAATAAACTATGACACATATATAAATACTTGGACACCCCAGTGGACCAAAATCTGGTATGAACAGTTGAAATCCCTTGGCTGTAATATCAAATCCTTACCATTCTTGAATTTAAACCAGGCTAGCATATACACGAAGAATTTACACCCATTAATTAAAAACATGATTCTTACAACACAGAAACTATTTAAATCATTGCAATTAGCTGACGCTTTTGCCCTTATACAACCGTTACACATAAATCCTAATTTACTAATAAATAATAAACCAGTAAATCTAACAAACTACCCCTTGATAAAAGATTACACAATATGGGATATATACCAATGGAAAGACTCTAACACAGGGCAAATGAGACTTGAACTCAAACTTCCTATGAAATATAGTATTATCCTTAACCAACTTTATCATCTTATAAATGCTAAATTCTCACAAATACACACTGACTTACAGAACATAGATTTAGTTAAATTAATACTTGAAAATCTTGCGATCAAAGGGAAAACAATTTCTAGGACTTATAAAATTGTAATGAGTGCAAAACATTAGAATTCTTTATTATTTTCAAACTATTGGCAAACGAAAAATCAATCACTGCCTGAAGAAAATAAGAAACTAGCCATTGAAAATACAATCAAATTCATTCCTTTCAAGAAGCTGTTATATACACAAATTATGGTAAATAACAATCTATATTATACCTTTTCTAAATTAAATAAATTCATTCCTAACTTTTCGCCTATATGTCCCCATTGTCTGGATCAAGCAGCTGATATTTTACATGTCATGTGGAACTGTACTAAGATACACAACTTATGGTGTTCCTTGAGAGTAAGATTAGAGAAGATGAGATATGAAAAAATCAACCATTAGTTGGAAGACAGCTATATTGTACATTAATATTAATCAACTCCCAAAAATATTAAAACATGTCTTTATTACGATGTGTGCCCTTATTAAATTCTTTATTACAAAGAATTGGAATGTCATGTCACCAATTACATGGGAACATTTTAGCAATCTTGCTATCAAATATATCTCATCTCACAAATTAATTTATTCAAAAACAAAAAAATGCTATTACCAAAAATATTGGGGTTACTTGCTAGATATACTTCTTGACAAATAAAATTCGCCTACAAATTGTCATGAAAAGCTAACCTTTAAATAAGAAATGAATGTAGTATAACCAGACTTTCTTGCATCTTCTCCCTTTTCTTAGTATATGTGTAACTAGATATTTTACCTAAACATACAAAAAATGGTTACATTTCTAGTTTTACTTTATATATAGACTATCCCCATTCTAACTATCCCTTGTGAGACCAAATGAACATAAGAATTCTCATGCTTTACTTGACGATGTAGTGACTTCTTGTGTACATATTGTGTGTGTGTGTGTATATATATATATATATATATATGTATGTATAATTTCCTCGGAACGAGATTGTTGTCTGTTTTCTTTAGATAGGTATTTGTATTGTTTATTTGTGTTTTTGAGTTACCGTATTGTTTTTATTATTTGAAAAAAGAAAATTGAAATAAAGAGATTTTGGAAAAAAGAAATTTTACCATTATTTTTAGGGTGTAATTAGTATGTTCTGACACCAGGTAGCAGCACTTGGAATTTTAAAATGTCTTTTTAAATTGTATACTGTTATTTTATTGGTCATGTTTTGATTAGGGGAACTATTTAACAGGCCTTTGCCAAGTAATTTATTATTCTGATGAAGTTCTTGTGAAGTAAAACGTATTTGGAGTGTTATCAGTGTTTTGGTGTTTTGCTTATCTGCTACTTGTGCCATTAAACCTTAAAGAAACTGTGAACCTGAGTGCTTCCCTCCAGCCTGTTTTCTTCTGTTATTGGGGGTTACTGTGGTTGGAATCCTCGTGTCAAAGTTTTAGAAATGTTTAGCAAACGTGGTTATTCTGGTAGTCTATTACAGGAGATGTTGGATGTAGTGGCTCAAGGGAGAAAGGACAAATTTGCTCCCTTTTTAGGACAAACCATTCAAGTTTCAAGAGATGTAAACATCCACACGAACCAGGTTAAGAAGTGGGATGATGCATTCATTTTAGATTTCTTGGGGGATTCAGGTGTTGTCAAGGAGGTTATTACAAGGAAATGGAATAGGTTTGTGGAAATTTCCGATTTGAATATATTTAAAAACAAACCTTTAAAATTTACTTATTGGAAGGACTTAAATTTTAAGCAATTATTTGAGTTTAGTACATATAGCAAGGCCAGTGCATCCTCAAAAAGACCAGGTACTTTTAAATGTGGAGCCTGCTCATAATGCCCCTATATTGTCAACAAATCAAGTGTTCACATTACAGCAAGGGACAGAGAGATTACTAGTGACATTTTTTCCAACTGTAACACCCAAGGGGTGGTTTATATTGCTATATGTAAACTGTGAAGCTCCTTTTATGTTGGAAAAACTGAGAGAAAGTTAAGAAACCGTATTTATGAGCACTTGTATGAAATAAAAAAACAAAACAGCAAAAATGCTTTGTATAGACATACTTTGAGTTGCTGTCAAGCTACGTTTCTTTTTTATGTCCTGGAAATTATACCAAAATAAATAAGAGGTAGCATGTGGGAGGCTAAACTTGAATATAGGGAGTTGTACTGGCAGATTATATTAGAATCCACAAAGCTACCGGGTTTAAATGACATGACTTCTATTTCCTCAGTTCTTAAGTTAAGGGCAGCTAAATTATGATTATGATTTTAGTTTTTTGGCCACAAGATGGCAACATAAGATGGGGTTTGGGAATCATCCTTGGTGAATGAATTGTACAAGCAATTTATTTTATATTTATTTTTATTGGATAATATTTTTTAAACAATTTTCCAAAACCTTTTAACAGTTTTATTGTTCACAATGTGTGCTATTTATTTAACAAACACTTTTTTATCATGACTAGCAGGGTTTAAAATATGTTTTAACTTGCTATGGTTTTATTACTGTTTTTTACATTCTTGTTTAGTACGACAGAATTTCATTGGTGTAAATAATTTATTTGCATAATTGAATGGTTATTTAAGTGTTCAATTTAGTGCTTGAACTTGTTTATTCTGATGAAGGCTCGGTTTTAGTCGAAAACGTGCATATTGGTCTGGCGTTATTTGTGACTTTCAATAAAGATACCTTCTCCTGGTTTTTGACCTTGATTTGGATCCTCCTGACGAGTCCAAAGTGTTGGTTTTGGTTGTTTTCGACTTGCTCCCATCCTTAGATTTGGTTTTAGTATAAGTGTAACTAGATATTTTCCCTAAACATACAAATAAATGGTTACATTTCTATTTTTACTTTATATATAGACTATCCCCATTCTAACTATCCCTTGTGAGACCAAATGAACATAAGAATTCTCATGCTTTACTTGACGATGTAGTGACTTCTTGTGTATATATTGTGGGTGTATATAGATATATATATAAATATATATATATATATATATATATATATATATATATATAAAATTTTCTCGGAACGAGATTGTTTGTTTTCTTTAGATAGGTATTTGTATTGTTTATTTGTGTTTGAGTTACCGTATTGTTTTTATTATTTGAAAAAAGAAAATTGAAATAAAGAGATTTTGGAAAAAAGAAATGTTACCATTATTTTTAGGGTGTAATTAGTATGTTCTGACACCAGGTAGCAGCACTTGGAATTTTAAAATGTCTTTTTAAATTGTATACTGTTATTTTATTGGTCATGTTTTGATTAGGGGAACTATTTAACAGGCCTTTGCTAAGTAATTTATTATTCTGATGAAGTTCTTGTGAACAAAAACGTATTTGGAGTGTTATCAGTGTTTTGGTGTTTTGCTTATCTGCTACTTGTGCCATTAAACCTTAAAGAAACTGTGAACTTGAGTGCTTCCCTCCAGCCTGTTTTCTTCTGTTATTGGGGGTTACTGTGGTTGGATTCCCCGTTTTTTACTACTTTGGTTGACATATATATATATATATATATATATATATATATATATATATATATATATACATACAGTCGCCCTTCAAACCATCAAACGTTTAAACCATCTAAGCTCAGATCATCGAGACCAGAACATCGAGTTTTAAAACATTGAAGGTTTGAAGGGGAAGAAAAAGGTAAGTGTAGGTGGGAGAATGTTTGTGTTTTTGCAGGGCACCAAGGTGCCCTGCATACTGTGTGTGTTTATTGCCATCTGTGTGATGGCACAACATATAGGGTATGGAAAATCTCCCGTTTAGCGCTTCTGCGTATAGCGCTAGATGGGAGATTTCCCTTTACTCCACTGTAGTGCAGTCTTGGAGTTGGAATATTAAAGTAGGGTGTGTGTGGGGGCGCACTTGTAAACTTCGATGTTTCAAAATTCGATGTTCTGGTCTCGATGATCAGAATTTCGATGTTTTGAAATTTTGATTGTTAGAAGTGGAACCGTATATATATATTATATATTTATATATATATATATATATATATATATATATATATATATATATATATATATATATATATATGTACTGTATTTAGACTATAGAGAAAACTCTGACAATGCACAATCTAGTACTTGGTATATGTCTTAATCAGACTTGCAATTTCCATCTTAATATTCAGAGAATCATTAAGTTCAGTCCTTGAAAAATTGACTAGCATTGCAGACATACATTGGATAGTAATATTTACGACTGATATGGGCCCCCCAAACCCCAGCTTAGTGGATCTTTTCCATTATAAGAATAGTATCCACAGCTGTGTTACTTTTTTATACTAAAGCCTGGATTAAAAAAGCAATTGGGCAAAAATTTGGCTCATAATACACAATTACGTCCACTGCATAATGCAGATATAAAAAATAAGTAACATTTGCTAACTGCCCTACTCTTTTAAGCCACTCAAACACTGGGTATTGGATTATGAGGCAGCGTCCGGGGTTAAGTACATGGGATCTATACCACCTCAGTCACCTGTGTACTGAACTTCCTCCAGATCTTTATCGTGGTTTGGGAAGGTTGCACTGCATTAGTAGGCAGATAGCTGTTTGTATCAGACATAAATTGCCAGGAAAGTGGCAGTAAGTGACACAGGATATTTTGAAAAAAATTAGCCCAAATGTGAAAGATATGCTGCACCCAACAATGTTGGGTCAGTATGGATGGCGAATGCATATTGTACTGGATACTTGCAGAAAGCCCGATAGAGCTGTCTTTGTTTGGTGGCAGAATGTTTTGTTGATCTCTGATCACACTTAATGCCAATGATCAGGCACAGTTAAAAGGATGAGCCATGCCACATTCTGTTCGTCTTGATCTTCACGTAACAGTGGCAACTCATTCTGCTCAGTTTCATCACATAGTATCAGTGGTACTGCATTCTGGTCACTTTCATTTCTCAGGTCCTATATAAGATCATGTATATATATGTGCTACTGCACATTCTGTAAAAGTTTAAGGTTCTTCTCCCAGTGTCAGTATCATCACATTCTGCTCAGTTTCATCTCATAGTATCAGTGGCACTGCATTCTCCTCACTTTCTTTTCTCAGTTCCTGTATAAGATCATATATATATATATATATGTGTGTGTGTGTGTGTGTGTGCTACTGCACATTCTGTAAAGGTTTAAGGTTCTTCTCAGTATAATCACATTCTGCTCAGTTTCATCTCATAATATCAGTGGCACTGCATTCTGCTCACTTTCATTTCTCAGTTCCTGTATAAGATCATGTATGTATGTGTATATATATATATATATATATATATATATATATATATATGTGTGTGTGTGTGTGTGTGCTACTGCACATTCTGTAAAGGTTTAAGGTTCTTCTCCATGTGTCAGTATCATCACATTCTGCTCAGTTTCATCTCATAGTATCAGTGGTACTGCATTCTGCTCACTTTCATTTCTCAGTTCCTGTATAAGATCATATATATATATATATATATATATATATATATATATATAGATGTGCTACTGCACATTCTGTAAAAGTTTAAGGTAATTCTCCCAGTGTCAGGTCAGTATCATCACGTTCTGCTCAGTTTCATCTCATAGTACTGGTGGCACTGCATTCTGCTCACTTTCATTTCTTATTTCCTGTATAAATAAGATCATGTGTGTATATATATATATATATATATATATATATATATATATATATATATGTGTGTGTGTGTGTGTGTGTGTGTTTGTGTGTGTGTGTGTGCTACTGCACATTCTGTAAAAGTTTAAGGTACTACTCCCAGTGTCAGTATCATCACATTCTGCTCAGTTTCATCTCATAGTATGAGTGGTACTGCATTCTGCTCACTTTCATTTCTCAGTTCCTGTATAAGATCATTTTTTTATTTTATTTATTTATTTTACATTTGTTGACCGGGTTAGTCCAGCTGGATATATGTCCATTTTCAGTGGAGGCCCTGGGAGAAAAGCTCCACAAATTACAACAACATAAAAGGTCAAGACAAAGACAATAACAGTAAATTTGGTATATAAGAAGTTTTAACAATTATAGTACAAGCCTAAGATTATATATTTTATATTTCAGAAGGGAAAAGGAAAAATTTATCTAAGAATGGATGAATAAGACTAATACATTTGCATTAGAAATGGTGTAGTACAAATCTTTATAACATATACAAAATTAGATTCACCTAGTAATTTATGATAAGAGATACTAAAGGTCACACAAAAACCTAAGAAAGAAAAACACTAGAGATCAATAGATAGAGTATAGAAGATCAGCAAACAAGGATGGATTGCTAGTGATCTTTAACACATAGGTTGTGATACAATATGAAGGTGTCTGATCATTCCACAGTATATACATATTTACATGAGAAGAAAATCCTAAGGAAGGTTAAGCTCACTAAAAATTTGTGAGACAGCATAAGATCATGATCAGGGGAGGCAAGGAATTTTTGGGGTCTAGTTTTATATAGATATATATATATATATATATATATATATATATATGATCTTATGCAGGAACTGAGAAATGAAAGTGAGCAGAATGCGTATATATCATGTATATATATATATATATATATATATATATATATATATATATATTTATATATATACATAGATGTGCTACTGCACATTCTGTAAAAGTTTCAGGTTCTTCTCCCAGTGTCAGTATCATCACGTTCTGCTCAGTTTCATCTCATAGTATCAGTGGCACTGCATTCTGCTAACTTTAATTTCTCAGTTCATGTATAAGATCATGTATATGTGTGTGTGTGTGTGTGTGTATATATATATATGTGCTACTGCACATTCTGTAAAAGTCTAAGGTAATTCTCTCAGTGTCAGGTCAGTATCATCACATTCTGCTCAGTTTCATCTCATAGTATTGGTGGCACTGCATTCTGCTCACTTACATTTCTTAGTTCCTGTATAAGATCATGTATATATATTTATATATATATGTGTGTGTGTGTGTGTGTGTCTGTGTGTGTGTGCTACTGCACATTCTGTAAAAGTTTAAGGTACTACTCCCAGTGTCAGTATCATCACATTCTGCTCAGTTTCATCTCATAGTATGAGTGGTACTGCATTCTGCTCACTTTCATTTCTCAGTTCCTGCTTAAGATCATTTTTTTTTATTTTATTTATTTATTTTACATTTGTTGACCGGGCTAGTCCAGTTGGATATATGTCCATTTTCAGTGGAGGCCCGGGGAGAAAAGCTCCACAAATTACAACAACATAAAAGGTCAAGACAAAGACAATAACAGTAAATTTGGTACATATGAAGTTTTAACAATTATAGTACAAGCCTAAGATTATATATTTTATATTTCAGTAGGGAAAAGGAAAAATTTATCTAAGAATAGATGAATAAGACTAATACATTTGCATTAGAAATGGTGTAGTACAAATCTTTATAACATATACAAAAGTAGATACACCTAGTAATTTATGATAAGAGATACTAAAGATCACACAAAAACCTAAGAAAGAAAAACACTAGAGATCAATAGATAGAGTATAGAAGATCAGCAAACAAGGATGGATTGCTAGTGATCTTTAACACATAGGTTGTGATACAATATGAAGGTGTCTGATCATTCCACAGTATATACATATTTACATGAGAAGAAAATCCTAAGGAAGGTTAAGCTCACTAAAATTTGTGAGACAGCATAAGATCATGATCATGGGAGGCTAGGAATTGTTGGGGTCTAGTTATACATACATACATATATATATATATATATATAATGTGTGTGTGTGTGTGTGTGTGTGTGTGTGTGTGTGTGTGATCTTATGCAGGAAATGAAAGTGAGCAGAATGCATATATATCATGTATGTATATATATATATATATATATATATATATATATATATATATATATATATATATTTATCTATATATATGCTACTGCACATTCTGTAAAGGTTTAAGGTTCTTCTCTCAATGTCAGTATCATCACATTCTGCTCAGTTTCATCTCATAGTATCAGTGGCAGTGCATTCTGCTCACCTTCATTTCTCAGTTCCTCCATAAGATCATATATATATATATATATATATATATATAATCTGTGTGTGTGTGTGTGTGTGTGTGTGTGTGTGTGTGTGTGTGTGTGTGTGTGTGTGTGTGTGTGTGTGTGTGTGCTACTGCACATTTTGTAAATGTTTAAGGTTCTTCTCTCGGTGTCAGTATCATCACATTCTGCTCAGTTTCATCTCATATTATCAATGGCACTGCATTCTGGTTACTTTCATTTCTCAGTTCCTATATAAGATCATGTATATATATGTGCTACTGCACATTCTGTAAAAGTTTAAGGTTCTTCTCCCAGTGTCAGTATCATCACATTCTGCTCAGTTTCATCTCATAGTATTAATGGCACTGCATTCTGGCTACTTTCATTTCTCAGTTCCTGTATAAGATCATGTATATATATATATATATATATATATATATATATATATATATATATATATATGTGCTACTGCACATTCTGTAAAATTGTAAGGCTTTTCTGTCAGTGTCAGTATCATCACATTCTGCTCAGTTTCATCTCATAGTATCAGTGGCACTGCATTCTGCTCACTTTTATTTCTCAGTTCCTGTATATGATAATGTACATATATATGTGCTACTGCACATTCTGTAAAAGTTTAAGGTTCTTCTCTCTGTGTCAGTATCATCACATTCTGCTCAGTTTCATCTCATAGTATCAGTGGCAGTGCATTCTGCTTACTTTCATTTCTCAGTTCCTGCATAAGATCATATATATATATATATATATATATATATATATATATATATATATATATATATAGATGTGCTACTGCACATTCTGTAAAAGTTTAAGGTAATTCTCCCAGTGTCAGGTCAGTATCATCACGTTCTGCTCAGTTTCATCTCATAGTATTGGTGGCACTGCATTCTGCTCATTTTTATTTCTTAGTTCCTGTATAAGATCATGTATATATATATATATATATATATATATATATATATATATATATATATATATATACTACTGAAAACTTCCGAACTGTTAAAAACAAAAACAGAATTCCAATGAATAGACGCTGAGCCAGAACTGTTATTTGCTGAGCGCTTTCGTTCGCTTTATTGGTAACAATCGGAGGAATTGTTAGGAATTGAAGGAATTAAGATGGCAACTCCTCCTTGAAGCAGATACCCCACCAGGGCTCAATGAGAATCTCAACATTAAATGTGCATTAAAGTGGTACAACTAAAAAGTTAAAGCACGCCACCTAGTGGCAGGATGTTAGCAGATAAAACCTTTTGTTTTATAGCAGTGTCTCTCATTAGTCCAAATACTACTGCATTGGCGTAGAATATCTACCAATCATAGTGAAGTATTTTTTACACCATTTAGACTATTTAAAGCTTGCAGAGTATTGCAAATGCATTACATTTTGCTCTGATGAAGTTCGATTGTTACCAATAAAGCTGCGAGCGCTCAACAAATAACAGTTCTGGCTCAGCGTCTATTCATTGGAATTCTGTCTCTGATGAAGTTCGATTAGTTACTAAGCAGACATACATTCATG